>NC_038243.2:35418355-35731511 GCF_000004515.6 Glycine max | reverse complement strand
TTAAAGTGAGAAACAGAAAGAAAGAAAAAAGAGAGAGAAAAGTAGAAAAATAATTATATTAAATGTAAGGTTCAAGCCATTTCTTAGTTGGCGGGAAAAATTTTCATTAAAACCATGTGTAGAGGTGACCTTTAGAAAACAATTACAAAACTTAGTTGGCGATTGACTCACAAACACAGCCATATAAAAATATGAGCAGTGATACGAACCGCTGCAAGTAGCATCCACCCAACAGCCACCTGCTTATGTGGCATTTTTTAATCAATAAATTTATTTTTTAAAAATTGAGATCATGAAATTATGATTAAAATTGTGTGAGTAATAAATTGAATATGTGATGAATTGTGAGATATCATATTGCGTTGAGATCATAACATTGCTATTAAGATTAAGTATAAGTGTAAAGTTGAGCATGCATTGATTTGTAAGATACAGATAAACACGTGATGGTGTATCATGACATTGTGATATGTTAAAATTATAGACATAAAATCTGATTGTGAAGTGTGGTTAACACTTGATATGATAATATTTGTGTTGTGAGTCGTGAATTATACAATAACTCGACTGTTATTTACCATGATAAAAGTGTTTATACACCGTGTTAAAGGGAAAGTGTAGGATTCTTAATTAGGAACCTAAAGTGTTAAATTGTAATACAATGTGTTAAACGTGTTTAAAACATGCGTGTGAAGTCATGAGTATTGTATAATTCATGAGCAGTATCTGCATGCAAAAATTATTTTAGGGGTTAGACCTAAATAAAAAAGGTGAAGTCCTAGCGGATTATTCGTAGTCTAGGCCTTGGGATAAAGACACTCAGTTTGAGTGTTTCTTTAAACCTATGTTGATCCTATAAGGTTGAGTATTCTCGCAAAACAGAATGACCTTGACTAGTCACCTTATGATTTTATTTAGTGAGAGTAACCTGACATATTCATTGTGTGTTGTGTCTTGTTATGTATTTTTAAGTGTCACAATATAGTTTTTCACTGACATGATACCACATTGTATATAAGCTTGAGTCTTAGTATAATTGTTGCATAACTTTTGCTAATTGCTTATTATGAAATTGATGAGTATTATTATGTTTTGAGCCAGTGTGTGATTCATGTGTAATATGATTGGTGATTGAAAAATGAATTTTAATTGATAAAGTGATGAAATGACATAGATTGTATTAATTTGAGCTATGTTATAAATACTTCTATAATTTATTTTGATTATGTCTTTGTTTATTTGTATTTATTTTAAGTGTAATAACTCACTCCGTGTGTGCTATTTGTATTTGGATCCTGTGATGATCTCTCGAACTTTATGTTTGTGGGAAGATGACTAGGTGAATGACTTTAAAGAACCTCGTGCTAGAGGACGCTGGGACATAATGCTCTAATAGGATGTGACATTGGGGATGAGTTTTTATTTTAATTACATGATGTTATTTTGTTTTATTTTACCTCATTGATTTTACAAAATTTCTTTTGTAAACTTTGACAACTTTGTTCTGAGCTCACTATGCTTTTAATAATGAAGTGAATGTGAACCTTTTATCCACATAAATTTGTTTATCTATATTTTTATATGTTTTATTTAGAGGGTATCACATTAATTATAATTATTGTTTTAAATTTAGACACACTATATGATAAAAATTTATATTTATGCTATGAATTAAAGTGATTAAGTTTATCATAATAATGGATAATCTATTATCATTTTTAGTTAATTATAATCCTTCTAATATTATTAATCAAAAAATGAGAGCAATAACCACAAAAAAGAACTAATAAACAATTAAATATCTTAAACTTTACAAGGGAAAGTGTCCGGAGTTAGACCAATGATATTTTCATATAAGAGAACAATAACAACTTCAGGTGAAGAGATTAACACGACTGCAACAGCAGCTCCGACAACTCAAGTTGAACCACCTTCAAAAGTGGTGTGTCAAAGCTTCACAACACTAGCAATTGGGAATAACCTTCACAACGAATGCGTGGGAACAACATCGAAAGAGGGTTCGTTGGTGCAAAGGTTGGGTTGGAGGAACTAAGGGAGCAACAACGGGAGAAAGGTGATCGTGAAAGGTTGAAGGGAACTATAAGCATTTTTTTCTTTTATTTTTTATTTCATTTGTTTTCTTTTATTAAAAGATAAAATATAATAAAATAATAATGCTTTAAGCAACCTCACTCGTGTCCCATGTGGATAGGGTACTATGGAGTGGTTTGTCTAACATTTTCCTAAAAAAATCATTAACCCCACTTTTGGTACCTATTACTCCCTTAGTCATCTTGTATTATTTTACACGGAGGAAAAAATAATTACACAAAATAAATCTTATATTATCATTAATTTATTTAGAGATTTTATTGTTTATATTAATATTATAAAAAATATAAATGAAAAAAAATTAATACATTATAAAATTAAAATAATAATAATTATTTTATAATAATTTTTTTGTTTTGCACTAACGTATATAATGACACCCTAAATACACATATCTCCACCATTCATAAACACAACCTATGACCTTTGGGCTCCACGTGCATGCCAACCAACTCATTTCCATGTCTTTAATAAAGGAGCAAGTATTAATGGACCTACAAATCCAAATAATGGAAATTAGACATAAGAAAAATATCTTAGAAATTGATTTTAAATATAAATTAATTTATATATCCATGAGAATAGATAGAAAGAATTAATATTTCTTAGATTATTATAGTTTATCTTAACATCTTTTATTAACCCTTCGCCGCTATCCCTGACCTCGGGTAGGAAAGAATCAAATTCCTATCACAGCTCTTGCTTTTGAAAAAATCAAATCATGGAGGTATTAGCCATTCGTTAATAACGAGGAATACTAGATCAGGCAAAATTTCAAAAACTCATGCACACGTAACGATCCCGATAAATACGACACCGATTATATATAAGTGAGATTCACATTGTACGAAAAATATAAGAGAGATTCGCATGAGATGATAGTGTGAGTCATGTTTTTTAGGAAGGAAAATTATTAATATATAGTGTGAATACAACTCATACCGTGTATTTTCTGCGATATGTACTGTGTATTTGCTGAACAATACCGTAAATAATGCTGGTTGATTCGTTTTAGTTTTGTTCATAGGTAGCCACTTGTCTAGATAATTCAAAAAATTATTAGAGCAAATATTAGTTAAGAACTAATAATGGAAGATAATCAGTTTCAACTGATATATTTAATTTTTTTTACTTTTTTATTTTTTTAAAAAAACATTTATAAAATAAATAAAGATTTAATTACGAGGTTTACGCACGGGTTATTATTAAATTCAATAATCAGTTGCTATTTATTACCCTACATTGTAGATGAAAGTTATCTAGAATTCTTAAATATGATTTTTATAAAATTAATAATATTTTTAAAAAAAATCATAACTCATTATCAATTTTATAACAAAATTCAACCATTATAAATATGTACTATACGTACCAAAAAAGAAAATATTTTGCCAATTTAACCGGTAATATTTTTATTTTAAGAGTGAATTCAAGTGATATATATATATATATATATATATATATATATATATATATATCGACACACACACTACATGTATTTTAATTGTTGAGTCACGAGAAGGTATATTTACCTAAATTTTGTTGCATTTTAAAAAAAAACGTGCATGGTTGTTGAAATAAATTAAAGGCAGACTCGTGGCTTAGTTTCTATTAATTAAATTGTGTCTGTTGAATATTTAGTATTTTGGTTATTTTAATTATTGTGAGCATTGCATGTAATTATTAACTCTTTTGCCAGTTAATATGACAACTAATGATATTATATCCATATGAATTATTTAGTCATAATAAATATTGTGGAATGTGGAGTGAACCATGTGTGCTTGTTATTTTTCTCCACGGTTGTTACATATTTTCAATATAAAAGGCCTGCACCAGGGTGCCTCTTTGCATCAAATCCTCAATACTTGTTTATCACTATCACTTCCCCTTCCTATCTCTGAAGCCATTCTCGTTCATTTTGTTTTTTTATCTTCTCTTTATCTCCCTCAACAAGATTCCTATAAAGTTCGTAGCGGCTTTCACACAACTTTAAGGTACCTACTAAAAAATGCTAACAACATACTTTTTAAGACTCTAACACGGTCTTTATTGTGTGTTAGAGAGAGTTTGTATGACTAACATTCTTCTTTCTAATTGTCCTTTTTCATCTTTCATTCAACTGTTTTCACTTTATATATAATGCATGAAGTACAAAGTGAACACGGGTAGATAATATGGTAATTAATTTGAGATTAATTAATAAAATGCTTACAGTTTAGATTTTGATTTTTACTTTTTTTAATTATCTGATATTACATGCAAGCTTCATTGAAATCTGTCACATGGTAGGTAGCCTTTTTCCACACGCATCCTATACTTTATATTCCTGCTATGTTTCGCTGGATGAAAAAGAAGAACGTAAGGGTAGAAAGAAAAGAAAATTGGAATTGGAATTAAAGAGAAAGCGAAAGAATAAATAAATAAATTTTTGTTTCTAGAATTTTTACCTTTTTCTTTTATTTTTTAACCAAACAAAAAAAAAATATTGTTATCCGTATTTTATTTCATCTTTATTTTCTTATTAAATTATATCACATATCATCAATTCACTTATCTTTCTTTTGTTTCTTGCTTCTCTACAAGGGTAGGTGTTTCTTCTGTCCAAAGTATATTTTTCCAAAACATGAGCCAAATAATTACCCCATTGACCATTGTCTAGTAAATAACAAACCGTGAAACCAAATGTAAAACATATTCGTAACAGATTTTTTACTTTTTAGTGTACGCTTTAACATATTCGTAACTATTGAAACTCTTACTTTTCCAAATTTTTAAGATAAAACATGCTTTTAATTTTAATAAATTAAATTAAATTTACTTCATAATCTTTTAAATATATTCTTCTATTAATTTTAATACTCTTAAATTTAAAACTTATATTAATTTTTATATTTAATGATAACAGGATATACTCCTTCCATCTTTTTTTTAAGATGCTTTTTAAAAAAAAATTGGTTGTCTCATTTTTTATAAAAGAACATTTGTTTCATGGCATCATATTGGATTCCTATGAATGTGAAGTTCTCATGTTTGTTAGAAGATAATAATAAAAAAATCCTAGACGTAAATCATTTCCATAAATTATATATTATACTTATTTTTCCATCATCCTATTCTTATGTAAAGAAATCAGAATCTTGTATTCCCATGAAAATATTTAAAATGAATTATAATTTTATTTTATTTATTTATTTATTTGATATTGTTGTTTTTAAATTAAAATAAATTTAAAAACATTCACAAGAATTAGAAGTGTTGTCAAACATCTTTGAAAATAACATTTTCAGTAATAACATTCCTAAAAAAATGATTCCTAAGAATATAATCAAATCTGCGTAACAAGCATCCCAAAAAATCTTTTCCTAATTATGTATTGCATTAATTTAATTAACAATTTTTTCTATTAAAAACATATAAATGCTGAAAATTAATTAGATGAACTCCTCTCTCTTATTAGGAATAAGATTTAAAAAACATAAGGACAATTTTTAGAAGAATAATATAAAATATTAACAAATTAATATCAATAACTAAGTTAATCAACTTTTTTTAAATGTGTAAATTAATTGAAAAGATTTTGTAAGAAGGGACAGAGGATATAGATATATTTTAATGGTGATTGGATAATGTAATGTATTTTGACATGACATGTGAGATGTCACTGACGTGACTTGTACTGTTATACAGAAAATTGTATGGAGCCTTGCACCAATCAACTGACACCTCTTTTTAACGCAGAAAATCTCGTGAATCCGTGATCGCAAACAAAACAATGTCTCCCCCTTCTATGTTAGGCAACCGCAAAGACGGTTCTGAAATGTAAGTATTGATAATTGAACGAGTAATTGGCTAATGAATACGACAATGCTATTGAATTTTAATTTTTGATGATTAACTATCTGGCTAATGAATACGACAATGTTAATTATTGTAGTAGATAATAATATATGAACTTGGTTTTATTTCTATTTTTATAATACAATAACATTGGTGATTTTGAATTTGAAGTTTGATCACCCTATTTTTGTCTGAAAATCAGTGCTGTTGCGGAAAACTATGCTGACATTAATTGGGATGAGCTTGGATTTAGTCTAGTTCCAACAGATTACATGTATGTCATGAAATGTGCAAAAGGAGATAAGTTTTCACAAGGATCCATCGTTCCATTTGGAAACATAGAGATCAGCCCTTCTGCTGGAATCTTAAATTATGGACAGGTTATTCAAACAACACAGTATTATAGTACCTAGTGATTCATAACTTTTACTCAATTATAAGCTTTTGTACTAAAACAAACAAAAAAATAGTTGAGTACATTATGTAGTTCAGAAATCACATTCTAGCTAAAGCCTCACAAATATAAACATGATTATCTTCTTCAGGGACTCTTTGAGGGGCTAAAAGCACATAGAACTGAAGATGGGCATGTACTTTTATTTCGACCAGATGAGAATGCTCAACGCATGAAACGAGGTGCAGATAGATTGTGTATGCCATCCCCATCTCCTGGCCAATTTGTTAATGCTGTAAAGCAGATAGTTATTGCCAACAAACGTTGGGTATTCATTTTCCTCCTATTTATTCATCTCTATGATCTTAATTTTCCCTCTAAGAACTTGAAAAAACAGAATAAGATTTAAATTTGAAACAGGTGCCTCCACCAGGGAAAGGGTCACTATATATTAGGCCATTGCTGATAGGAACAGGAGCATTGTTAGGGGTGGCACCTGCCCCTGAGTATACATTTCTTATTTATTGTTCTCCAGTTGGCAGCTACCAGAAGGTCAGCTATGGATTTCCACATGGTTATAATAGTATTAGGAAAAGATTCGTCTTACAACTTGCTGAAATTAAATTTCATATTCTAGACTAATTTCATCTTAAGGAGGAAGTCTAAGTTAATTGAGTAGAATGTGTGAACTGTTATAAATTCCTTGACACTTGATTCTACATATCAAAAAAGACTAATTTCATCTTTTTTTATTATTAAAGGGTGCACTAAATTTAAAGGTTGAGGATAAACTATATAGAGCAATATCTGGCTGTGGTGGAACTGGAGGGATCAAAAGTGTCACCAATTATGCCCCTGTAAGCATATGCTACCAATATATCACCCATGAAATAATTTTCTCCATTTGAATATCTGTTTTCCAAGGTTTTGAAATTTATGGTACTTATCTTGAGGTTAGAACAAATCATGTTAAAGGGAAAAAAATGAGTTAATCAAAACTTTGGTCCTGAATTTCATCATTTTGTAGACTATATTTAATGGTTAATGTTTAGTCTAAGTGTTCCCTTCTTGATTTATATATCTTGCTGATAATAACACGACACAGGTATGACTGCCTACACTAAGTCAAATCATAGATCAAATAATAAGCTACCCCATATTAATTTGGATCTTCATTGAGTATATTATCCTTATATATATGTTTCTCGAGCCATAGGTTTATACTGCAATGGCTGATGCAAAGGCCAACGGATTCTCTGATGTGCTGTTCTTAGACTCAGCAACTGGAAAACATATAGAGGAGGCCTCAGCATGCAATGTATTTGTTTTGAAGGTACCCCAACAGTCTTAATTACGGTATTAATATTAACAAAATAATATGTCCAAAACCATGTGGAAATTTTATTATGTCTGAACAAAATTTGTTTAATTAATTTAATCCTATGAAGGACAATGCTATCTCCACTCCTGCAATAGATGGAACCATCCTACCTGGTATCACCCGAAAATCCATCATTGACATTGCCATTGATTTGGGTTATCAGGTATTAATTAATTTTCCTTCAATTATTGGCATGTATTTTGATTCATCTTGATGGTTTCATTCTCTACAAATTTGGTTTTCCAAACTATTCACTATCACAATTATGTTCAGGTCATGGAACGTTCCGTATCAGTGGAGGAGATGCTAGGTGCTGATGAAATGTTCTGCACTGGAACTGCAGTTGTTGTCAACTCTGTTGCATCTGTAACTTATAAGGAAACAAGGTAAAATTTACACTTCAATTAATCTAGTTCTCTTTGTTTTCAATATTTTATGTGGATATACAATTAGAATTTTATTAATTTTTTACAGTGTTATATATGATAAGCCGATTGATTTGTTATAATAATTATTTTTAAAAAAAAACGAATTGATTGATAGTGTAAAAGTATTTTGAATTTAATTTAATAAAAACTGATCATTTAGTCACATATTTGTTAACATGAGGTTACAATATGATGAACATTTTCTTAAATATTTGTATTGATAGAGCTAAATTATAAAATATCTTTCCCCTCTCAGTCTGGAAGATATCTTCACCATATTGACCAAATGATAGTGCTAAATTAATTGAATAAAATGATTGGAAATTAATGCAGGGTGGATTACAAAACAGGCCCAGCAACATTGTCCTCAAAACTACGGAAAACACTTGTTGGAATTCAAACAGGGTGTCTTGAGGACAAAAAATCATGGACAGTCCGAGTAGATTCAACAATATAGCACCGTTTCCGTCACAAATAAAAAGAGAAAAATATTGCACCGTTTGTTAAATTATGCACGATTCTTATTTTATCCCTATCATCACTAAGTTCTCGCCTCTCGAGTTTGAAATACTTAAAAGGCAATGTTTTGTCTCATATAGTAATTTTATCCTATTCAAATAAAATTATGTGTAACATACCGTGGACATGTGATCCAGAAGAAAAAGTAATAAGTTGTTACTCTTTTATAGTTTTTACATAATATTTATATCCCTAATCTTCTAAATTTAATCATCATCTGTTTCTTTTAATTATGAATTTTTGTTTTCGTGTTACATTTGTCTTCTTTATTAGCTGCATTTAAAAAATAAAAATAAGATTACCTTTGAATTGATAGAAAGAGATTAGGTAGAATAAAATGGAGTGGCATATAATATAATAAAATAAAACTATTTTCATTATTTGGGTATTTTTATATATGATATGATGAATTAGGTGGGGGGGAGGGGAGGGGGGGGGGGCGTACCATCTTATTCCTTTTAAATTGGAGGAAAAGAAAAATATTGGAAGTAAACAATAAAATAGTATAAAACAAATTTCACTATATATTATACTATATTTCATTTTTTTTTCCAATTCAAATAACAAAATATAATATCATGATATTTCATTTTTGCTAATTCAGATTCAGTGTCTGGTTGAACAAAACAGAAACTTAATAGCTTAAACCAACTTGTCTATGACATTTTATATTAATAATATTAATAAAATCAATGCTAATTAATGACTTGTGATTTATTATGTTTTAAAATGCATTTTCGGGTTGGGCTTTGAATGCTACGTGCTCATGGAATAACATTTAGGCTGGGCAATTTAGTAGGCAAAGAGAAAGAAACGAAAAAGAAATACCCGCGGGATTTGATCGAACGGAGATTCAAGACAAAATGGCATTGAATTTAATGAACAGAAATTAACCAAAAACATGCTCATAATTCATTCAAGTTCACTTGAACTAATGGGGTTTAATTCATTTGGTTTGTAAACCAAATGTTGTTCTAACGTAAGAATCAACTAATGGATTATGTGTAACATTCGTTCAAAACAAGGAGTACTTAATCACGCAAAAGCTGCTGCACACAGAAGATTAATTACGTACCTTCATATGAGTCACGTTTTGTAGAAAGGAAATTATTTATAATGTGAATACGTAATCATACTGTTTTTTTTTTTGGGAGATGTGAATGCTGAACAAATTTGCTCCAAAATTAATTTGAACTGATATTTTTTTTTAAAAAAAATGTTATTTCTTTTATTTTTCATTTGAAAATATCTGTAACTGAATAAAGAGTTATATAGTAGATCGATATATAAACTATTTTTTACCATTCATTATAAAAATTGTATTTTGTAAAATATCTAATATAATTATTTTTTGTCATTTGAAATTTCACCAATTTTTTTATAAAAAAAATTACCGCATCTGCTTTTTGTAGTATTAGTTAATTAGTCTATTGCCTAATATATTATAAAATATATATTAAACATGTATAATAATTTATAATTTGACCATAATTAACTAATAAACTGTAAATTAGTGTATATATATTGGTTAAATATTAAATTTTATTTTAGAAACAATAGTTATATAAAATTTATCTACACCATACACCTATGGCTTTTGCAAAACAATATAGAAATACAAAAAATATTCACCGCCCCAATTTCTTGGATTTAAGAAAACAATATATCTACAAATATTTTTAAATTTAAATATAATTTAAAAATTATTTATTTATTAATTAACTCATTGTAGAAAATTAACTACAAAACCTAACTAGTCTTGAATCCAATATTGTCACGTCTCTGTAGGTTTGTTTTGAGTATTCTCACCTCTCTAATGGTCAATGTTCTCACAGATTTTCAACTTTGTATTCTCAGTCAAGTTTTTAATCAATATCTTTATATCTACTGATCCATTCAACCCAACGTTCTTCAACTTCACCCTACAACAACTCTACTATAAATCACCCACCTAACTCGGACGGTTAATTTTCTATACCCATAATTAGGAAAAATGGCCGGTTAAAAAAAACAAATACAAGTTCAACTCAATTAAAAAAAATTGTTCCCAACTCTAATTAAAAATTGTCTAATAATTCATAACCTACAAAATAACTTAACCTTATTCTTATCTTCCTATGCTTTTTAAATTTTTGTATCAACAAATTTTAATTTTGTTAGTTAAAAATATCAAACTATATTCTTTTGGTATAAATCATATATATCATTTATCACAAACAATTTTACTCGAAACAGATATTCCACTATTTATTAGAGATAATTATATTTAAATCGATAGGATGGCAAGTTTTGGATAAAACTTTTCCTCTAAAAAAAATATGTAACACAATCAAATAATCAAAATTCAAATTTAAAACATTTGGTTTAGTAAAAATAATCTTCAGTATTTAATTGCAAAATTTATTATACTCTTCAATATTTATTAATTAATTGTGATAAATAACTTATAATGTGAATAATTAATTATTTCCTAAAAAGAAAAACAATGTGCATGCAGATTACACGGGTTCACAAATAGGAAGAGTCACGTGTTCCAGATTTTCCTGTATATAAGGCCAGCAGAGATGGCAGATTGGTTTTCCATGATTCCATCAGATCACCGAATTCCATATGTTTGTGATTGTGAAGCCATTGTCGTTCATCTGTTTCTTTTCCATCTAAATTTTTTATTCATCTTCTCTCTGTCACTCAACACCAAGGTACCTGTAATCTATAAAGTTTCGTTGCGGCTTTCGCACAAGTCTAAGGTAACAATGTTTCCATTCCCGTTTCTTCTTCGTTTTAATTTTTCACTTTATAATATGAATGTTCACTGTGAACATCCACCGATGATGATTTGGCAATCCAATTGAGATTAATTACTGAAATGTTTAGAGTCGATTATTTCTATTTGATTTGATTTGATTTTTTCTGTTTGCAATTTATGATGTAAGGCCTCGTTAAAATCTCTCATACTGTAGCCTTGTCTACGCACATGCATCCTATACTTTACCAGTTTCCCCACCCTAAACTTTTAAACGCACAAAAAAATTAGAATGAAAAAAGATTCTGCTTTTGTCCATCATTCAGAACAGAACCTTGAGTAAATAATATATGTATTGGGACGGTAGAGGATTTCAGAGGTGCCAAAGGATGGAAATAGTGATAATTGTTTAATTATTTGATAAAGTAGAGTGAAAATAGAGTGAAACTCATTGCTATTTTTTATATTCTATTTCTCATTTATTTTTCTTATCTGTCTGTTTATTTATTTCTTGTTTATTTTTTTCAATCAAATATCTTTTATTTATCTTTTCTATGTTTGGTTGAGATAATTTATTAAAGAAAGTAAAATGTGTGGAAATGCAAAGAAAGCCACTAAGAGTGTTTGGTTGAACAATTAGGTCGCTCATGCATCTCAGTTTCTTTATAAATGGTGAGAAAGAAGTGAAAATCTATAGTAGCAAAAAATGGGCCAATATTGCTTTTGACAAAAACACTCCTTGTTGGCTCTTGTGAGACTCATGCTCTGAGAGTTTTTTGTCCCTTTGCAAAAACATATCTTTTTTTGGTGTTCTTGTTGCTATACAAAAATTTCTCTGCTACTTTAAGCGTTTCTTGCTGCCCCAAGAAAAAAAAAAACATGGGTTCAGCTTGGCTGTATAATTGATTGCATATGTTCTTTTTTATAAAATAAAAAACATATCATACATTAAAAATAAACTGGACAAATATTTTTTTTAAGATGGACAAATGATTTTTAAACAAGGATAAAATAAGAATTTTGTTGATTCACAATTTTTTTTTTACCTACCAACTCTCTTTGATTTAAACATTTCTTCTTTCTTTCATTTTCTTTTATTTCAACTAAATAATTTTATTTTTTGACTTTCTTTATATTCTATTTTGCTTTTATCTTTTTTTTATTCTTTTTCTTTTTTCGTATCTATATTTTTAATGTTACGTTTAGTTGAAGAGAGAAAACAAATTATATAAGTCTCATTCTTTCTGCACTCAACTTTAACTCGCATGTTTTTGTTTTATTTTATCTTCTCCTTCTCCTGCTTTACAGTTTTAGACTGTTACGTCGATCTCACAGTTCAGGTTTTGATATTTATCTCAGAAGATGTTTTATTTATTTATTTTCTGTTAAGACTTTAAAAATGAGATTTTATGGCTTCATGGATATGTGTGTATTTAATTTTTTTTATTTTATTAATTAATAATGGATTTTTATGATTAGACGATTTTGTAAATTATTGTTGGTATAAACGTTATATTAAGAATCTAATTAAACCTTTGATATCTTACCGTTCTTAAATACTGATTATCTGTAGAACAATATGGATGTCTAATCAAGAGTATTTTCAGAATTTATTTTATTCGTGTAAATAATTATAAAATTACTAATTTCTTAATTTAAATATTTATATAAAAACAATGAAAATAAGATATTATTGCTTTTACTATTACTTGTAAATTACTAAAAATAAAATTACATTTTTACAACAATTGATTGAAATGAAAATATAACTATTTTTAAAATTAAATAGTTTGCTACCTATTCAAAAATATTTTTCTTATATATTTTTTATTAGGTTGATCTAACATAATAAAATAATTTTTTTATGGAAAAGTATTTATTACTTTATAAATATAAAAATTCAACAAGTATTTTCTTTTTTTAATAAAAATTATTTAAACTGCTTAAAGTTTATTGGTCGATGATTATTCATTTGAAATTTTAACAAATTCTATAAGCGTGTTTATGGGATTAATCTTCAAATTAAGTAAATTTATTTAAAGTCTCGATTTATTTCCATTGTATGATTTGTAGGTTTCAGAACATCATTTAGTATTTTTACTTTAAATTGTCCAGTGGAAATAATCAGCTATTTGTCAAGTGAAAATAATCACTAGTTAGAGTCGAGGCTAACATAACTCCAAAGAACTAGATAGTTTTTTATACAATGTTATAATTGCATAAATGATACTCCATCATTCCAAAATAATAGTCATATTAAATTATTTTACACAAACAAATAATAATAATAATAATAATAATAATAATTTTATAAATACATCATCACCAATTCATTTTTAAATTTTATAATTCATCACTAATATATAAACGATATAAGTAAAAAAAATAATTAATTTTACATTAAAAAATTAAAATGACAATTATTTAGAGATAGCTATTTTTTTTACACGACAATTATAATATAACGGAAAGAGTATTATTTAATTTATTTAAAACTTAATTTGTACAAATATTGAAAATAAAAACTATTGATACTATTACTACATTATGCTATTTTACATTATTAGGAAAATACATATAGTATATATTTTTACAATATTTATCTCATTCTCTATCCCTTTTTTTTTTCCTTTCTCTTTCTTTAGTCTCCTCACTTCCGTTTCACTTTCTTCTCTAAAGTAGCCATACTACAGTATAAGGTATATATAATTATAATATACGTGTGTTTTATATATGATTACTCCATTTATAAATATTTGTGTCAAGCATTTAGAGATGCACCTCACTGCCACCACTTCTCAATGCAGAAAAAATTAAACACCCGACTTCACAGCTATGTCTCCCCCTTCCAATCTAGGGAACTTCAAAGATGGTTCTGAAAGGTACAATATGACAACTTTAATTCTATGAGCTTAGTTTTATGTGATTTTGAACCTTTTTTGTCTGAAAATCAGTGCTGCCGGGGAGAACTATGCTGACATAAACTGGGATAACTATGAGCTTGGATTTTATCTAGTTCCAACAGATTACATGTATGTCATGAAATGTGCAAAAGGAGATAAGTTCTCACAGGGATCCATTGTTCCCTATGGAAACATAGAGATAAGCCCTTCTGCTGGAATCTTAAATTATGGACAGGTTCTTCAAACCACAAACTAGTACTTAATTAGCAATTCATAATTCTTTCATCAATAATAAGCTTTTGTATGTACATCACACACTCAGACCGACCCAACGACAAGTAGGTTTAAAGCAAATTTTAAGAAAAATATTTTACAGAAAATTATATATTAGATTTTTTTGTTAACATATGTGACATTTTTTCTAATAAATTGGCCTTTTTTGTTTTATAAAAACCAAAAAAGAAAACATATTTTTATTGGTGGACTCACACAAAAGTTGGTTTGAGCTAGTTAGCAAAATTAAAATATTCTAGCTAAATCCTTGCAAATATAAACTTGTTATCTTCTTCAGGGACTCTTTGAGGGGCTAAAGGCATACAGGACTGAAGATGGGCGTATACTTTTATTTCGACCGGATGAGAATGCTCAACGCATGAAGAGAGGTGCAGATAGATTGTGCATGCCATCTCCATCTAATGACCAATTTGTTAATGCTGTAAAGCAGATAGTTCTTGCAAACAAACGTTGGGTATTCATTGCCTCCTATTTATTCATCTCTATGATCTTAATTTTCCCTCCAAGAACTTGAAAAACAGAATAACCTTCAAATTTGAAACAGGTTCCTCCTTCAGGAAAAGGGTCACTATATGTTAGGCCATTGCTGATGGGAACAGGAGCATCGTTAGGTGTGGGACCAGCTCCTGAGTATACGTTTCTTATTTATTGTTCTCCTGTTGGCAGCTACCACAAGGTCAGCTATGGATTTCAACTTGGTTATAGGTCCTGATCGGATAAACTTTTCAATAAGCATTTTGAGAAGTTAGAAGATAAAATGAATTGAACTTCTCGTATCAATTAAAACTGTCTTAAGCATAAGTTAGAAAAGCTTTTAAAGAAACTAAATGTGAGAGTTTCTATAAAAGTTGAAGTGTGAGAGTTTCTATAAAAGTTGAAGTACATAATTTTAATTTATAGGATAAACTTAATTTTTTATACCTTATTATTTTCTTCTCCTATAAGTGTTTAATACAAAATGTATCTAAACAGGATAATGATACTAGCAAAACCTTCGGTTTACTACATGCTAAAATTCATATTCAAGATTATTTTCATTTTTATGGCAGGGTGCACTAAATTTCAAAGTGGAGGATAAACTCTATCGAGCAATATCTGGCAGTGGTGGAACCGGGGGTATCAAAAGTGTCACCAATTATGCCCCTGTAAGTATACAATGCCAATATATCACCAATAAATCAGTTCTCTCCAGCTTCAATACTTGTTTTCCATGGCTGTGAAATTTACAGTACTTAAACTGAAAGTTAAAAGAAATCAGATTAAAGGATAATTCGTGTGTTAGAAGCTTTGGTCCTGAATTTCATCATTATGTTAACTTTATTTGATAGTTACTGTTTAGTGTAAGTGCTTCCTTCATGCTTTATATACCTTGTTGTTCGCGATACAACACTGCGAAGTCAAATCATAGATCATATTAGAAGCTACTACCCCAAATTAATTTGACTCTTGATTGAGTAAATTATCCCTATAGGTTTATACTGCAATGACTGAAGCAAAGGCCAATGGATTCTCCGATGTGTTGTTCTTGGACTCAGCAACTGGAAAATATATAGAAGAGGCCACAGCATGCAATGTATTTGTTGTGAAGGTACACCAACAATCTTACGGTATTGCTAATTGTAAATTAATATGTCAAAAACCATGTGGAAATTTTATTGTCTTGAACCAAAGTTGTTTAATTTAATCCTGTGAAGGACAACTCTATCTTCACTCCTGAAATAGATGGAACCATCCTGCCTGGAATCACGCGAAAATCCATCATTGAGATTGCCATTGACTTGGGTTATCAGGTATTTAATTTTCCTTCAATTTTTTGCATCTAAGTTGACTAATCTGGATGGTTTTATTTTCTACAAATTTGGTTTTCCAAACTATAAGCACTGTCACAATGTTACAAGTCAACGGTCAATGAATACAACAATTACAGGAAACGATAAATAAAGGAAAAGATGGGCAAATTAAATTGCCGTGTCTATCAGAATCTACCTTAGCTATTTTCTCTTGTTTTATCAGAAAAAATATTGATCTATATTGATTTTTCAACCTTGTTGTATACCTAGTACTTACTAAGGAAACGGTTACTTGAATTATGTTCAGGTAATGGAACGTGCTGTATCAGTGGAGGAAATGCTAGGTGCTGATGAAATGTTCTGCACAGGAACTGCAATGGTTGTCAACTCTGTTGCATCTGTAACCTACAAGGAAACAAGGTAAAAGTTACACTTCAATTAATCTATTTCTCTTTGTTCAATATTTTATGTCCCCTTTAGTTCAAAGTAATCTTTCTTGTGTCTCAAAAAAATATCTTCACCAAATGATAGTGTAAGTGCTAAATTAAATTGAATTATTGGCAATGCAGAGTGGACTACAAAACAGGACCAGAAGCATTATCAGCAAAATTACGCGCAACACTTGTTGGAATTCAAACAGGATGCGTTGAGGACAAAAAGTCATGGACAGTCCTAGTAGATTGAGCAATGAGCAATGCTTGTTAAATGATAGATGATTGTTTTTTTTTTTCCTAAATAAATTATTATTTGAATGTCACTTTATTTTGTATAATTTCTTTATCATTTTATATTTAAGCAATGGCAAAGTTAAACTAGGAGAGAATCTAGAAAGCGCACTTAATGGTTTCTTCAACATACTTTCTAACTTTCCATGGCTAAGTTTTGCGTCGTTCTGGGGTTGCTTCACCTTGACATAATGCCATTTATTAAACTTTGTGATCTATATACATATATATATATATATATATATATATATATATATATATATATATATATATTTTAGATTCATGATCTTACTTACAGAATTCACAACAAAAAGTATATCATATCAAATATTCATTCCCAATAAAAATTCAAAATTTTTCATCTCATAAGTTGTTAAACATATGGCTTCACTCTTTATCTTAAGATCTTCACTAGTTTTCGATAATTGAACAAGTGTGTCTCTTATGTTTGGTGCTTGAAACTTTATGTCTTTGACACTTTCAATTCTACATTCTCATCTATTTTGAGATAGTGATTCAACTGAAAACTTAGATACATTTTTTTGTAAGACTTTTCATCGATCGAAGAAACAAACAAAGAATAAATGTGCTGCAAAACTCAAAAAAAAAAAAAAACTCTTGTACATGAATTGGTCGTATCACCTAGAACTAAATTCAAATTATGACAACCGCTCTTTTGTACTCCTTGATTTTTACATTTCATATTAGACCATTAACATACCCTTACCCCCTTATATCATTAATATCAAGGTCATGTTTTTTTAATATCCGATTAAGTTCCTCAAAAAGACATTTTTCTGTTATGTCATTGATTTGTAAAAACTCTAAAAAATATTCTTCTATTTTGACGAGACACTGAAAGTATCAACACACCTCAAAATAAGAGTCATTTGCTCGACTTATATCTGGAGTACAATCAAAAATGATAGAAAAAATATTTTGCATCTTTAACTTTTTTTAGTATAATATTTTTTATTTGAGAAGCTAACAATTCTACAAGTTCATTCTGCATAGTCTTACTTAAATAATGATTATGAAGGTCACCATTTTTATACGCTTAACATGCTCTTGCATAATTGGATCAAATTTCCCAAACAACTCAATCAAACATGCTTATCCGAACCCAGAAAATAAACATACTAATAGCTACATCAATTTTACAAGTATAAATAATATTACATTAAAGTTAATTCAAAAAATTTATTTTGTATCATTAATCAATCGTAAAAAAATTTCAGTATAACTTATAAAATAATTATAATAAATCTATCATATATAATAATTTTGTTATTAAATAATAATATAATTTGTGCACATGTTATTCATTTATTTAATTATAATTGTAGAGGATGAAATTAACAAAGTTTATAAGTCAATTTCATTCATTTTTTAAATTATAAAATTGTCCATCCAATTTTATGGCTCCATTACCCTAAATTGTCAACACATCAATTAAACATGCCCAAAGTGGGAATTTAAAAACAAGAAAAAAGGATAAAACATCAGTAGATATACACAGGATAGGATGTATCGTGTAAGCGTAATAATCATGTGTTATGTGAATCATATTAGAATTGGAAATGTCCTTTTTTTTATTAATGAAGATGATCAAACTCCTTTTATTCACCAAAATGTATTTTGGCAAAAAAAAAAAACACAAATGTTTTTTTATATTTTTTTACAATTTTTATACTTTTTTTACATTATCTACTTTTTAATTTGTATAATTTCAATACTAACAAAAAAAAAAAAAAAAGAACAGTGGAGGGAAGCGGAACAACCGGTGCGTATGCACGGTTCGTGACTAGTTTTTTCATAAAAGCAATTGTCTATTGATATTTGAAGTGCCCATCCAAAGTCTAAAATTCTCAACCGTAACATGTTTGCATGCATGCATTCAAGTAGCACCTATCAATTCTAGCGCGGCAGAGACAGCAGTGGATTCATCTCATTGACCATCAAAAAGAAAATAATAGAATATACTCATGAAATCAATCACGTCCCAACAAACCAAAGATGAAGTACAAGACAAAAGTTATGGACAATGCATTTATCTCTTTTTTTCTTTTTTCCCCTCTCTTTTCTAACAAATATAAATAACTACTTAATCAGCTTCTACCCTTGATACTTACTTTTCAGTAGCTCTATGAACAAGTCATTCCAGGTATCTGTAATTCCAGGTAAACACCAGTGCATGCAATCATCGTGTTTTTTCCCTCCAGCTGAAGCTGGGTGCGCATCAGCCCTGAACTCGCTCAAGTGAGTGATGTCCAAAATAATGAAACTAGACCCCTTAAGAGCCTTATAGAGGTGTTTATTCACCAGTCGAGTCTCCACATTTGTCCCATTATTCTTCTCAGAGAAAAGTTCCTCTACCTGAAAGAGCAACAAAACTTCCAAGGTCACCTTTCTAATAATTTAGCATGGAACAATAACGCTTTCAAGAGGAATCACATGTCACTCATTGGATCACAGTTCTAGTCAAAACAATGCTAAAAGAAGAAAAAATTAACTAAACTGACTCACCTGCTCTATCGACAAAGGCCGATCCCTTTGACAGGAACCACCCTGATCCCAGTCTCCCCCTTCAAAATGCCTGGGTGACTGAGTACGGAAAAATTTGAGAGCACCTAGTCGTGCTTTTTCCTCCATATATGGGATCTGTGATCAAATCACTCATTAAAATATGCAGATCAGTCACATACTTATATAAACTAGATGTAATTTCATAAATGCATTTGCAAAAGTACAAGGGATCAGAGTAATAGAGTAAATCAATCTTTTAAAAAGTATCTTAACTGTGATCAGTTTGGGGGAGAAATAATTGCTGATACATGTTAAGGAACATTGTTTCAGGGGAATTTCTGTTTTTCAAAAACTAATGATGCAGAAAGAGAAAGAAAAAAAACCTTTTTGACCTCAAAAGAAGTTAATTCAAACACACATTTAGACGTTCAATGTCCTTGTGAAAAGGGAAAGCACATTCTATATAGTTGCTAGGCATAATTCCCAAATGCATCTTTCTAATGAAAAATATTGCTTGACTTGGATGTTCAATTGTGTTGCAGTACTTCTTCATCTTAATGTTAATGGTTGGGATAGTTCCCAAATACTAAAAAGACAATTGAAAGGGAAACCATTCTATATTCTCAGTGCTAACTCAATCTGAATCATATAAAGTGGTTTTATAGATGTGTTTTCCCTTTCAATCAAGGCGTTGCCTGTATCATATCGGAGACCTAGAGAAACGTCTTTACAGTAAAAATTCCATTTATAGATGTTTTATGAACTTAAGGTGAAGGTTATACTTTAGTCGAGTATCAACACAATATTTTGGTGCTGAAGAAAATTGTAATAAGATTATATGGAAACTAATAAATTGACATTCTATATCATAGCATGTATGTCATGATTCACAACAGAGAATCTATGGTAAGTGGTAACAATAGTTGATATTCTAAATCACCAAGAACCCAATAAGCATCTTGTCCTTTCAACAATGACAAGAGGACCTTTCCCACCAAACAGTTGCTGACAACTCAATCCTAAACACCATAAGCATCTTATCTGATACAAACTTATACCCTTCACATATGCATTTTTTTCCAAACATTGCTGGGAACAAGCATTACGGAACTAAATGTACAAAATTCAGCATAAGCAAAAAAACTAGAGTCAATTAACAAGATACCATGTACATGGTAATTGTTTCATACTCTATCAGGTTAGCTTAGAGCCATAGATTACGCAAGTTCCTATTTCCTACCACTACCATTTTAGAGGATAGAAAGCAAAGACATTACCATGTGCTTCAAAACCATATCCAGGCCTTGATCTGGACGTAATGGAGGGATTACTGGCTGACCCTTGTTGAAGAAAAGCATAGGGGATTTCACAGGGTCAAATTTTGAAGGGGCCCACCACCTGTTTATACAAACTAGATAAACTAAATTAAAATCCTCTCATACACTTTCTCAAAGTTTTCCAAAGAACAGCAACAAAATCAACTTATACAAACGAAAATGAGGAGCAAGCAGTAAAAGAGATTATCTGCATGGTTAAACCAGACCATAAAACTAAAAAGGTATTCTTGAATTGTCAAATTACCAGCAACTCCTGCAGAATCAGCTCAACCCAAACAAACGAAAATAACAATCAAGCAGATACATGAAAGGCATTACCGCATTACATGCATTGGTTAAAACAAAACATAGAAGTCATGGGCACTGATGAAACCATATAGTAAAATTGACACAAATACAACTTAAGCCTGGCAGCCCATTCAGGAAATTGAAAACTCAAGTAAATGCACACACAAGAAGACATTCCAATGAAACAAGACAAAATACTACGACAAAAAGACACTTAGGTGCCACTCATTATTCAAATATCTGTAATATCCAACATCAATAAAGAAATGGGAAAGCAGATAGAATACATGGACAATTGACAGAAACAGAATATAGAAACATTTTAGTATTACCAGTGCCCTGTGTTAAAAATTAGAATATTGTGGAAACTTAGAGCTTGTGCCCATGTGGTGTCTGGAACATCAACATCAACTCTATATCCTTCTCTGAATCCAAGAGTTTCCAAGGCACCACGTTTATCAGTAGCTGACCAGCTGCATCAAACAGAAGAACAACAATAATAATTAACAATGTGCAACAACCTGTACCATGTAAGGTGCATTTGGAAGAGCTTATTTACAACTTTTTTTTTTTTTATCAGCGGCTTATTTACAACTTATCTGATCGTATCTTATAAGCTATTGTATAAGTGTTTGAAAACATTATGAAAATAGCATATGGCATTTTCATAAGCTATTTGTAGCTTTATTTCAATAAGCTCTTCAAGATAACTTGAAAACAACTTACAACTTATATAAAAACAATTTAACCCTATTTATTCTTCAATTGTAGAAACAACTTATACTTTATTATAAATAAGCGCTCAAGGTTTTAAAAAACAGTCCGTAACGGCAATTTCAGCCGATTTTTGGGGTCCCTGTGCTGCAATGTGACCACAATTGCAGCCACATCGGCTGCATTTGTCCGCAATTTGCAACATTATCAAGGATCGCAATGAAAACACAACTGCAATTTAAAACCTCGGCACATACATTCAATAAGCGTTTAGTTAAGTTGTTTACTCAAACACGCCAATGTTCTAGTTATAAACTTATTATAGCACATAAGATAGTAAACAATGAAAGTCCAACATCACATACTTATACGTTTCTACATCCCATAAAAACTCTGGAATCCATGGACTCAAATAGTAACAGCAGGTCATTTGAAACAAAACCCAGAAGAAAAATTGCGCCAATAACAAACAGCACAGGAATGACAAAAGCGCAAGCTTACCTACCAAAACGAGCGAGAAGATTGGTACGGTGATAAGCGATGGTGAGATTGTAAGCGAGAAAGGTGAATCCACGGTCAGCGCCAGCAGGTCGCCACTTCTTGATCTGTCCATCGGAGACACTCTTGAGAGAGCAGAAGAGAGACACAAACATGTTCCTGTTGAGCGAGTCCCCGACAAACCCTGCACTGCTGAACACCCATCATTAACAATCCCAAAAATAACGCAACTTTCTTTGCGGAATCAAAAACCCAGAAAGAGAGAGTGAGAGTACCAATGTTGGTGTGGGTGTGAGTGCGGAGGAACTCAGCGGGGTCGAACTGGGGGAGATCGCAGAGGCGGGGCTGCCAGCGCCACGTGGAGAGATGTGGGGCGTTGGATTTGTGGGCGGAGAGGCAGTTCCAGCCCTTGAAGATCTCCTTGCAGGTATTGTCGTACCTCGGAGTCCTCGAGGGGTCGTGGATCCATGTTCCGTCGGAGTAGTCGCAGGAACCGCGGTGGTATTCGTGTTTCTCGATTTGGAACGTGGGAAGGGAGTGGTGGGAGGTGGAGGTAGATTTGAACTGGGAGAGAAGGAAGAAAATGGAAATGAAGCAGAGAATAGACAGAAGAGGAATGAGAGGGACTTTCTTCTTTGCGATTTGCAGGGTACCTTCCCTTGTGGCCATGGATCCTCCCTTTTCTCTTGTCTTTCTTCACTTTTATAATCTGTCAAATTTCCTTATCGTTGTTTTTGCTCCACACTCATGTTATTTGCATTGAATTTAGCATTACACTGTCACCAAGATTCAAGAGAAATTCACATATACTAAATTTTGTATATTTAGTGTAATTTTTCACTTTTAATTAATTTACAGTGTCAAGAATTTTTTGTTTATGAAAACTAAATTCATTTATTTACGCACAACGTTTTGTAATCCCAATTAAATTAAATGAAATGAAAATTTCTGATTTGGAATCTGAACAATAAATTTTAAATCACACATACTAGACAACAACTTTACCATTTGATCTCTCAATCCCTTTATTGACAAAAAAAAATTGTAATAAAAAAACACAAAAGGGTTTTATCATGCATTCACTCTCTCTCTCTCTTTTTACTTATTATGGATATTTGTAAGGCATATGGATCCAGAGTAATTTTTTTACTTCACTAAAAGGCATGAGTTGATTTGTTGTTATATATGATATTAATCCAATTTAATATCATTAAAATTTATAACATTGTTGAATTAATTATTGACAAAAAAATTTACCATTTTCACGGGATTAAATTTAAGAGAAATAAAATATGATAGAAATTATGGAAGTAAATATTCTTGCATTTATGTATTTATTGGTGTGATCTAATTTATTTATTTATTTTTTCAAAATCAGTAAAAAAAAAAAAGTAGGGACAATCCTAGTTTACTGAAGGTGAAATTTGTAAATAAAAGGATTAATTCCTTCTATGAGGTATCCTCGATTAATGCAGCCTCACATGCTTGAACTTTAGATTTTTATTTTATAATTTTGGTTAAAATATATTTATGATTCTTGATTTATATTTGATTTTTGTTTTTATTTTTTATAAGAGAAAAATATTTATTTTTAGTTTCTGGTATTTAAAAAGTTTTATCTTAAATCTAAAAAATTGTCATTAATTACTTGGAAATTTAAGATGAAACGGTGGAGGAGGCAGCGGCGGTTGATGGCGAGGAATGAGAAGGTCTGGAGGTGGTTCATCTTGATCTCGAGGTAGTCTCATATTTGAAATAAATTGATTATCTTCATAGCTTTATCAGTATTGGAATTTTTGTTGCTTGTTATTTCTTGAAAGCCATTGATGGCCAGAGAGGGGACGACGGAAGTGCGGTGGTGCAAAGTGGTGGCAGACGGTGCTGGTTGTGCGCAGAGGTGCCAGAGAGGAAAAAGGAGAGACGAAGAAACAGGGAAAGATAAAAAAGTAAACGAAAAAAATATGAGCCATTAGATGAAAACTAAAAAAATCTAACGATCTAGGTTACTTTCCCACAGTGGGATAGATCTTTCCTTTTCCACGATAGACTTTGTCTTAAACTACCAGATTTTTTTCTCGTTTAATTAATTCCAATGATTCTTAACCGTGAAAAATTATAATTTAAAATTCAAAATAAATATTGGCCATTTTAAAACTGTCAATAGTCATATTTTGAAAAAGTTACGACCAGATTATTAGTTAACGTTGAAATCCTAATAATAGAAATCAAAAACAAAATTTTTATTTTATCATAAAGTAAGAAAAAAATCAAAAATAAAAATTAGATATATATATATATATATATATATATATATATAAGAGATTACGAATGTATTAAACTATAATTTTTTTTCAATTGCCCATATTTCTAGAGTTTTGATCATGAGCTACTTCTAAGAGATCATCAAGAATCTAATAAAACACACATATATCAGTTTCTTTTAAACTCCATATATCAGTTCAATATAAGCTTAACATATCTTTGCATCTCAACATTTTTTTGGGTTTTTTACGTGGGAATTTTTTTAAAAAAAAGAAACTAAATGGATAAATTTCAAATTTATTATAAGAATGGATAAGTCGTCTAGTTTCAACCCGAAATTTAATAATTTCAAGGTTTTTATATTTTATAATCAATAGATATATTAAAATTATCCCACTACCAATTTATTTTGCCAAGTGTCAAGTATGGGTGCACTGATGTTCATTTTTCTCTCTTGAACACTTTCTTTATTTCTCTCTCCTTTTTTGTTTTTTGTTTTTTTCACTCTGCAAAGCACAAGTTGTTCTCTAGATATAAGTATATATGGTGCTGTCAAAAAATGAATATGGTGTATATATCTGGGATGGGGGCGTTAAGTTGATAGGTGTGGCGTAAATTTGCAGGGAATTGTATTGGGCCAAAAAAATTTCAAGCTAGCATTCGTGAATGGTTGTTGGATAATCTTTTGGAGTTTGGTAGAAATAGTGGCCAATGGATTTGGTACTTCAATTGAATCAGGGATCGATTCCAAGGTTTCTTTTAAGCATAGGTCAGTGAATCACTAATTAATCGAATATATATATATATATATATATATATATATATATATATATATATATATATATATATATACATATATATATATATATATTATCATGTAACTAATAAAATGTGATCAATTTATATTTCATATTTTAAATAAAATATAATTTTTTTAAGATAACAAGTATAAATATTATTTTTTTTATTAAGTTACTAATAAATAATGTTCATCTAATGGTAATTAAACCTTTTAGTAACTAAAGGGACATTGCTTCCAATCCCTTGCTAAACCAAAATTTCACTCTTATTTTGAAAAATCTTTTATTAGGTGCCTTCCTTTTCGTCTACCTTTGTGTTTAGCTGATGTAGATTTGTTTTACACGTGGTTATTAATAAAGTTTCTTCTGTGTTAAGTTTGGGTTACTTATTACCAATAATATTTTACATAAGTTATTTAATTTTAAATAAATTGTTTAACCTTTTTAATTAAAGTGGATGATATAGAATTATTTGTATAAATATCATTGCTTAAAACACTTATATCATAAATAACATATTTTTTTAGTATTTTAGGACTCATAAAATTAAGTTAAATACTCTAATAATTATAATATTGAAGTAAATTTTTATATAACGTGTTAAATTTATGTAGAATTATAAGGTTCACAAAATTAAAATAAACAATTTATTTATGCAACTATTCATTATAAATACTCTAAGGACAAATGAATAATACCTAGACAATTAACCTTCTTGAATGGAATAGTAGTTATTATTGCAGTTGGGTCAAGAATTTTGAATTTTAAAGTTCATTATACACACACACATACACACACACATATATATATATATATATATATATATATATATATATATTTGTCTATTTTATTATAATTGTCATCCTAAGTTATTTTACACAAATAATAAAAACTAATAAATATATGAGAAAATAATAAGTTTGCAAAACTAATCTTATCATCATCAATTCATTTTTAGTCTTTTATATCTCTCATTAATATTAAAAGAAATTTAAATGAAATAAATAATTCATATTAATTAAAAAATTTAAATGATAATTATTTTAAAACTTATTTTTTTCAAACACAATAATTATTATGGGATAGAGGAAGTAGATTTAGATGGTTGAGGATTTGATTTTATAAAAAATAGTATACGACTGTGATTGGCCAAGTTTAATTTATAAACCACCTCACCTTGTTATTCAATCAATGTCATGAGTTTCAAAATAAGTATCTAGAGAAAAAAAAATTCTTAAAATAAATGTTGTATTAACTTTTGAATCTCGTATTAATTTTTTTTCCTACTAATACTTCTAATAAGTATCATTTTAATATAATATTAATATTAAAATTAATTTTATAAAATTATTATTCTTTTCATTTATTTTTTTATGTAAAACATCTTAAGACTACACTTATTATAAGATGGATGGAGTATTTATTATTATCATTAGAAAAAGATAAATAAATAATAACCATTATCGGAACATGATTGAATGAAGATAGTTGGATCTATGTATATAGATTTACGATATCGTTTTACCTAGTTTTATGTGAATACTTATATCTTTGCTTTTATATATATTTATATATATATATATATATATATATATATATAAAGTATTTTTTGTTGTTGTTGAGGACTTCTTTTTAGAAACTAAACTGATTTTTATTTATAAAAAAAACAAAAAGACTAGATTTTAACAAAAATGTGACAAAATCTAGACCCAAAATCTAGATTTTACATGAAAGCATTTAACATTAAGTAGCCCATAGATCAAATACCCCCAGACCTTAAAAGATAAATAGTACTATGCGTAAAAATGAATGTGAAAAACCAAATTCACGAAGCCAATCCGTTTTGCTCCATAAGCTGATAGCCACCCTACTTAGACCACCAAGACGCACTTGAAACATCAGATCCTTGACCACCCTTTCTGTCCACTTATGCCATACGTTAAAGAAATGCTGAGAAGAGATAATCATCCTTGAAACAACATGAACAATTTTCCGTAAATTAATGCCAAAAAAGCAAAAACCTTCGTGATATTTGCTTTTTTTGTCAAAAAGAGGGTCAAGCCCCCCTTTAACTTTCTTTAGGAACCATGCAGAAGAAGACAGAAGATACATCTGCTAACATTTGTAAGGAAAAAAACTCAGACATGGCATAAAAAATACTGTCATTGCTATCTAGAGTTAAACCAAATTTAGATAAAGCATTAACTATTATATTGCATGTTTGGTTATTCGTTGTAAAATCATGTTTGAATAAGCAAAAGTAATTTTACCAATGGATCATGACACTTGTTTTTGTATTTATTTTATTTTTATCCGTTGAATTTGTATTGGAACGCTGGTCGCAGCAACTCCAACTGCAAACGAAACATCCACTTAGTTAGCTTCCCTATATATATGACTCCACGTAAAAACACCTCCTTTGAGATTAAACTCGTTTATCGCTTCAATAATGGGTGCATAGATATGAGTTGAAACGCATCCTTTCTTGACCAAAGAAACCTTCGTAATCTAATACCAACAAATGTGCGTCTGCTAGCAATCACAACACCATTTATATGCCAGGTGACCACTCACAAAATTAAAACCCCTGCTAGTTCCGTTGACTGGAATCCAAACAAAGCCAAGGGAAGAATTAAACCAAGATGATGATAATGGATATGTGAAGACTAAAGACTTTAATGGTACAAGCGTATTTTCTATCTCAAAAATACATTGAATTTTGAGTGAGAAGGATTTAGAAAGTCAGAAACAGTTGCGTGCTATAGCGAGAGACATGTGAATCAATCCAATTTTGCTTCCGCTATGTTGATTTGAATATGTCGCATAGGTTTTATCACCTGTTTAGAACATGGCTAAACGTTATTGAGTATTGTTATCTTATTTCTTTCTTAGTTTCACACCGTATATATCTATTTTCCTACGCGACAAACTAACCTTCCACCATGTTCTAAAGTGGCATTTTAACAATTATATATATATATATATATATATATATAATAATTCACTAACAAAATTTACGTGGGGTATATATATTCTTCATTAAAATACGAATCATCATATCTGAAGCCAAAGTTAATTTGCAAATTGTTTTTTATCTAACCCTTTATAATATAATTAAGCTACATGAGTTTAGGGAGCACTGAGGAAAAGTCCAGTGTGCCACAATACTCAATAGTTTGAAAGCCAGTCACTAAAAGTATACTGTTCATTTGTAACTCCTCCTAAGCGCATGGTCATATGTGGTCAGGTAACGTGAGAAAGGGACAAATGACCCAATATACGAATATGTTTTGCCTAGTGACGTTGCAATGCAATGGAACTAGCAGTGATATAAAAAATATTAAATAAAACTAAAAAAATACATTAATTTCTTAAATAATTAAAATAAAAATTGTTAACAATTTGAAGGCATAAATAATTTACGATTTTTTAAAAAATATTCCCATAACTTTAAAATCATATTAAAAAATATATTTTTTACGACTTTAATAATAAAAAAACTCCTTTATAATTTTAAAGTTGTATTAAAAAAATTTAAAAAATACTAAATGAAAAAAAAAGTCGTAATACGACTTTTAAATCAAAATCCTTTTTTAGATATTAATTTAAATTTTATGTCATTTGATATTAATTCAAAATCCTTTTTTAAATATTAATTCAAAATTTTATCATTTTATCTCATTTGATATTAATTTCCCTTCTTTCGCCCCCTCTTTACATACCCTCATGAAAAAAATCTCCCTATATAAGTAAACTCTTAGAATTAGATGTGGAATTAAGATGATAGGGCCATAGGAGTGTTCATCGCTATAGGTAGCTCTCGATCACGAACCTAAATTGATCTCTAAAAATAAATTGAAGTGTTTTAGCTCAAATTTTATTGTTGTTTAAGTATAACTTTTTTTTGGTACAGTGTTTAAGTAGAACTTAATTTGTTTAAACCATTTTTTTCAGCTAACGGTTTTTGTTTTTAAATTTGCAAGCTCAAATACCCAATCCGTTAATGTATACATTTTCAAAATATTATATCTATATATTGTGACTTAGATGATATTTTAAAAAGAAAAATGATTGTATCACAAAAAGCATTACCAAAGTCTGACTTTTTTCACATTGTATCTGTTAAATTTAGAATTTGATAATAATAGTTATTTAATAGATAAAATGTGAAAAAATATAAAATATTATATAACTCTTTTTGCTTTTTTTTTTTTACAATAAATAACTTATTGTTTTTATTGCACATACAAATTAAAGTTATCAATCAAAATGAATATCTTGGTTTGGAAGATATTCAAACTTTATAGCATACAACAGGCAACAAGCTTCACCCTCCAATACTTGAAGCCAAGGCGTTTTCCAATTTATTTTTGTGGCAATAACATGACTCAAATGATCTCTAATGCATATACTAACTCCAATACGATTTAAATCACCAAAGAATACACAGTTACATTTGAGCTTACCAGTATGGAAATATTTGTTGGGAAGATTGCACATTACATACGGGGTCTTCCACTTGATTGCGCAGCTGCAATTCATTCCAGCAACTAATATATATATTATTACCTTATTAATTAATTGACAACAGGAGTTTAAATATGTACAAGTTTTATTACAAAAATCAACAAATGTATTATATATAATAATTTGTAATTGAGTAACAAAATTATTTTATCGTTCTATAATGAATATTTTTTTTTTCAAATAAAGCTAAGGAGGCCACCCTTGTTCCCTAAATTTGTCATTGTAAAATTATAAAGTTTTGTGTATTTGGTAAGGTTTTTTAGAAACTTATAAGCTTCTTTCATTAATTTGATCAAATAAGTTTATTTAGATACAAGATTATTTTAATAGTTTATTTTTCATAAATTACTTTAAAAAAACTTATAAACTACTGGCTAGCTTTTTTCACTTCAACTTTATCCTTACTAGACTACTAGTAGCTTATTTAATTTAATTATATGTTTTTAAAAAGGGAGATTTGTATTTAAGACAATATCAGTTTATTAAAATTTTGATTTTAAAGTAAATCACCAAATTTTTACTATTCTTTTACAAAATTATTGTCCTAATTTATAAGATGATAAGTATTAAAAATAAATTTAAATATTAGAAATATTAAATATATTTTTCATGTCATTTGACATTTATCTGTTAATTTATCAGTTAATTTTATCAAAATATTTTTAATTAAATCAATTGGTTTATAAGTTTTATTTTTTTAGACGTTTATAGAGGAGTTAGTTGAGTAAATTTTTCAAATAAAAGTTAAAGTGTATAAGTTAATTTTAATTTAAACAAAAATTAAAATATTTTATTTTCTTCTTCTATGAACATAATTTGAATTTTTTTTCAAACTCACCCTAAGTTAAAGTCGACTCCAAAACATTTAAGGGTTATGTTGGATAATGTATTTGAATTAATTTTTAACTTTTTTTATTAGTTGAAAAGTTTATTTAATTATTCAATAAATAAGTATTTTTAAATAATAGATTTTAACATTTTTTAAAATGCGGCTTAAAGTAATTTTTAGAATTTAATTTTTTATACATATTTTTTTATTTTTATCCTCAATACATTTATTTATTTTTTTATTATTTTTTTTAAAATAAATCATAATTTTATTATTTTATATTTTTCAACTACTTTAAAAATTAATTTTATTAAACATTTATAATTTAATAAACATTTATAATTTAATAAGTTAATTTTCAACTTTTAACTAACAACTAACTTTTTAGTTTTCAATGAAACTAATTTAACTATAATATAATTCTTATAACACACCGCTTACATAGATTTGCGTAAAGTTAAATTGTGTTATAGTAATAATCAATTATCAACATCGAAAAATCCTAGACCACAAATAACCTACCTAACTTGTTGGTGTTAATTCGTTTAGAACAAGGATCCAATAGTTTTTGAATATGACCTAACAATGGCATGGTGGGTTAAAAATGCTAATTAATGCTTATTAAAAAATAATTATGAGTAACTTTTCCCTTTCGAATATACAAATAAAACTATTTAATGTAAAAATATATTTTATTTGCAGTGAAAAAATATATTTTCTTGTTAATCTTCTTACAAATCCTCGTATTATCTTATTAAAAATTAAAATACTTAATGCCTTAATTATAAAATAGATCTAATACCGTATATAGAAAGTAGGAGAATTAATATAAAGATATTGTAAGAAAATTTAAAATTAAATGCCAAACATAGCGAACATACTCATATTTTATAAGAAAGTGAATTCTATTAAGAAAGTGAATTCTATTCTCACTATATGCATGATAAAGATTTATTCGTGGATAAATTATATTATATTAAATATTTTATAAGAATGTCATTGTAAAAAAAAAAAAACCACTTGCTTAGAGATGTCTTATTCTCAAGTTTGTCTTTTCTTCTTGAAACGCTCTGTACTTCTGAGTTCTGAGTTTTACTGTTTTGTTTTGGGAAAATTCTTATATATACAATTTATACTACTATATCACTCAATTAATAATATAATATATTTATAACATGTCAAGTAATTAATATGAAATACTTTTCTCTAAGAAAAAAATTATGAAATACATTTTTATTAAAAAAGATGAAGTACTTTTGGACCAGATTTGAAAATTACCAAAATAATTGCCTTTAGTTTTACATTTTCCAGAATTAATGAATTATTATAGCCTCGAGCACAAATTTGGAAACATATTTTACTCGTGAAATTTATATATATACACTTTCTTGATATTTTCGTTTTAAGGGTATATCATTATTAGATTAAATTATAAATTTAGTGTCTACATCTTAAACTGATTTTTATTTCAATCTTTACTTAAAAAACTTACATTTTATCGAAAAATTGTTATAAATGTACTATTTCTTTTTACATATAAAAAACAAAATTAAAAAAAAAACGATATGTTTAGTATAAACCAAAATATGGAATCTTTTGTGTAAGGGTCAAAATGAAATATGTGTCACGTATAACAACCAAAATATAGAATCTTGTGTAAGGGTCAAAATAAAATATTTCTTTACACAATTAACATAATAAATAAACATCAAATATAGAGACTAAATGCCACCGTGTTGGTATGAATAGAACTACATTTAGATTCCGTGAGTAATATCCCAATTTTGAATTTTGTGAAATGTAAAACCATGATTAAGAGAGAATTTGGGTCCATAGGATTTTATTTATTTATTTAACCAACATCACCCTCCAATTTGGAACTGTATCTATAAACCAAATAAGTGCATCCAACTCAACACTACATATTGTAGTTATAACTTGGACGTGGATAAACATGAATCTTGAAGGAAATCTAAACACATGATAAGTTAGTCCTAGTGAAATTACCTTTCGATTTCTTAGTGCGTATTTGTTTTCTCAAAATCCACGTATCAACTTATATTCACGTCCAAAACACATAAAAAAAAATAACTAATTGTCGCTTTGGAGATCCACGACCAATCAAGTTTTAGTTAACAGAAAATGATAGTTATAGTTAGGATAAAACAAACTTCACTACATGGGGATTAGTCAAGTTTTCATCATAGAACTTAGTAATCAATATTTATAATATGGTTCATGAAAATATGTATTTAATTTTATTATTATTAACTACATATAACTTGAGAGATATAAAATGAATTAAATGATTAAAAAAGATTATAAATTTAATCTTTTTCACTACCAAACTAATAAAAAAGAAGAAGAGAAGAGTGGGTAAATTTGGCGATCCTGTGATCTCACCCGTCACTTCTCATTCGGTCCGAATCCGCTCTCTATCCATCTACCACTTCTTTCCCTCATTTTCCAATTTCCAAATAATACGCAATTAATAATAAATGTGGGAATTAAAAAATAATAAATCCACCGTCACGTTCCTCTTTAAATTGGCACCAGATCTCCACGTGCTTCTCGGTTGTTCAGGCGAAACAATGGCGACGGTGGAGCTCTGGTGGATGACGTGCTTTCTCTAACAACTGCTCTTAGAAAAGAGAGAGAGAATGGCGGTGGAGTACACATGCTGCTCAACGGCGTTCTTCGTTCACATAGTGGTAATCGTGCTGCTGGTGCTGTTCGCGGGCCTCATGTCGGGCCTCACCTTGGGCCTCATGTCGCTCAGCCTCGTTGATCTTGAGGTTCTCGCTAAGTCCGGCACTCCTCAGGATCGTAAACACGCTGGTATGTTTTCTTTTTCTTCTTCTATCTCTCTCTCTCTCTCTTTGTTCTTTTCTTATTTCACTAACGAAACTCGTGTTTCGAGCAGAAGAACAAGTGCTCTCTGAGTGAGTAAGTAAGTGTAATAATTCCAGGAATTGCAGAGAAAGAAATTTGCCTCAGATTTTGTTTAGCGAAACTTTCTATTCTTGTTTAAACTGTAATGAAAAAAAAAAAACAAATAAATAAATTGATTCTGTACTGTAGTTTTTTTTTTTGTTATTGTTTCGAATTCGTAACCAATTAAAAATGATTTTTCAAGATAACTCCGTGTAATGGTTCATTTGGTCACATGAATGACAATAATGAACAAGGAAGGAAAGAAATTAAGTTCAGTTGTTGATGATTAGAATCCTGTTCTGGAGATATTCGGGAACAAGGTTTTAAAAAACTGTCGCGTTCCTTGATATTGCGAGAAATTGCGGACAAATACGACTGATGCAGTCACAATTGCGGTCACAGACACTCTAAAAACCTTATCGTTGAAGCTGAAACCATAGTTGCAGACTGTTTTTCTAAAACCTTGTTTGGGAGTTTTTGAATAACTAAAATCATGAGGTAGGCTATCCAGATTTTATGGATAAAGGAAATCTTTAGCTGAATGTTATCCATCATTGAAGCGGCATTTGGCATGGTAGAAACGGAAAGAACGTGATTGCTTTTTTTTTTTTTTTTTCTGTTTTGGAGAAAGTGTTCATGTATTGATCCTCTGACTGTTTGAATTGACGTTTTGTTTTTTTGTGTATTGACAGAGAAGATATTACCAGTTGTCAAAAACCAACATTTATTGCTATGTACTCTTCTAATTTGCAATGCTGCGGCCATGGAGGTACAGCTACAAGCATATGCTTGTCTTTATGTTGTCACACAGATTTCATATTCTAAATGGTTGTTTTTTTCAGACACTTCCTATTTTTCTTGATGGTCTTGTTACTGCTTGGGGCGCTATCCTGATTTCAGTGACATTAATTCTTTTGTTTGGTGAGGTGAGAAAGTTCTGTCCTTATTATGTTTAAAGTAAAATACATTCATGTCACAGATTAAGTTCTTGTGTTGCTTGTTTAGAGGTTGGAACAATGCGGGAATAAAAATCTGGTAGCATAGAGTCCGTTTTGTTTGGTTCACGTTTTTTCCATTTGTGAAAGATATTTTTGGTTAATCAGAATCGATTCTAGTTGAAGTGAGAAACAGTAGCTTTTCATTCCTTTAACGTTATGTTTGCCAATAAAAAATGTTCAGATGCTATTACGATAAATGTAATGAATATAACTTTAACCTTTATCATATATTAAATTTAAGGTATATTTTTAGTCATTTATACCGAAAAATGATTTTACTTTATCTAAATACCAGTCCCAAGCACTAATCAATTCTTTCTGCATATCAACAATTCTTCCAAAATCAACTCTACCAAAATTTAAAACATACTCTAAAAGCATGTCTCATCCTCCTCACCTTGCTCTTAGCAGGTGGTACTGGCACATTCCTTTTGACACAGTGAATATGGAAGGGTGAAATTTGACTTAAATCATGATTTATTTATCCGTAAATTAATTTCAATAATGTAAATCTGATTTTCTACAGTGATCATTTTCCAATAACCTTAGTAGGGTCCTGCTGAATGGTGATTCTAACCCTTTGAATTGATGCATGTATGGCTGATATTTATTTGTCTAAATATTTAATATGAATATATTAATGTTCACTTGCTTAGTGTTGTCTGTGAAAGTGCTCTGACATATGTCTACCTGTATGAAGATTATACCCCAATCAGTTTGTTCTCGGTATGGTTTGGCTATTGGTGCATCAGTGGCTCCCTTTGTCCGTGTGCTTGTATGCATATGTTTCCCAGTTGCCTTTCCAATTAGTAAGGTGACATACATTTAGCAGAATTTTTATTACTAAAAATGGAGCAGATTTAATTTGTTTTGTCCTGATTTTCATTTCCTTATTGGCTTTTTGTGTTTTTATGTGGTTTTCCAGTTGTTGGATTTTTTGCTGGGCCATCGACATGAAGCCCTATTCCGTAGAGCTGAGTTGAAAACACTCGTAAATTTGCATGGTAATGAGGTCTGTATCAGAGCAATGTGATGTTTTTAGTTGAAGTAATGGCATCTATCTTTATTGTATAATGTTTTTTTATCGCTATTAATTTGCTCTTGTAGTTGAGCTAAACCTTTGTTATGTATTCCACAAGTATTCTGCTCTTCTAGCTTTTCTTTTTCAATGAAAATATGTTGTTTCTGTGAAATGTCACTAAGGACTATCTTATCTACTTCTCTTCTGGTTATTTGGAATCCTGTGCTCGGACATTCATGCTTCTGTTTGTTTGTTGTTGCTGCTTATGGCTGAATTGTATTAGGCTGGAAAAGGGGGGGAACTGACACATGATGAAACAACGATCATTGCTGGGGCACTTGAACTCAGTGAGAAGACAGCGAGTGATGCCATGACTCCTATATCTGAAACATTTACCGTTGATATTAATTCAAAGCTTGATAGGTAATGTGTACTCAATAATTGGTAAATGAAAGCTAACTTTTGTGTTATATTCAAATTTTATTTGTATAAATAAATGCCTATTACTAAGCAGGGAACTGATGAATGAAATATTGGAGAAAGGGCACAGCAGAGTCCCAGTCTATTATGAGCAGCCTACAAACATTATTGGCCTTGTACTGGTAAAGCTTTTTCCTTTTTTCCTCTTTAAACCTTTAATGTTGAATATTCATTTTCCATTAGATGAAAAACTACTGTAAAAACCACATACAGCTTCACCTAAATTGCTTTGTTTCCCTTTTTTTCCTTTTAATTTCAAGATGGCAACTAAGATGATAGTGTTTTCTTTTGCTGACCCAGAAATATCTCCTGTAACGAAGATTTTCTCTTGTTGGGGTTCTTATCTTTTATCATTTCTTTAGAGCCATTAGTAGCGTTTGAGTAACTTTTTGTTTCTTGTAAGTTAACCTGTTTGAATGCTGTTGCCATGTATGTATGAACTTTTATGCCTTGCTCCTGGTGTATGAAATATACTAATAGGACGTTTTTCTGATGCTTACTGGAATTACAGTAAGCTCTGTCAGAAATTCTAGTGGCCTGTACTGAGTCAAGAAGACATATAAACAAAGTTTCTGAGCTAATTTGTTAGTTTGAACAGTGATAATGAATTCCTTGGTTCAATTGGTAAACTTTTCCCTAGGTTTCTAGCCAGTATAGGAGTACAAATTACCAAAAAATTATGTTCAGCTTGGGGGTATTTGAGCTTTCCTTAAAGGTGAGCAAGAAAATACACTTCTATGGTTTAACTTAATTTAAAAACAAAATCAGCACTTAATTATCTGGCACAAGGTATCATTCAGAAGGTCTTGTGATATTTATGCTATTCTTCAGTAAATTGTGTAAGCCATCTATTAGTTCAAGTGTTTTCTGCATGATGGTCAAGTATAAAAAAGTGTAGAACTCAATGCCTATGTCATTTATAATATTATCGAGAACAGTAATTGGATAATCAACTATTAGTCAAAACCAAAATGTTGCATGTTAATTTTGATGTAATGAATGTGGATGTATGTCACATTTAAGACTTTGGGCTATTTAGCAGAAAACAAGAGGTTCTTTTGGTGACAATTTTGTAACACAAACACGGGAGATTAAGATCATCAGGAATCTCGTCACTTGTATGGTTTATAAGATATCACTAAACTTTGTATGATGATTGATGAAGATGCTATTCCTTTCTTTTCTCAATACTTTTTTCTATTACTTGTTCAATAGATGTTTTCTCAGTTCTTTATTTTTGTGACTGTATACTACCTCTGGTTTTCTGAATGCATGCTGCTTAATTTTAGGTCAAGAATTTATTGACAGTTCACCCAGAAGATGAAGCACCCGTGAAGAGTGTAACCATACGCAGGATTCCAAGGTATCTTGTATATGTTTTACCAGTTTAATGGGGAAAGTCACATTGGTTTTATATTGTGCTTAATTTCATGACCATAAATTCATATACAGAAGTTACATATGTTGACAGGGTTCCAGAAAGTATGCCACTTTATGACATTTTGAATGAGTTTCAGAAGGGCCATAGTCACATGGCTGTTGTTGTCAGACGGTGTGACAAGACTAACCAACAATCTTCCCAAAATAATGCAAATGGTAAAAACATGCTATCAACAGTTTTAAACTTTGAAACTGAAATTTTCTTTATTAATAAAATGCTCCGTGTGTCTCTCGCCTCTGAAATAGACTCGGTGAGAGATGTTAAGGTGGATATTGATGGTGAAAAGCCTCCCAAAGAGAAAGCTTTGAAACCCAAGATGCCACTCCACAAGTGGAAAAGCTTTCCAAATACAAACAAGTCATCAAATAGGGGTTCTCGGAGCAGAAAATGGTCAAAAAATATGTACTCGGATATTTTAGAGATAGATGGAAGTCCACTTCCAAAGCTCCCTGAAGAAGAAGAAGCTGTTGGAATTATTACCATGGAAGATGTCATTGAAGAGCTTTTGCAGGTATTAAACTACTAATGATCATTCTGAACAATCTTGTTCCCTCATGAAACATTGTAGATAAAAAAAAAAACTTAATTTACTTGTAGAAAGATTTACTGATGTCAATATTTCTGTGTAGGAGGAGATCTTTGATGAGACGGATCATCATTTTGAAGACTCATAACAGTGCTTTTTCCATAAAACCTTCCATGTTCATATTTCTTGTTTGGACCTTATAGATAATTAAATAGATAATGCGGTTTAGGGTTGAAAGCTGCTGTATAGAGATCTGAGTTGTGATTTGGAACGTGTAAGCCATTATCGTTGATGTAATGCAGAGACCAGACAGCTGTTATATAAACCAAACCTTTTGAGATGTACATGGGCGTGTTGTCTTTATCACAATGACGCATGCAATCAAGGCAGCAAATCATGGTTTGTTTTTGTGCGTGCGCGCGTTTCCCTTTCTTTTGATTAAATGATAGCTACTTGTACTGTGTGTAGTGCATATGTATTACGCAAGAGTATTGGCATTTAGTATGCACAGGATTTCATGAATTTGACAAGAGAAAATGCGTCACAATGCGCAAGTGAATTTAAAAATCATTATTCTGTTAAAAATAGTTCCCGTAGAGTGAGTGGGGGTGAATTGATAAATATATTATTTCTAAGTTATTAAAATTTAATGATTAATATATTTTACATGTATACTTTACGTTTAGGCACAAGCTTATTTAAAGTCAATCTTATAGTAATTGTCATCTCAGTACTTTATTTGATTCACAAAAATTCTTCAGAAATTAACAATTCAGAATATGTACTGCAAGAATAACCATGTAGTAATACCTTTTTATTAAAATGGGTTGAATCTATGAATTGGTTCATTATGTCTAAACGATGTTCTAATAGAATTTCAGTGGAACATATTTCAGTAGGATCCGATACTATTAAGAGGAAATAATCTTGCTCTAATTGATCCAGGTGCTTGTGGTGAAAAATTAAAGACTTTGGAACCAAAACTTTCTGACTTGCCCGAATTTACTGTCCTGTGCCCCATCGATAATCTCGGCAGAAGACAATCATTGCATGGGACCTCCCATAGCAGTAGGTTTGGTCAGAAGACTGAAATGGAAAGCGATTTGGTCCCTTGGACATGTGATTGTAGATTCGATTATGTGATTCGCATGATATTGAGATTCTACAAATTAACATCTCCATATTTGTTGTTTGCATGAAAGTGATTTATCCTTTAAAATTAACAAATCTATCTTCATACGCAGGAAACTCTTCGATTAAACTCTACCAAGGAAGCGACTCTAAGGAATTTGTTGTCTCTTTTTTTTTTTTTTTTTTCTCTCTAAATTTAGCCACTTCCTTTTAGAAGGGACAAAAAAAAAGAGCATGATGCAATGCCCGAAGAAGGTAATTGAACTATGCCTACTTTTAACTTTAGCATAATTTTCATTCGTCGCCTACAACTAAAGTCTACCGAATCTATAGGCATGTGTTCCCAAATCCCAATCAGGGTAACCTATATAATGCACTGCACATATAAGAGGAATTGAGCTTTTGTTGCCATACAAATATTTTCCCAATCAAGTTATCCAGAATACAACCTTTGCTGCCATACAAATATCCGGGACCAACTTGTGTTTGGTCCTTATCATTTGTCAAGTGTTGTGTGGTTATGGTTGCCCTCCAATTCAAAAGTTATGTTAAAATTGAAATGTAAAAGAATTCTAAAAATAAAGCAGAAGCTATTTGATAGTTATAATTTGTTTTTAAAAGGTTCAACTACTTTTTTTTTTTTCTTTCAAAGCTCTATGGCAATGCAAAGAAGACATAGTGGATGCTCGATTGTTTTCATTCCTTTCCTTTCCCTTTATGTTTCTATGTTTGACTATATTCCTTTTTGTTGGAGTTAGGTGAGTTTAAATGTAATATATGCATCTTTGAATAGGGATTGTTAATGAAACTTGGCTTCTTGATCTTTGTGTTCGTTGCTTTTTGTTTTAGGACCTGTTAGATACAAGCTAGAGATGTTTTTTTTAGAGTTTTTCCACTGGAAACATAATTCTTTTGTTTTTCAGGAGAGAAATTCTCAAAAACACTTTCAGTCTATATCCAAACAAAATCTTAATCAATCTTTTAATGATTTTTCCATTCATATTGTGAATGGGAATTTGCTTTATCAATGTGCTTAGAAATAATCATCGGATACTTGTTATCTTTAGGGATTTCTAATCTCTTCATACTTAATTTCTCTCAAGAAATTGAGGTTCCTAATTAGCAATTAAGGTTTATTTGCTTAAGAAATTAGAATTTAAACAAATTAGCAAATCTGATAGACAAAGATAGGAACAGAATCAATTTAACACCCATTTTAGGAATCCTAGCTGAAGTTGAACAAAATCAATTTAACAAATCTGATAATCCCAACACCTTTGTTGATTGCATTATAATTTCGTCTTCTGTTTATTTTCGCGGTGTTCTTAATTTTAGAAAATCATAATAATTAAAGGTGTGTATAAGTATAACCTTTTTATCAAATCTACAATTAAATGAGGGTTGTCATGTCATTTATTGATATGCATCACCTTTCTTTAAAAATAGTCTGAAAATTTTAGTACTAAACTTTTATTATTTTACAGATTTTATTATTCAAAGTTTTATTTTTGTAAATTTTATCATTCAAGTTTTTAATTTTTACATATTTTATCACGGCTAACAAGTCACGGAAAAAAGTTAAAGATAAAATAAAATGACATTATTTTGTTATCAATATAGTGATAAAATGTGTAAAAATAAAAAATTAGATGATAAAATTTTAAAAATATTAAAAATTGGATGATAAAATTCATGGAAAAAAAACTTTAGTGATAAAATTTTTAAAAAATAAAACTTGAATGATAAAATTTATAAAATAATAAAAGTTTGATAGTAAAATTTGTAATTAAGTCTAAAAAATAATTGAAAATCCTAGCAATGATAAATTACGAATGCTAAATTTCCCAATTCTTAATTCAGCCCCTCTTGAATTCCCATATCATTTGTCTAACATCCATGGCAAGGAATAATCCTTCTCCTTGAACAGGCTCAGTGGTTTCAATTTTTCCAGCAACACATGATGTCCATTTTCCCTCAGGGAACATTTGGTAGAAGATAAGTTTGTGACTTCCTGAGAATCATAGCTTTAAAAATCATGTTTGATATGTATTTTAAAAAATAACATGTTTGAGAAATGATATTTTCTAAAAATATTTTTTTAATTAGTTTTTCACGAAAACTTCCGGATGAAAAGAGGTGAAAATCTTATTTCTTTTACTTTAATTTTATTTTACTACGATATGAAAAAATTCTCCCCTCAAACTAAATACATAGTGTAACCAATGTACCATAGATTTACTGTTGTTTACACAACAGCCATTTGCGGCTTCTTTGTTTGAATTACTACATCTTGAGCTGGTTTTTAATCTTTCCATTGCAACATTTCAATCACACACTCAATAAAAAACACAAAAAATCACACAAAACTACGCAAACATGGATTCAAACTTTAATTCACCGAGATACACGCTAATGACTAACCTTTGTCACTAGACCTAACCCTGTTGATACATTTTGTTTTGATTTGTACCAATATATTTGCCTATTTCATATATAGCACCACTTTTGAAAAAATATCAAACACAACTTGACATAAATTTAGGACTATCAACGTAAGTATTTTAGCGTGTTTGGATTCACATCCAGATAACTCAAACGTGAGTCACATATTAACTTTTAGTTATTTTTGGTGCATTATGTATCAAACTCAAATCATAGAGTTTTTTTTAATCATTTCCTGTTTATGTCAAGCATAGTTCCTTACGGCAGCATTACCAATCAACCTAGAACGACCAATCCTATCAGAGCCCGGAGGAATGGGAGCAGTCTAAGGTCCTTAAACTAGTTGACAAGAACGGATACTCCTCCAAAATTTATCAGCAAAAACCGGTTTCATATGCTAAAAATAATGTCTGTTACGTTTTGTACAAGGAAACGGATATGTTTCACAATCTGTCATGATTTGGACTTGTGTGAAACATACGTATACCATAGGACGTGCCATTTTGGATCTGTTGTACTTGTAAAATGTAGCTTGAATTAAGCATGAGGCTGCTGTCAACACTTGACACTCAAAATCTCTTATAGCAGCATCATTATTGGCTTTGATATGATAGAGTATTCTGGTAGATCACTGCACCTCTGCCTCAATGATTGTTTAGTTCAAGAAGATTTTTTTTTTTTTTTTGTTGATTGAAACCCAAGTTGCTTTTAACATTTTTTGTTTTAAATTTTTTTATGAAAATGACGTTTTTGTTGCCAAAATATTAATGCTTTAGAAAACCCGTATGTATTCAGGAAAAAAAAAACCGTATGTCTGTAACTGATAAATAAAGTCAGTAATGAAAGTACGTTTAATTAGAACATTGATTGTAACTGAATAGCATTAAAACACACATATCAATGTCAATGTGTCGACTGTCTGAGTGAAACTGGTTACATTCTCTTAAGTAAAATTTTTATCTCAGTCTTATATATGAAAAAATTTGGTTAAAAAATATGACTAATCAAGTTTCTTCACAAATTAAATATTAGTAGATAAATATTCTACATCAATATTATGGTGACAACAAAAATATATTTACACACTACAATTAACCCTTAAGAATTAATTAATCCCGATCATAATTAATTGCATTAAAGGAAAATAACATATGATCTCTCTTTAAGTAATTTTTTTGTTACATAAGTTTATGAGTTGGGTTTGTGAGACTCAATAGGGTTAGGAAATGTTTAAGTCTGAAAAAATACTTAATACTTATAACTCGTCCACACACAAGATCTATGGTTCCAATTCTTACCAACTAAATTAATTTTTATTGGCCAATCTCTCTTTCTTATAATATCAAATTGTTTTTTATATAACGTATAATATTAAATTGTTAATACATATTGAAATCCAAATAAAAATTGTACATACTTCTAACACAAAAGGATTATTATAATAATACACTTACTTTCTTTTTATATGATTTTTTATTTTTGTTTTCATATATTTCTCTTCCTTTCCTATCACATTAATTACTTGTCAAATTAATCATTTTCTGTCTCTACAACAATAACAAAACCTTTACTCCTTTATATCAGCTTGACTACATAAATCATATGTCATTAAAAACCAAAATTTCACATAATCATTTTAGATAAATAATCATTTTAATCCTTTGATATACAAAATGCTAATTGTTATTTTTTAAAGAACAAAAATTCTAATATACTCTTGAATCAATGTGTAAAAAGTGTGATAGTTACATCTTGCACCATTTTGACATTAAACTATAATATTTAAGAATTAATTTAACATTAAAATTATATTTTTTTAGGAATAATGTAACATTTAGTTACACAACAAGACGCAATTATCATACTTTGTATACATTCAAGTATTAAATAAGAATTTTTGTTTTTTCCCAAAAACTAGAGTATTATCTACACATTAAGAGACAAACTAACCTTTTATCCTATTATTTTCTTGTTTTTACTTTTCTTTTTTCTTCCTACCACCCATATTCACCTTAAAATGGGACGAATATTAAATATATTCAATATAATATATGAATATGAATAATATACACTGATAAAATAAAGATTTATCACATTATTATCTAATTACAAATTATTATATATGATAATTTTATAATAATTATAATTATTACTTTAAAAATGAAACTACAAATAATTTTTCATCAATTCACTTGTTACTTGATAGTATAAAAACTTTTGTAATATTTGCCTATTAAACTTTATACTCTACAATAAATTTGTAAATTAATTGAACAAAAATGAATTTGCATTGGTTATTCAATATTCTTATTGAATTCTACAACCATTTACTAAAACTGTTATAAAATTCGATTCGATTGATTGTATTAGGCATGATGAGTGATGACAGATAACTTAGATTTAAAGTATAATTTAGTATAAGTTGCCCAAATTTAAATTTAAATAACATGTAAAAAATTAAGTAATTTCTACACATGTGTATTCTTACACAATAATTATAAAACTTTGTTAGTTCATATTCTATTGCTTCTAAATTTAAACAAACATTTCATCCAAAATAAAAAAATACGATTCTTACACGACATGTTCGTGGCCACGGTGTTAACGTTAACTTATAGTATTTATATTTTTTTATTTTTATTCTTAATATACTTATTTAATTTTTAATTATATTTTTAAAATAAATTATGCTTTAATTATTTTTCAGCATCTTAAACAATTAGTTTTATTAAATATTTATAATTTAATAAGTTAATTTTTCAATTTTTTTCGATCTCTAATTAATTTTTTAACTAATTTTGTGAAATACTCAATTAGACGGTTTATTATTCACTAAACAAATTTTTTTTAAGTAACTTTTAACATCTGTTAACTTGCTATTTGAAGTGAAAATTTTTAAAATGTTAGCTTTTAATTCTTTATATTTTCTTTTATTCTTATTTTTAATATATTTATTTAATTTTTTAGTTATTATTTTTAAATAAATTATAATTTTATTATTTTTATGTCATTTTATATTTTTCAATTATTTTATCGATTAATTTTTATTAAATATTTATAATTTAATAAGTTACATCTTTATCTTCCAATTATCAACTTTTAACTCTTAATTATTAATTTTTCAGTTGACCGAAAATACGTTAAGCTAATAATAGCTAAAGTGACTTGCGGATTATAGCCTTAATTTGAAGCAAAACCCACAAAACTAACAGTGTATCAAAATTTTTGAACCTGAAAATTGTTATTTTGATAGGGTTTACAGCAAATGCAGCATAGCCTGCCTCGTCACAAAATACTGAACGCCGCAGCTCTGTGGTTGATCGACGCATTCTTCACTTCAATCCCACAATGTCTATAACGCACAGCCTCACCACTTCACTCTCTTCTTCTTCCTCTGCTTTCTTAGCTCCCTCTTCCTTCAATTCCAGGTCCTTACTTTCACTTAACCTCACTTTGTTCCTTTTTGACACTTTTGTTCCCCAGAAAGATGGGATCCTACTCCCTAATGTTTTTTTTTGCTGGGTTGATTCAAATTTGCATCTTTTATCCGTTTAGCATTAAAAGTGTTGAATTTTATTTGTGGGGTGTCCCTTTGGGTGCTGCAGAGGACAGGTTTCGTTGCCTGTGAAGAGCGTGAGCATTTGCAAATGCGTTGCCACACCCGAAGCTGAGACCGGTACCTTGAAATCTTCCCTTTTCTATTTTAGAAATGGAAAATGATGCATGGATACCACCATGCTAAGTGGCACCTAGTGTGAGAAGAGAGATAGAGAGAAATAATGTGCTAATGGAGTGTTCATTATGTGGAAGTGTCCTCATATAATTACCCTTTAAAATCTTTGTTTTTTCTTGTGATTAGGCAATGTTTATAATAGGGTGCGTAGCTCTGGTCAGTGGTTGCTTTTTTACAATTTGTAGTTGACAAGTTTATGAAATCATATTTTTAGTGGCCATTTCCTGGCTGTTTTAGTTGTATAGTAGATTGTATGTTGGAAAGGTTGCTGAATTGGTATAGTTTTGAAAAGGAGCATGCAAGTTGGCCTGTTTGACTAAACATTAGAGATATGATTTTTGAGTGAGATAATTATTTTTTGTCCTCCTTTTTCACTTTGAAGCCTACAAGACAGGGGTCACTCGCAATCCAAATATGGGGAAACTTCAAGCTGGCTATCTCTTTCCTGAGGTATGCAATGCTTACTTGATCTTTCTGTTTTTGGTCTTGTTCTTCTCCTTTTATTTTGTTCAGAAACCAAGCTCTTAGTTTGATTATCAGTCAGTGCATAGTTCATTTGGCATGCCAGTTGAGTTTTGACTGTGTTGTTTTCATTCATCATACATGCTTTTCCTCCAAATGGGATGCTATGTTTTTGAAAATATTCTTGAACTGTTCATAAATATTTTGTGTTACTGTACGTGTCTAATCCCACTCTGTGAAAAGCTTTTAGTTTTCGGAATAGTTGTCCATGTCCCGGTCCAGCCATTCATATGTAGAAGTAGGTTGGAATTGTATTAAGCAGGTGCCTCATAATACAAGATGAAGGATTCCATGTCTTTTTCCAGTGAAATAACAAGTTATTGAATAAAGAAGGAAAAACTTTTGAACATTTTAACCACTGCATTTTGTGATCAATCTCCTCTTTTAATCTTTACTCTGGGTAAGTCAAGTCATTTCTACTTCATCAGAATTGATGTTCTTTTGGAGCCATACATGTAACCTTAACAAATGATGCCTTTGGTCAACAACTAATCATATGATTTTTAAAAGTAAAAACTGATTAATTTTTTTGAAATGAGATGTTGTATCATTGTTTTACCCTTGAAATTTGCTTTTCTTTTCTACCTCAAAAAAGGATAAATAAGGGAGAATTAGAAAAATATGTACTATTTTACTGATTCATTCTACTGTTTTATTTATATACAATTGTAATAATCAATGAATGCGTATATCTTTGTCTCTCTTTCACACACTCCAACTTTGAGATTAATTCTTTATATGATATGTAATTACTTTCCTGCCTTTCATGTCACTGACCTTTTCTTTTTGCAATTTTATTTTAAAAAAATAGATTGCTAGAAGAAGGTCTGCACACTTGCTGAAGTACCCTGATGCTAAAGTAATAAGCCTTGGAATTGGTGATACAACTGAACCTATTCCTGAAGTCATAACTGATGCAATGTCAAAGGTAGAACTTTGATCTGAACAAAGCTGATATATCTTTAATGCTTGGACATTGGGCAGTAAATGTGGTATTTTTTCTTTTTCTTTTTTTGAAAGTAATTACCATTTCTGTGTTGAGGTTGGAGCTCTTTGATTACTGGTGAATTTCATTATAGTACCACGTCATACATTGTTTTTTTTTTTTTAAAATAGTTTTAATTTTGGTTATAATTCCTTCGATGTCTAATTGCTTTTGTATCTGTTTATCTTTTTTATATATAAATATGTAATATTTTGTAGGTATATTTTCTTATCGAAGTGTTAATTTTGCATAATACTTTATGAATTCTATTAAATAATACCTTTGCTTCACCTATTTCTAACTAAGCACATGTAAATGTTGTTTTTTCCCTTTTAATCAGAGATCACATGCATTGTCAACTATAGAAGGATACAGTGGGTATGGAGCTGAACAAGGTGAAAAGGTATGTTGCTTTGACATCTTCAGTATGATTTTTCCTATTTTTTCATTTTTAATTTTGTGTACTTACTACTTTTCCAACACTCATCAAATTGAAGGCCAGTTGTACAGTTTTCCACCCTTGTTGATACTTGCTAGTTAGTAGACCTTTTTTTTTTTTTTTTTTTTCTGTTTTACGATTGCTGTCTGGTATCAATTGTAAAAATAATTCTTCTGTGATAAGCAAAAAATAAATTTATTTTATTTTTTATGTTATCAGCATGCAGTTACTTTTCTTTTCTTGATCCTTGAAATATTTCAGGAAGAAATTTTGATATTTTCCCCTTTTAGTTGAGTCAACATAAGTTTGTTGTGCACTTCAAGAAGTTTTACTGGAAGATGAAGTCATGGCTTGAGCCTCGTAACAAAATTGGGTCTGAAAATTTTCCACATTAGATCATGTTTTGAGGGTGTGTAGTTAACCTTGTATTGTATGTCATGTACCTTTCATCCATCGTTTTATTTTTTTTTCTTTTAATTTATATATTATCTTTGAGAGAATTGAGATGACAAGAAAGCACTGTCTTTGTAATCATATATAAAAAAAATGTCTCTGTAATGAGGGGTGCCAAGTGCCTAAGTTTAATCCTTGCAATTGATGTTGATGTTTACCCTTTGGGGGAATTTGATCAGATAATGACATCTCTAATCTATGCAGCCATTAAGAAGGGCACTTGCTTCAACATTTTACAGCGATCTTGGCATAGAAGAGGATGATATATTTGTCTCAGATGGAGCAAAGTGTGATATATCTCGTCTCCAGGTTCATTTGTCTTTTTTTTGTTATTATTTAAATATATGATATCCTTCTTAAATCACCTTTTCTGCCTATCGTGCTCTTTTAGCTGGACCACTTATTCTGATTTAGTTTAAAATATTCTCCTTGTTGGGGATGAGGGCTGGGGGTTGGAATATTAATTGGGTATTGGCCATGATCAATAAGTACTTCCTCAATTGAACTAAATATTCTTCTATTTTCATTTTGTGGCAGATTGTCTTTGGGTCAAATGTAAAAATGGCTGTGCAAGACCCTTCATACCCGGTAATTCATATCTCTGTCATTGTTTAAAATGATTTTCTCATCAGTTGCTTAAGCACTCATTTATGCTTCAATATGCCAAAAATGGAGACTTTAGTTTTGTTCCTATTGTTACATCTCATTGATTTAATGGGTGAGATGCTGACTAATTTTAACCCATTCAATTTGGTTTATGCTCTATGATGCAACAGGAAGTAGTTGAATCAGCAAGTTTCTTTGTTCATATAAGATAAGACTTGAAAGAATGATTTTAATTTTTTCAAGAAATGATTTTTCAATATAGTTAGCAAACCTTCAATGAGAAGAATGTCTATTAACATATGTAGACACATGGAAAACTCCAATCAATGTCTTTGATTAATTTTTAGCTTTGATTCGTAATTTCTTTCATTTTGAAATGATGTATGATTTTCTATCTTAATATACTGGACATTGTTGTCCTTTCCATATCTGATAAAGAGATAAATTAATAGCTAGTTCTTTGATAGTTTTGCTGGAATGAGAAGATTTAACTCAGGCTTTCGATACACACAGATTTTAGAAGAGCGAGAATAACCATTATGTGACTGCATACCTAAACAATTATGATTATTACACACTTAGGAAAGCTTTTGGCTATCTTTTTTTTTTTTTTCCTGATGAATATTTGATTGTCACTCCATTTTTACAACTAATGAATAAAGCTGCTGTGGGATTGGTGTTTTCTTCATGGGGGATTATTTGTTTGCCCATGTTTGGTAACTATTATTTTTGAGAAATGATTTTGTTTTTCAAATGCTCTTTCAGGAAGATGGTAAGTAGAAATGAAATCTTCTCTAAAATAAGCTGAACTAAATATGATCTTATAAACTGTGTTGAAACTTTGGTTGGAAAAATGTTTGTAGACATTCAGTTTACTTTTTGGAATTATGCGAGACTTTATTGAACTCAAATCATATCAAGTTCTTTTGAAAATGAATTTGGTATAAAATTACAAATGAAATAATATATAGGAAATAGGGTCATGATGGAATACCACTTTTATTCTGTTCAAGTTTCTAGCCCTTTATCTCTTGTAGTTGTTCTCTGTTATATTTGCAGGCATATGTAGATTCAAGTGTAATTATGGGCCAGACTGGCCTCTACCAGAAGGATGTTGAGAAGTTTGCAAACATTGAATACATGAGGTGTAATCCGGAAAATGGTTTCTTCCCTGATTTATCTTCAATTTCTCGACCAGACATAATTTTTTTCTGTTCTCCGAACAATCCTACTGGTGCTGCGGCAACAAGGGAACAACTGACCCAACTCGTTCAGTTTGCTAAGGACAATGGTTCTATAGTAATCCATGATTCAGCTTATGCAATGTATATTTCTGGTGACAACCCTCGCTCTATTTTTGAAATTCCTGGAGCCAAAGAGGTCAGTATATCCCTGATAATTTGATGTTTAAAGACTGGTCTCTATTTTCACTCTTTAACAATGACTATGATCTGTAGCATTTGGTGGGTTCTTGGTTACAAACTAATTGCCACCATAACATGAGTACTTGTGGCAGGTGCTAGAACTTAAATTTAACTTCCTATCTAAATAGCATTTTACTTCCTGAAAATCTTGTGGTTTGAGTGATGGGGATTATTTAGTTTGACCTAAATGATGAATCTATCCACTTGCACTGTGGTATATCTGGGAAGAGTTTGATTGCTCATTTCGGTAGAATACTGTTGCGACCCTAACCCTATTAAGATAAACTTCTCCATAAGCACTTATAGAAGAAGAAAATAAAAAGGAAAATGAATCAAGCTTTTTCCATAAGTTAAAATTTAACTCATGCATCTCAACTTTTGGAGGAGATAGATGAGAGAATTTCTATAATAGAACATGTCAAACTCATGAATTATTTTAGTTGCACTATTGACTAATTTATTGAAACTACATTTGAGTGTGCTATTTTGCCTGCTACTGAATATTTTGGTAGCAGTAAATGTGTATCTGCTTTTGCAAGTGATTTCTATTTTTTTTCACAATACATGCTAGATATTTTGGATGATTAGTCTTTTTGCTATACCAAGGGATTGTTGGTCAATTTTATTTTTATATATATAAAAAATATGGCAAAAAAAACTGTAAATCAACTAAGTCTTCTTTTGATGTCTCTGTAAATACCATGGATTTCTGTTGCATATCAATGTGCATAACATCTTATTGCCAATTGCAGGTTGCCATCGAGACTTCATCATTTAGCAAGTATGCTGGGTTCACTGGAGTCCGATTGGGTTGGACTGTGGTTCCAAAGCAGTTGCTGTTTTCTGATGGATTTCCTGTTGCCAAGGACTTCAACCGTATTGTATGCACTTGTTTCAATGGTGCATCAAATATTTCCCAGGCAGGTGGTCTGGCTTGCCTTTCACCAGACGGTCTTAAGGTCAGTTGTTGTTTTGTTTTATTGCTAAAAATAGAAAGAAAATTTCCTTTCATTATTGAAATGGACCTCTGTCATTCTGCCCCCTTCTCCCACCAGTAAGAAATTGTCCACCAATGTCAACGTTGTATACCCCTTTGATGCTTCTGTAACTCCAATTATTCTTAAATATTAAACATCACATGCTTTTGCTCTATTTCACTGGCCTTTTCAGCTACTATATTTCTAGACTGAGGTGGTTTTCTTTAACTGATGTATTTTCAAAGAACAAGTTACATTATAGGCTTGCTTGCTGCATTTGAATGCAGGCTATGCGAGATGTTATTGGATTCTACAAAGAAAATACCGACATTATAATGGAGACATTTGATTCTCTTGGGTTTAAAGTCTATGGAGGGAAAGATGCACCATATGTATGGGTCCATTTTCCCGGCCGAAGCTCATGGGATGTATTCGCTGAGATTCTCGAGAAGACTCATGTGGTTACAACTCCTGGCAGCGGTTTTGGACCTGGTGGTGAAGGTTTCATCAGGGTTAGTGCCTTTGGTCACAGGGAAAATGTCTTGGAGGCATGCAGAAGGTTCAAGCAGCTATACAAGTGAATTTAGAATTTATATCTCATTTGGTTTCAAGAGTTGTATTCTCTTGGACTGAAGCTAGGGTCTGTCTTATTTAAATAATGCAGTTGATTTTCCTTGGAATTTAGATTAAGATGTAAAGACAGTGTTTATCAATTGAGGACACGTTTATTTTGCTATTGTTTGCTTTATCTTCTATGCTACAACTTAGATGATGATGTAAATCTCTTGCCTTATCTTCTATGAAAAATGTCAAACTCTAGCAATTTAACTTGGTTAGATGATTCAGTTAGAAGGCTTGCAAGTCCCGGCTCGTCAATAAGATAATTTTGTTTAAATTAAAATTCACATGCACCCATCTTGGTTTTATTAACGCACGCTACCATTACGAAAAGGAAGTTGTATTTAGCGTTAAAAATAATGTACTGTTGTCCAGACATATCATAAAAGGACACATTGCATGGGAGGATTTATTTTTTCACCCTCTTTCTCTCTCCAAGTTCACATGGTTCAGACACTATTAATAGCTTTCGATTACAAACCTGCCAATGTTGTAAACTTCATTTCTATTACACCCGCGGATTTAATAGTGATATATATCTAACTTTTACATGATCTGCATCATAGGTATGCCCTAAACATAGGGTCTGTAGATGTTAAAACTAAACTAGTTCTTTGGTGAACTAAGTACAAAATCAGACAACTAAAACTGCTCTATACTATTAATCATCTCTGCTTTACAAGTTCTCTTGTAATGTCCAGTTTGATTACACCGACTACAATGCACTGTATGTTTCTCGCGATTAAGGTCATCCACACACATCCGTTTCTCAGGGCGTCCTGGTGGTCGCCGTAATTTTGGTGGCCTTACAACAAGGATATTATCATCCATAGAAGAGTTGCCTGTTTTACTCCATTCAAGTTTTCCGGGGATGGGGTGTATAGTCTCTGCATAGGTATCCCTGAAACTTGCAGCAGTAAAACACTTCTGGGAAAATGCATAGACATCCTTTCGACAAGAGATAAGAGCAGCAGCAGCATGGGAACATGGAATACCATTAAGCTGCCAATCACGGCAGGAACAGCTATGGCTGCCAATATTTACAATATCTGATCGATCGGCTGAAAGAACCTCAAACTCTACTTCATTTGATCTAAGGACTTGATGTGTAGATGCACGGTTAATGGCTTCAGTCATAAGCTTCTCAGCAGATGGGGCAAGTACAGAGCACCATGAGCTGCTTTTTAAACGCCTGTCATCAAACTCAGTTTTAAGCTTGCTATGAATCCGTTCAATCACCTGAATAATTGGTAATTCCCTGGCATCAAGAATCCATTTATTAAACTCCTCGATGTTAGAGGATAGATGGCCAAATCGTGTCCCTTTAAAATGTACAAGGGCCCATTGAGAAGGATGGAATTGTTGTAACCATTTAGCAGCTTCAGGAGAAACCTCCTCTATTTCACCCATTTTTTCTTTAAATGCAATGGTTGTGGTGGAATATGAAGCCTTCCACAGAAGATGGACAAGCCTAGAGTTCTTGAACTCTTTGCCAATGCTTTCGGTCAAGTGACGCATGCAGAATGCATGAGAAGAACTAGGGAACTTCCTTCTTACTGCATCTGTAATACTGTTTAGCCCATCTGACAAAAATATAAACTCTGGCATGCATTCAGTATTCACCTCAAGTACCTTATGCAACTCAGACAGGAACCATGTCCAGCTGTCATCATTTTCTACATCAACAACACCAAAAGCAAGTGGAAACAACCCTCCATCAGCATCAAAAGAAGTTGCTGAAAGCAATGTGCTAAGGTATTTGCTTTTCAGCTGGATTCCACCAAGTCCAACAATTGGCAAACAACCATTAACAAAACCAGTAATTGATGCATAAAAGGAAACAAAAAGTCTCTGAAAACGGTTATCTGCACCAGTGGTAAATACCTCAGCAACACTTCCAGGATTTGTTTTCTTAATTTGTTCACAGTATGAAGGAAGTAGGTAATATCCTTCTTCAGAAGAGCCATATATAGCTGCAAGACCCCTCTCCTTTGCACGCCAAGCTTGCTTGTATGGTATGGTTATACCATATTGTTTATGGATGTCATGTAAAATATCTTTTGGTTTATAATTGATGTTATCTCGCAACCTTTCTTCTATGAAACTCACAATCCAATCAACAGAAGCCTGATGGTGCCCATTGTTTGCATTTCTCCCACAAGTATGAGTCCCATCAATACTTCTAATAGTAAATGTTGGGGCATTAGGGAGCTTGACTGCACGAATCCGCCATGGACACCCATCTGAGGCACACTTAGCAAAGTAGCGAATCAGGTCACTTTTAATAGTACGAAGCTCAAAATGCTGTGCAATGGCAGCTTCTTTAATAGCATTCCGGAATGCTTTCACATCAGGGAACTCTTGACCAACAGAAAAATTGTAGTCTTCCATAGAGTCAAGATTTACTTATTTGTTGTTACCAGCTAACTTCTACGAAGTACTAACCAACCACTCAAACCTGTAATAAACTAACAACAATACCATTTTCTCTATTATATATGCAAACAAGCTTCCTCGTTATGACAATCTGCAAAAAATATACTAAACATAATCAAAGGGACTGATTTCCGTAAAAGAGAAACTAAGGATCATCAAGCAAGCAGAACTCTACAGAAATACAATGATGACTTCTTACACAAATTTATAATTAAGATATAAACAATTCCATGCCAAGACATCGACACAAATTTATGGATATGTTTGTCAACAACTAAAGCCTTTTTGCAGTAGGTGGGTTGGGTACATGAACCAAATGATTTCCTTATGTTTTTTCAAAAATCAATTCTCCTGGCCAACAATGGTTGGCACAATTGGTAAGGCTAGACTGTGTCAACTCAAGTTGAACAGGGTTTGAATGCAGCTAGGGTCCATTGTTGGTGAGCTATTTTTAAGGATACTTGTACTAGCACTTGTAGATCTTAGGGAATCCAGAACCTAGGTAGGGGTAGCCACCCCTGAACCTAAACTTTCTCCAGCTAAAAAAATGAGGCTTGTCATAAAGGCAATTTAAATCTAAATCCTTTTTAATGGTTTCATTCAAATTTTTTCCTAGTCTTCCACTGCCTCTTACTACTGAGCACTGACCTAATCTTCATTTGATTAATTAGACTAATAGGAGCTTCTATTAGTATTCTTAGAAGATTAAACCTTCTGAGGCTTTTACCATCTTTTCCTCAATATGTGCCACTTTTACTTTGTCTCTAATACATTCATTCTTGATCTTATATTTTCTTCTATAACCTTTGATTCTTGTTGTCCCTTTCACAACAGTTGGACTAATGCAACTTTACACCACAAATAAACCAAAAATATTCCTTTGTTTCACCCACCCTAGCTGAATCCAATGATTTGCATCACTCTTTATTTCTCCATTGCTTTGTGTAGATTAAAAATACCTAAATTGCATGAATATGGTAATGTATAATCTCTCATTTTCACCTCCAAAATCTTAAGGGAAGCCATGTGGTATCAAGGCTTCCCTCCACAAGGACCACAACTTTAGTTTATCATTTAATTCCTCTATTGACACTCCCACTAAAACTATATCAATTGCAAAAAGGGAAAAATAAAAGCATCAAGGGACTAGCTTCTGAATATGTTGATTAAGAACGTCAAAAACTAAGGTAACAAGATAAGGACAAGATTGACTCTTTGTATAAACCTTTAGTTATAGGAAAATCTTATGTGACTCCACCATGTGTTCGCCCACTAGTTTTAATTCCATCAAACATACCCTATCATAGGCTCTATTAATATTTAATTATAAAAAAAGTGCATAAGAAACTAGAGGACATGATACTCTAAGATCCAAGCTCCAACTGCCAGAAGACCACAAAAAGAAAAAAAAATCAATTTTGTTGAGTAGAAAGGCTTTCGTAACTGAAAATATATAACAAGTGCTAAAAAAGTTGCATACATACAAGTTCACAACATGAATTAGCTCAAGCAAACAAACCCACCATTAAGGGGGGAGCAATTTTGTCTTGAACCCAATTCTTCATAACAAAGGGATTAAATTCAAGCGGAGACATGAAAGCATGGAGTTGTGAGCTATTTAGAGGAGGAGTGGAATCAAAGGAAACCTGAATAAGAAGAAGAGGGTGGCGTGTTGAGACTTGAGAGAGTGAGATCCGATGCCATATGAGTGGACAGAGAGAGAGAATTGTAGTTAGGGTTGAATTAAATGTTGATTGGGTCAGTCAGGGGTCCTATCGTCACTTCACTAACTACTTCACTCCCATAACATTTTGTATTGCCCTCAAACATACAAAAATCTGTTTTTATATTAAGAATAAGATATTTCTAAGAGAGTAATGATCTATTCTCTTATAAATTCTCCTATTCTTTTATAAAAAAAGTATTGAATGAATAACAAATCCATTTGATGCTTTTTGACGAACAAAATATATTGGATGTTTTTTTATCGGTAAATATTATTTATTAATTTTTGTTAGTACAGAATATAATATTCGAATCACAACTTTTTTTTTTATTTTTTTTCTTCACCATCAAAGTAACATTGTATCCTCCTTCGCATTTGATACTTATCCTAAAGAAAGTAGAAAGATTAATAATAGAATGATTAAAAATTAGGAAAAAATCATTTACGGTGATAGTGACACTTGCTTTTTGATATATATATTTTAAATCTTAAAAATTAAAACAGAAAAAAAAAAAACACAAATTAAGTGTGACTTTAATCTTTACAAACTTTATGATTGGACCCTAAAAGATAACTTAACTTCAATAACAATTTGATATTATGATGTCCTTTGTTTTTGTTTCAGTAATTTTGTTTTGACAGGATAAACTTTTAAAACTTAATAATAAAGTGATGGTGGGGACTGGGGAGTGGATATATTTATAACTATAGAAATACCAATCCTTATAGTTCAGTTTGGGAGAGCCTAAGAAAGAACCTTCACCGCATTCTAAATTTATTTATTATTTTATCTTTTTTCTCACTTTATTTTTCTTTTATCCTATTTGGCTCGCGTGTAAGATGGCAAAGTAATGGAAATGTTGTGGGTGGGCCCATCTTAATTTTCTGTGGCATCTTATAAGGAAGAAAGTCGTTCCATTTTAAGGAGAGTCCAAATATTTTTTTAAATTGAATAATGAAGGTATAATAATCTTTGACAAATGCAATACTATCTTCCTTTTGGTGGTTGCTTCAATTGTCACATTACAACAACTTCTTTCTGCACTGTGTACTTACCTTGCCCCTCATCTAAGTGATTATGCATACAATACCAATATACCATAATAGTAGCCATATAATAACACCAATTTGCATTGAAGACAAACCTTAGCATTTTTTAACTCGAATAATTGCACGATTAGTTTTGGAACTTCTTTCTCGGGTCCCAAATTCAAGTTTTTTTTATACTATAATATTGGTTGCAGTTGCACAAAATGAGTATCCTAATTATGGAATGAGTTCCCTCTCTTATTCTTGATGGCAGAAATGGAATACTACAGGTGGAAAGAATGTGGGAAAAGGGAACCATTATATATTAATTCCATGTATTTCCTTCATGTGTGTTCAATGGATGGACAGGAGGGGTTCTGTAATATGCTGGCACAGTTGCTGGGAAGAACATTTGTCTCACCCCTTCAGCCTTAATAATGGGGAAAATGATGCCTGATGCACCCTGGCATATAAGAAAAAAATTGATTCAAACTCAAAATTTGTTACACTATTTGCCAATACTAGTGGCAAAGGATTAGCAGTGATGTGTGAAATAGTAATATTCTATATGTTGTCTGAGCAAAAAAGGGAAATGAGAAGTACTCACTGAAATCAATCTAGCTCCAATCCACATCCGTTTTGGAGAAGGAAATGGTATGAGCAAGCGGCCAACACCATATATAGCGACGGCGAAGAAATGGAGAACCAAACTCAATGGACGAGGATTTAGACCAGAGAGTAGAGCTATTGGTCCATCTGAGAAAACACCTCCAAGGCTCAAGTAATCGAAACATGCTTGGCGCATTTCCTTTCTAGCTGGATCAGGAGATGCACAAAAAACTTTGTACAATGCCCCGGCTAGTGTGTTTATTGTAGATGCTACAGGCTGCATATAGAATCATGCATTGCACTAAGTTTATGTGTAATTTTGTTTGGCTTTAAGGATTTGCACTAAGTTACTACAAGGAAACATTCATCTCAAAAGCTCAAGTTATTGTTTACCTTGCGTAGGGTGTAGAATGATTCAAGGTATCTGCAAAGAGCAGAAGCATCATGGAGATCATGAAGGGGTTTAAGTAAGTCCCTTAGCACAACAATGTCAGATAAAGCCACAGTCATTCCTCCTCCGGTTAAAGGGTGACGCATATTGAAGGCATCTCCCATTAGAAGGGCACCTGGTGTGGGATAAGGTGAGGCAGGCATGCTTCTATTTGGCATGGTTCTTATGTTTCCTTTGTCAACAGCTGCAATAAATGAATCATACAGCTCTGGAGGAACCTAAAACACACAATTTCCTCAATTAGTTGAAGAGAAATGTCAGGAACACATCCTGAGACACACTCTTTTGAACACACCTTTTCTTATTGGTTTAGATTTACTGAAAATGATAAAATTTTGTGCATTCAACATCATATTTTTAATGATTTTCATTTCTGATTTTATAATTTTTGATAAATTTTAACCGATCAGATGGAGAGAGTGCTTAAAAAAGTATATCCTAGCACTCCTCATTAGTTGAAACAGTATGAAACATATGTTGGTCAAAATATAAAGAGTATATCTAGTTTGAATATGTGGAATGTTCATTATTTGGAAAGAGTTAACAGTTATGAAGTCAAGGCACACATATATTGTTGGTACCTGAGGAGCTACCACAGTTTTCAAATAACGGGCCATTTCACCACTACCAAGGGAAGGTAATTTTTGGCCAGGCACATCAACCAAACAGCGAATCTCAGTGCTACTGATGGGATAAAACAAAATGGGGGAAGGATCACCTAAGATGACGTGTCCATGATTTGCATATGGAAGATTACAATTCTCCAAGACCAGACCAACAAAATGAGAGGGTACTTCAACCTGCCAAAATGACCACATTTTATGAGTAATAATACAATATAAATCATCAATTTCATCCTGAAATATTACTCTTTATCCTAAGTAGTCCTTTAGTACAAAAACTATATATGTAATCCCTCAAATAGTATAAATCATGCTAATTAGTCTACTAGTCTCTTAAATATTAAAAACTCTTCAAATTGATCCTTCAACTTTACTATAATACATCAATTTAGGGAATAAACTGGTGGATTTTATTACTTTAGAGACTACTTAGGAAAGAATAATACTTTAGGAACAAAATTGGTAATTTACTCAACATAATTTAGGATCCTCCATTCATTCATATTCAAAGTTGAGAAAAGAAAACTAGAAAGTCTGAATAAAACCAAAACATTATCATATAACTGAAAAGAAACATAGCACCCTTACCTTAGGATTGCAAAGAGAACGTCTCAAGTTGGAAAAACAACCATCACATACTATGGTGAGGGGAGCCTTTGCTGTGAACTCTTCACCACTTTTGGTTTTGTAGTGCACCCCAGTGATGGTTCCTTTTTCCTCAAGTAGAGATGCGACAGTTCCTTGTTCTAATTTTACACTGCAGAAAATTAGAATGAGACAATAAGAGGGCCAAAACGATGGATTCAATACAACTTGAGTGCAAATGTTGAACTTAATATAGTAAATAAAATATCAGAAAAATTATTCTTTTAATAATAAATAGAGGTATACTTTGGAAGAGATGAAGCCTTTTCTCGCATTCTCTGTATGAAACGGCCATTATGAAAGCTTCTCCCAGAAATATCAGAGCCAAAATTTTCCAAGGGATAAGAGAGTTTGGTATTTTTGCCATCCTTATACAGAGCATAGCCAAAGACTTGCTGAGCATCAATTTCATCCACACAATCTGAAATTATTCAGAAGGTCCAGTTGTTAAGAGCTATGAATTTGACCAGCAGAGTCAGGGGAGTTGTTAACTAAGATACATATTTCAATTGTTACGAATTTTTTCATATGTTAAATTCATACAAAATAGTGATATGAATTTAATTCGAATGCACTGATAAGGTAATGGTTATTTACACTACCATCCGATCATATATTGTCATGGTAAGATTGTTGTTTTTTGAAATAATTATTTTAAAAGTCAATATTATGGTGATTTCTATTTAATTGACCATCTAAAAATCTTTACACTGAAAATTAAACCCTTGTCATATTTTCAGGATGCTTACCCTCAAGACCCAACTCAATTAACTTAAGATAGCCCCCAGGTTGTAGCAATTCACCCACGATCCTGTCAGGTTCACTTAAATCCCTTTCAATTACATGCACTCGCCGTCCATCCTACAATAAAGAAGCAAAATTATTGATCATTCGCCACACAAACATATACTTCATTCACACAAAAGTTAAGAGGGTCCTCCAAAACATTTTCTATATCATAAAAGTTATCAGAAAGCAACTGTTGCAGTGCCATACCATAGATAAGTGACACGGACCTTATAACACAAAAGTGAATCTGGTTAAATAGTTACATTAGTACTTTCTCAATGACACTGATCCAAAAGTCTATATAAACAGATCTATATGACTTTTTACACAACTTCATACTTTCTTTGTCTAATTGCTGAGAAAATGGAAGAGAAAAGAGCAAATGAAAAAAACATTTTATCAGTAAAAAAAAATGTTCTATAGAGTGCCCTATAAGTATAGCCATATCTTTTACATTTCTACCCGGACAAAATTTCATTGAATGATTGTACATAAAATTCACTGCTTTTTCTTTCATCCTATTGAGACTTCTTTTCATTTATTACTCTAATTTACACCAATTAATCTTTTTCATTGGAACACATAAACATATATATACATACATACATATATATATATATATATATATATATATATATATATATATATATATATATATATTATTACACAGGAGAAACCATCATGCTGATGATGAAACTCACAAACTCAAACATGTGCAGGAAATAGAAGCCTTCTACTTCTACCTTTCCAAGAGTGCAAGCAAGAGCTGAACCAGCAACCCCAGCACCCACAATAATGATGTCAGCACTTCCTGCATCCTCATGTGAGCATATTCCATTCTCTGATGATATCTTTGCACATTCATTACTCTTTACATGTATTGAACTTGAATCTGTGACCTTTGCTCCAAAACTGTACACAACATACAAAAAAGCAAAACTACAAGCCATAATCCCTCCTAGAATGTACTGATAATCCATCCTCTCCTAGAGATCGGTGAAACTGGGATTGCAAAAAGATGGGATTGAGTACTAGTTTTGTAGTTTCTTGGAACACCTCTTTGTTCCTGTTTACATGTGACTTTTGAATTGTAACACTTTGCTACTATATATTAATTAGACCAACCCTTTTTCTTTTATAGGGGTAAAATTATTGTACATACTTAAGGAATAAGTATTATAGCTCGCGTATTCGTTTACCTTAATTTTGGACATTATATATTTCCTTTTAATTAAAGAAAGCAAGTTTCGTTTCCCTACCTACCTGATAATAATACTTTCTCATTTTCACTTTGTTGCTTTGCTGTTTCTCACATTTGTGGGGTTGGGCGTATTTTTCGGCATGATAGATAGCACACCAACATTGACAAATTTTTGGTATAAGCAGAAGACAAAAATTATACTAAACTTTTGCAAAATACAATCAATAATTTTTTATATCTCATATTACTCAAATATAAGTAAGTTATTTGTTGGGAAATATAAGGAATTTAATTAGAATTTGAGAAGAAGAGTTATAATATAAAAAAATTTATATAACACATTATGTATATCATAAATTTATTAACTCTTAAAATAATTTAAACGATTATTTATGATAGAATAAAAGTGTAAAACTGTTTGTTTACATAATAAGCTTTCATACAATACGATCATTCTTTTTTACATATATATAATCTCACATTACTTAAATATAATAAACTTATTTGTTTAAAAATGTAAAAAACTTAAATAGAATGTATTAGCTTTATATATATATATATATATATATATATATATATATATATATATATATATATATATATATATATATATATATATATATATATATATATCATCATCATCTAATTCTCAATTATTATATATGAGAAAATTATTAATTTTTGCAATAATATTTTAAAAGATACAATTTCTAATTGATTGATAATATAGAAATCTTTGGTATATCAAAATTAAACTCAAAATATAAGTAAAATACATAGTTTTTTTTATAAAGAAATACAATACATAGTTATACGGTAAAAAATGTGAGTTAGGATTTCGAACGCAGTATTTTATTCTCTCTTGTTAAATAACGAGTCTTATTCAGAAGAATCTCCATTTGCGACAATGCATGATAGCTAATTCAACCATAAGAAAATAGCAAAATCTGCCACTGTCATTATCGGACTAATGGTAATATCCTAATATAGTTATATTATATGTAACGGAGAAGGGGACTTGCTAGATGTATAAGCACGTTGACTAAGGTCGTTTGAGATCAAATTTGTGAAGCAGTTTACTTAAAAAGTCGAGATAAAAATTACTTAAATGTCATATTTATTTAAAAATGGTCATATATAATAAATTTATTAATTTTTACAAAACTACTCAAATATCATATTTATCATTGTTTCTAATCGGTTAATGCATAGAAATTACACTCCTTTTACAGTTCTGCTTCTTAATATGGAAAGTTATTTAATATAACAATTACCTAACACATTTTTATTTTGTAAGAAAAACACATTTTTATTTTCGGTACAGATAATTGTTTTGTGAAGCAAAATAACATTACCCACACAACTCTAGCATTAATAAACACTTTGAATGTAAAATATTCCAACAATATATAGTATCACATTTTAATTTATATAGGAAAATTCTTTGATGCATTTGAGTTCTTTTCTCATAATTGCCTTCATTACGACAGTTATTACTTCTCAAGAAAATTATAAAACCATGCAAATATCTATAATTTTTTCTTTTGTAAACTAAAGTATGTTTGACTAGTTAAGAATTAATCTCTCCAATTATGAAGATTGACTCAAGAATTCAACCTATTTTGACATACTTTTTTTATTCATACACACAAATTTAGGAATTGAATCTTTGAATATATTTTCACTAGAGTTGAATAAAATCAAATTATTATGAATGATAAAAAAAATTTCATAAATATTTAACACTGTATACTCAAAATTTAAACTCGAAATTACTGATTGTAATTAATTTGAAGAACTTATATCAATTAATTCAGATGTTTGATGGTATATGAGAGAGTAAATATCTAAGAGATAAATTTATCTATTCATTATATCACATCATATTCATATTCATATTGATATCTATAATATTAATGCATAGCACTTCATTTTATATTTAAAATATGATCTCGTGTTACACGAGGGCAAAATAAAACTTATATTAGTCCTCTCGCAATGCACGAGTTGAATGCACCTGCTCACACGAAGGTTATCATATATTATATAATAATACTAAACAAATGCAACGTGTTTTCTTTTTGCACACAGCCATGCATTTAATTTTTAAGTGCTTTCGTGAGAACGACCATTGGAAGTATTAAAGCATAAATACATGGTATTGATAAATGCATGTTATTTTGTAAGTGCTCTTTAGGGTGTATAAGAGCTTCTTCCGCTTTGAATTTGGACACCATTCCCTCCCCTAATTTTTTCTGCAACAAAAGAGCATACATACGTGTAAGAAATTGATAGCCGAGTTTAGTAAGAAGGAGATGGTGGATAATACTAAATGATTATATGTGTTAATGTTTGAGTGAATACTACCAAAACAGAATTAATGTTTCATTATATGGTATTATTATTAAAAGTTCCTTGCGTGATAGAAGAAAAGTACCTAAATTTTCATGGTCTTAATCACATATTCTAAAAGAAAAAGATTTTGAGCTAGAAAGCAGTGACAGTGCTTTGTTGTGGCCGGTCTTGGCCCATTCATTTTTTTTTAAATTATATATATATATATATATATATATATATATATATATATAAATAATTATTAATAATATTTATATTTTTAGCCAATATTTACAAGATTTCTATATTATTCTCAAACATTCTTTAAAGTTATTCATTCTTCAATTTTAATGATTTTAAGTCATTAAAAAAGTATAAAGAATATTTATTTACAAATTTTGGTCATTGAAAAAGCATAAAAAAGATAGCTTTTAATTGTTTTATTTCTTGTTATTATTTTTATAAAAAAATTAAATTAATATTATATTTTTTAAATAATATCAGCCCTTATAGTTGTAGCCAATTCAATAAAATAGAAAAATAATTTTAATATCATAAAATTCAATCAATTGAGAAAATAATTAATAATTAAATAGTTATTAAATACTTAAAATTAAGTATTAAAGATTGTAGCAGCAAAGATTGATCTAGATGATGAGAAATAAACTCATAATTCACAAGGACGTGTGTTTGATATATGCTATCGAACCCCAAAAATCCAACTCACAAAAAGTTCTCTCTACCAAAAAAATCTTGATAATTTTGGCCCCCTAATGTTTATTTTTTCCCCTCAAGTTCCACCGTACTGGTCCACACTTACAATTAGCTTTCTAATAATCTAATGTCACAAAGCAAACTTTTGATTTCAAGAGAAAACAAAGGAAAAAGAAACAATTGAGTCTTAAAAAATTGCTTAAAGCAAAAGATGAAAGCAGTTTAGAAAGATTGAGTATTTTGAGTTAGTTGACAACAAATCGGCGAACATTCTGAACAAATTCTAAAGCTTAGAAAGTGTCTTTTTGACCTTATATCAGAGAAGAATGAACACCAGAATGAGGGCTGTTAATGCTTTATAATAAAAACATGCTAAAATTATTGAGAACTATATAGTGTTTATATATTCTTAATCTTTCACGTGATAATTTTGAGATAGCCTTTGCAATTATCATCACATACTCATTAAAAGAGCATAGTTTAAGCAGGGAGAAACTACTTCACTCCCAAGACGTACGAAGTTGAAGAAAATAGAAGAAATAAGAATCAAATGAAAACAAGGAGTTGAAATTGATATGGAGCTTCAATCTCCTCACAAGAGCTTTATTCTTTATGAAGCAACTACCACAAAAAATGCACTTAGACGAAAGAAAGCTAAATACTTCGCTCAATTAATCATACAATGATGTGATTGAAGAAGCTATTAAGACATTTGTGAAACTTCTCTAATAAAACAACAAATAAATGAAAAGAAAACTGGTAATATTTTGGATTATCTAATATTTCCTATTATTTTTAAAGGGATTTAAGCCATATTTTTTAAATTGTCATTGTGAAAATGGGTTTTTGAATATTAAAGTGAAAAAGTATTATTTGTTTATATTTCAATAAATTTAATTATGAATATTATATATTAGCTTATGTATTATCATCTATGTATTTATGTTGTTACTAGTAGGAATGATAATGAATAAAGTCTAGATTAAATATAATATGTAACGAGAACTATATTTTTATTGATTATGATTTTTAAGATTTGACTTGGGTATCGGTCCAAATTAGCCTTGATAAAAAAATTTAAATTAAAAATAAAGTTGATATTTACTAAATTAAGTAAAAAAATGATTAAATTATTCTTTTGATCTCTTTTTTTATTTAATTTATTCAATTGATAATTTTATTATTAATTTGAGCTCTTAATTTTTAAAATTAAGTCAATGTGTAAATCTTATTGAGAGTGAGCTTTTACTCAAATTATTTTAATTTATCTTCTCCTCTACTCACTCCGAATTTTGAAACAAAAATGTGTAAATCTTAATGGGAGTGAGTTTTGACTCAATTCTTTGTTGGTTTACCCACTTTAAGAGCGTTTCAACTCAAGTTTCAACATATTTAGTATCATACTTACTACTTATTTCGGTTGTATTTGATTTCTCCTAAGCCATCTAGTTAGATTAGTGTAAAGGAGTGGTAAAGCCTTTTAGGCTATTCTGGCAAATAAAACTTGGTTTCTATCAATCATGAAGATGCTGAAAAATACTTACTTGTTAAGCTTGGAGAGGTTATCTGAAAAGAATATTTAATGATTCCAATATGAAGAGACTATTGTGTAACAAAATATTTGTGTAAGTTTAATATTTTAGTGAAAAATATATAGGTGTTTAACCGAATCAACTTGACTTACTCTGATTTGCTCATAACGAGTTGCTTAAAAAGTATGTCAATCCAACACAACTCAAACCAACACAAGCTGATGAGGTGAGACACTAAATTTAAAAAAAAAAATCAAAAAAGAAAATGTAGAAAATAAAATAAGAATAAATATAATTTTTTTTCTCTCTATTTTAAGTTATTTTAGAATAAATAATTAAATAACACCGTTCCTTTTTTTTAATTTAATATTTCTAAATTTTTCTAAATTAAAAAGAAAAATGGACCAACCTAACCTAAATCCACCTTAACCTACAGGTTAAATGAGCTGGGTTGAGATAACTCAAACTCTAGTGACCCAACATTTCGGCCTTTTCTATTCACACTTCCTTTTTTTAATTTTTATTTTATTATTATTATTATTATTATTATTATTATTATTATTATTATTATTATTATTATTATTATAAATACTCTTTTATACCAAAACTATCCTTTACATAAAAAATGTACACATCCTACTTTTTAAATCATTATTGTCTATTTTCTACCTTTTCTCTTCTTTGTTCATCAAAAGTATTAAAACTTTACCTTCATTTTGTTCTATGACACTTCTATATTCAAATTGTATAAGAAAAATACTTAAATCTCAATAATGTGCGATCTATATACAATTTCATCATATCCTTCAATGTGAATGTTATGCGTTATATTTAATTTAATCGTACCTTGAAACTTCAACACTTGGTGCAACCAAGTATGTCATGACCCTTGTTTTAACAATTGCAAAAAGTACTATTTGGAACGCAATATAATAACTATTATGAAAACTGGAAGGTACTTTCTAGGACCTTAGTTTATTTGTGTTAACATTCGGAAGAGTATCTTTCGGAATGTTAATCAAAACAAATGGGTTCAAGAAAATACTTTTTAGAATAGTGAATAATATTTTGAAAGGTATTTTTTAGAATAGTGATTATGTTTCTAGAAGGTATTTTTGAAATTAAATTATTTTCTTTTTTACTTTTTCCCCACCACAATTGTTTTTTTTTTTTTCATGTTCATGTTACTAGCTTGTATGATGCGAAAGTTGAGAAGAGTTTGTTGACAAACTTGCTGACATAAATGTTGAACGGGTCTTGGAACCAGAAGACGAGGGAGTGCAGCGGAAGGGGATGTGGAAGCAAGGGTGGAGAAGTGGGGAGTGTGAACCATGCAAAGGTTATCTTTCAAGAAAGGGGGAAAATAGAAGGTTATTTAGGTCAATTCAAATAAAATAAAGGGGAAAGAGAACATATTTACTAAATAGAGGAGTATAAATAGCAAAAGTCCAGCATTTTTCCCCAGTATAAGGCCTGAGTTGGTTGGGCTAGAAAGTTTCATTTGGAAATGTAACCCTGTTTTTTTTTTTTTTTTTAATTCCAAGAACATATTATCTAACATACTCTAACACACATTCTTATAGAACAAAAGCTATTGAAAATCACAAATTTATGGATTTTGTATTTTATTTAATAACTCTTTCTCCTAATTTTTTATTTTTTAATAAATTTTAATCAAGGAATGTGTTAGTAAGAGTATGATTTTTTAGAAGTAAGAGTTTGTTATAAAGTGTATTTCTAATACATCTCTTTTTTTTTTCATAATTTTGGTAACTTTTTTTTTTTTTTTACATTAGAGAATAATCAGGATAAATATATACATGTGCTAAGTTCTCTATCCCTCTATCCTTTTTATTTTGCTGGCTTTGGTATCTTGTAACATGCCCAACAATCAACATGTTATATTATCTTAGTTTGTTCGTTTATTAAGTTCAGAAACAAGTTTTCATCAAAAAAGTTTTTCAAAATACTTTATCTGCATATTTAAATCTGTCCTAAGATACTTTAAAATGCTCGGTTTTTGTCAGAACAAGAAAAGAAGTTTAGAAATATGTGAACCAATCACATTTTATAAAATCAATGCATAGATATTAAACTATAATTTAATATACTCCTCTTTTAGTTCTCAGTTTCTACCTTGTATCAAACTGATCACACGAAAACTAATGACAATTTACGTGGAACATATTGAACGTTTCCTCATCCCGAATTTTTTGGCCACTAGAAGCCTTCATATTCACGAATTGTTATCAGAATTCAACGGCAACAGAGGCTGGTGGAACTTTGGTTAAAATTGTGAGAGCCACATTCACTTGAGGCCTAAGAAGATGATAGGATAAGGGCTCAGAAATCTGAATTCCACACAAAATTGAGAAAATTTTATATTAAAAGGGAAAAGCATTGAACATATATGTCATCTTCTTCATTCCCATTATTGTCCTTATCCATTTCATTTTATTTTCTGGTCATAACTTTAAATTCTTTTGCACCCCTCATTTTGTTTTCTAATATATAATAACTCCTCTGCTTCAACACACTACTTCTCACTCTCCCTCTCTAATAGTAATAGTAATATACATAAGTAACATAACCAATGGAAGCGCGTGCAGGAGCCAATCAGCGTATTGCAAGAATCTCTGCTCATCTTCAGCCTCCAAATTTCCAGGTTTCTTCCTTCAACAATTCAATTTACTTCAGTTTTTACATACCTTTAGTTCAGACTTCAAAGCTTTTCATTCAAATAGTTGTTTTTTTTTTTTAATCGGCACAAGTTAGTTGTTAGTTGTTAATTTTTGTTAATAGGGGATTCGAACCCACCGCTTTTCCCTCCTTTCCTTCTCCCTTCATTACTAGGCCAAACTTATATCTCCATTCAAAGAGTTATTTATTTATACTTGAGTAAATAACAACTTGGTATGTGTTCCTTGCATGATAAATAGATTTGAGCTTCCATTATTTGAAAAAAAGAACTTTTTTGTTTTGTTGTGACAGGAAGGGAGTGATGTTCTTCTTAAGAGTGCTGAGTGCAGAGCAAAGGGTGGGGCACCTGGATTCAAAGTTGCAATTTTGGGGGCTGCTGGGGGAATTGGTCAACCCCTTTCTTTGCTGATGAAGATGAACCCATTGGTTTCAGTTCTTCATCTTTATGATGTTGTCAACACCCCTGGTGTCACTGCTGATGTTAGCCACATGGACACTGGTGCTGTGGTAATTTCCATTTTCATAGAATTAATGATTGTCAGTTGAATTGTAACATAAGACTGAGTTGCAGTTGTTGTGTTAATGCTGAGGCTAGTTACAATAGTTTTTATTAGAGTATATGATCAATTAGTTTGTTAAGAACTAAGTTACACATGGTTGGGTTAACAAACTGTATAAATAGGAGCATTGTAATTCACTTTTACTGTCTTTTAATGAATATGACATCTCTCGAGAGTTATTCTCTCTATTTGGCTTATGCCTATGATTTGTATCCTCCTCTTCCTCTGATTACCAACAGTTTTCCTCTTTGGTACTGATGGGGGATTTTTAGGGGGGGGGGGGGGGGGGGAGTATTTTAATTTTTAAGGATCAAGGAATTGTTTTATTGACAAAATTTTGATGATGGAACTTAACAATGTTTAGCTGCTATTTGTTCAAATAATGCAATTTTTGTTGGGTTTGTAGGTTCGTGGCTTTCTGGGGCAGCAACAACTTGAGAGTGCACTCACTGGCATGGACTTGGTAATCATACCTGCTGGGGTACCAAGGAAACCTGGGATGACAAGAGATGATTTATTTAAAATAAATGCTGGAATTGTGAGGACCCTTTGTGAAGGAATTGCCAAGAGCTGCCCCAATGCAATTGTCAACTTGATTAGTAATCCAGTGAATTCCACAGTTGCTATTGCTGCAGAGGTTTTCAAGAAAGCCGGTACATATGATCCAAAGCGACTACTGGGTGTTACGACCCTTGATGTTGTGAGGGCAAATACTTTTGTGGTAAGCATTGCTTTGCTGTTCTTATTCAAGCAGTTTATAACTCCTTGAAATTTCCTTCCAGCTGTGTTTCATAAATAAAATATCTTGGGGACTACAAGCTAAAACTATAATCAAATGATAACTGTTTGATCAAATTAGTTTGTTTATATAGTAGTATTACAGTGGGTTGAACAGAGCAGATATTTCTACATTGTGAGATTTTTATAGTATATGCTGGAATTGTATGAATAGAGGCTGGTGTATGTCCTGCCATGTTTTCTTCTTTCAGGCAGAGGTACTTGGAGTTGATCCAAGAGAGGTTGATGTTCCAGTGGTTGGAGGTCATGCTGGTGTCACAATTTTGCCTCTTTTGTCACAGGTCTTGTAGAGGATACTCCCTCACTTCAAAAAAATATTATAAAACAGGTCACTGAAACTTCTTCAAACTTGGTTTTTGCAGGTTAAGCCTCGCAGTAGCTTCACTGCAGAAGAAACTGAATACCTGACAAATCGCATCCAAAATGGTGGAACTGAAGTTGTTGAGGTAATGTCACGTAAATCTATATCCCAAACATGTGACTGGAGTGACAGAGGGATAATTCACAATATTTACTGCATATAATATATTGATAATTTGGGCTCATATAAATATGTGCTTATCCCATTGGGCATTTGTAAGATGAGTTGATGACAGTGTCAGTGTCAACTTTTATGCTTCCGCCTTTTCAGTTACTGACATCTGCCTATTACAATATATCAACTGTGAAATATGAATGGATAATAGAGAAACATATAGTATGATGCTGCAACTATAAGTTGTTTATGGTGCTATGATAATATAAGAATGATGCAATTGCGTGTGTTTGGATAGCTTTCAAAATCACTATAGACGATGGTGAGGTGAGTCAACCTTGATTTTGATCAAATTTTGCATGTTTGTATTGTTTTCAAAATTATGGTAGAATCAATTATGATGCAAAAAAACCACGGTAGAGTTGAAGCAAGTAGGAGTAGCTTCTACTTCTACCAAAATTAATTCTAGAAAATCAATTTTATTCGAAATCAATTTTGTCACCATCTATCCAAACACACATGCTCCAGTTTCCTTTATTATCACAGGAGACTATGCAGTATGCACTTGACTATATCAATTTTGCTTAAGATGTTCAAACAAGTGAAGATACCCAAACAAATGAAGCATAGTACTTGTCTGAAATCTGAATAGATTATCTCAATTGCTCAACCTTGATTTCATATCCATGACCTTAGATATTCAAAAAATCTAAAATACATTGTTATTTCCCTGTCTATATTTAGTTGTGATTGAATATTCATCATAATCTAATAAGAAGTATTATTATTCATGTTACAGGCAAAAGCTGGGACAGGTTCTGCAACACTATCAATGGTTAATAGTTTATAAACTTTATCTTCATATTTCTACAGTTGCATGCATTATCAATTAAGTGTCAACAAAGTCCTAGTAGATAAACAAGCAAAGCTGAAATCTCACTCCTGATTGTGTAGGCATATGCAGCTGCCAAGTTTGCTGGTGCATGCCTCCGTGGCTTAAAAGGAGAAGCTGGGGTAGTGGAGTGTGCTTTTGTTGATTCTCAGGTGCCATTTTCAACTCCTTTTCCTTGCTTCATCCTCTCTTTCAGATCTTGTTTAATAGTATCATATGTTTTCAATAGGTTACGGAACTTCCCTTCTTTGCAACCAAGGTACGTCTAGGTCGTGCTGGAGCAGAAGAGGTTTATCAACTGGGTCCCCTGAATGAGTATGAAAGGTATCATTGTAGTATATGAAACTATTCCCTATTTTCTTGGATACAATAAGAAGTACAGAAAGTGAAACTTTTGCTCTGTAATGCTTAACAGGATTGGATTGGAAAAGGCAAAGAGAGAGTTAGCAGGAAGCATCCAGAAGGGTGTAGAGTTCATCAGAAAATAAATGTGATAAGGAAAAACTAGTTTTTGTCTCTTATATATAAGGACCATGTGTAATGCTTCTCTTTGTTCATAGATTTTTTTCTTCTTCTTAAGAATAGTACTCTAAATTTTTGGTGTCATCCGTAATTGCTGATGATAACGGATTTGACATCAGTGGAACTGCTTAATAATCTCAGAAAGATACTAAAATATCAGCCTTTTGTACTAATTCCAGATCTTATTTTCTTTAATCTTAACATATTCATAACACATTTCACAGTGCAAAACAAATAGTAATGGCTCTTTTGTCCTTTAGATTATGCTGATTGCTGAATGCAGAAAATGACAAGGTTGATAAAATTTTGGTGGTCATATTTTCTGTATGACAAATCATATAAGATCTAACAGAAATAGTCCACTCTTCAATATATTCCTTATTTATGGATAAAAATAACATCAAATACACAAGGCCAAAATTATGGAGGAAACAAAAGATAACAACAATATCCTCTGTCAATAACAGGATAGTCCAAGATGTTGTGTAAGAACCATAATTAGTTTTCATCATATGTATGTGCAATGTAGTGGTTTAATTTTTTTAAAACCAAGATGATACAAACAATCTGACCCAGATCATGGCTCTTAATTAATCTTTTAGTTGCAACCAGGGCATTGATCGCTTTTCATATAGATATACACCATCTAATATTCTTGCTACACACAATAGTTATTTCAAGCATATCAATGGAGAACTCAAACCAACAGGTGTATATTGCCATATTAAGTGCCTCCTTGAGAAACAACAAAAAGCCTTATCTTTTTAGGTGAGGTATTTCTTTGGGATTGGTTAATACCCAAAATTTGAAAGATACTTACCATGAGATTTCTCTTACAACTTCTAATGTGGTCCTTCTTGATCTCCACTTTCCCTTTTCACTTGACTAAAATTCAGCAATCTACTATTCTCAACAGTGTTTCTAGTAGCCTTTTACCTTCTTAAAAAACACAATTAATTAAGTTGTAAGACATGAATTATGAGTTTGCGAATTTGATCCCTTGCAAAGCTTTCCCACCCTTTCTCATTCGCCTATCCATTCAATTTTCAATTTTCTAAAGATCGATGTTTGCACTTTTTATGTAAGCTTTTCCTCCCTTGTCCCCCCCAAATCAGTATATTTTATAGTGCCCATCATTTTTTTTAACTTCTATGCCATTATATAAAATATACTCTTTACGTAGCGTAGCATTAACTTTTGCAACGTATATATCATGCCTTTACGTAGCGTCCATGAAATTTGACGTGTATGGGAAACATGCTTACATGCATGCAAATTATACACACTTTGTAAAAGATATAGTACAATTATTCCATTCCATTAATTTCAACCAAACTTCTATGAAGTATACAAGTATAGTGGTACAAGAGCTGCAAGAGTTTTCAACTTACGTCCTGCAAATCATATTCAAACTCTTCACACCTTTTACCAATCACATTTTGTTTAAAACCGAAACAAATCAGATTTAGGTAAGAAAGGGACAGAAAACAGACCGGTTGAACTTTTCAACCTCCTGCCAAAAAATGCCTAACCAACTGTATAGTAACTGTTGAAACTTGAAACAGGTGGGTACCAATAACATGGTCAACGAGTTGACCATGCAAAAAGAAGAATATGGTTGAAATAGATGAGATGACAGACATCACACAAGGCCATGTAAGCATAAAATATTATCGAAGAACATAAACTTTAAACTGGTATATATATATATATATATATATATATATATATATAGTTGACTGTAACTTCTATTCTTCTTGTTGTGCTTTTTGAAGTCGGTTTAATATGGACTAACAGAACGTTCTCACATGAAAGATGTAAAAGCTGAGCGTAGGTTTCTCACAAGATCCTTCACTCCCATGCAAAATTCCATATCCATCTGTAAATAGCATAAATGTTTCCCATATTGAAACAAAAATTACAGTTTAGTGGAAATAATTATGAAAACTGATGCATGGTTAGCAATTGAACATGTTTTTTCATCAATGTAGTAAAAATATAACGTGTATATAGAAAACCATTGACAGCATATACCTATTCTAGCCACCGTGTCATAACAAAAAGTTTCATTGCGTACTAGATGTTACTGCTATGCATACATGGAACTTGAATTCAATATAATTTTAATTTTTTGTTGGTTTCAGCCAATATAATAATATGTTCAAAGATTACCTGAGCAATAACTGTTATATCAAGGGCACATCTTCCAAATGTCATGGTATTGCTATTGATGACTTTTAGATGAAGTTTCTCAATTCCCTGGATTGTGTTTTCTACAACTCCTTTGCTCTTCTCACAGTGTACTCTTATGAGGACACTTCTCTCACAAAATCTTGCTTCAATTTCAGGCAGTGCCTCGTCAAATGAACCATCATGTTCTGAAGAAGAGTTGTTAACATCATTGGATAGTTGACATTTCTTCACAATTACCACAGACTCCACATTTTTCTTCATGTTTTGTTCCTCCTCAAGAGCGTTTACTTTCTCCTGCAATTGCTTCAAGTATTTGATAGCATCTCCAAGAACAGAAGCTTTGTCCGTCTGTTATTAGTAGCACATTGCAAAATGAGACGAATGTATGTGTTAGAAGCACACACTAATAACAAATTACCAAACCAAGATCTGAATTATTATTAGTTTCTAATATTTTTTTGATTAACAGTTTCTAATATTATACAGCTAGTTAAAGAGATAATTAATAGACAAATCCTTAAAATTATCTTCCACTTGTAGCTTAATATTTGAATTTGCTATAGTCATACCAAGTTAATTAGTCCTTTTAAATTTTTATGGACTAAAGTAAAATATAAGAGGAACTAACATATATGATACCAGTTATATAATCTCAAGGACTAATACTCCAATATGTGTTCAACATTTATGCAGTAAAAGCAGAACCATATGAGGGCAAAATTCACATTGATATTTTCTTTATACCTTCTGTAGTCCAGGAACAAGGGCAGATAAAGCAATGAACCGCTGGCTGAGCTTCTCTCGCCGCTTCCTTTCAGCTATGATGTGGTCTTGAGGTTGAGAATGTTTATAACGTTTCCCAGTCTTTTTGGCTTCTTGGCATGCCTTGAAGACATAGTTATTATGATTCCCCAAGGTTCCTTGAGAGATAGTGTCAGGTGGAGGAGTTGTGTGATTGGAATCAACAAATGAGAAAAGATTTGGGAAAGAGACAAATTGTGTCTCTGATGATGTCTGAGCACTTTTGCTATTGGGATTCAAGCTGATGTTTCTGTGGTGTTTTGTGCCTCTTTCATCGTCAGCAAGTGTAGTTTCCATGGAAGTTTTGGGGTTGAAGTTTGGATAAGTACTGAATGCATGATGTTGTAATGTTTCTCCAAAAGCAGCAGCTATTGGTAGTAAGTTAGGGTCATCAATAGAACTCAGGTGCCACTGATGGAGAAAGGTAGCGTCCTCCATTATTTCCTGTTCCTTCGAAATCAGAAAATATCATACATCATACAATAAAAAACTTTCAGAATGTCCATAGCCGGAAAGATTCAAGTATTACTATACTAGATATTTGCCTTGTTTTCCAACCAAATGCCATATTTTAACTCACCATGCATGTGTTAAAATGGTTCCAAGTTCCAACTTAGATTAATTTAGTCAGGGAACATAAATTAATTTACCCTAGATCCAAAAACAACTATTAACAAGAGTTATATATCTTGATTCTTACCATATCATCAGGTAACCCTCTGATGGATGAAATCTCCATAAGAAACTAATTCTGATATCAAAAGAGCTCTAGGTAATATATCCTGGAAAAATAAGTCAAGAGTCAGCTTAAAGTTGATAAACTTTGCAACTTTAATTTCAACCAGTTGATGGTGAAGTTACCATTAAAGCCAATACATGGAAGAAAAAAGTCTTTAAACCAAACCACGACACCCCCATGCACCGTTAATTCTAGATCAATTACATTCTTTGGAACAGGTGACTGTGAACTATAATTAAAGATCTTATAATGGTAAGAAACTTACTCATCAACAGATATTGCAGCATTCAGTGTATATTGCTAGTCCTCATTGATGTGAGATTGTGAGGGTACTATGCCCCAGCAATTGCAGCTTATATATCATTATTATATGATAACCTTTGTCCTACTTGACTTTACTGTATCCCAACTTATAGAACAGTTGCACCATCATGCTCACGGGTTTTATGGGGTGAATTGTCTTAGACAACCTTGTGCCTAATATTTTCAATCAAGGAACATAGATACAACTCGTTTTATATTTAGATGTTGCCTTCAAAATGAAGAATTAATGCTTACAACTTCTGTTGTTTTGTGGACTTTTGGGTGTTATTCACCAACTAGTCATTGAAATCTCAATAAAGAGCATACAAATTAAAGGATCATTATGTGGTCCCTGTCAACGTGTCCAAAGCCTCAAGGTACGTACATACATGCTTTGTTTCCTTAAGTTACTTTCCAAGTCTCTCATTTTCTTGGTCAATGATCATTTGCAAATCATAACAAGGAAAGCCAATGATTAGAGCTGGTTAGACAACCTATCAGCTATTAACAAAATAATGAAAGCCTATGTGATAACGTGGTTAGATATTGGTCATGAATAAGCACTGGATGGTTGCAATTTTCAAATCTGATTTATAAGCTTACTTATTCATATAGTAGCTGAGTTTCCCAATTTTGAGTGAAATGCAACAGTTTCATTGACTTAAGAAGATTTTATAGCCAATTCCCTAGTTGCATGTCTGGCGGTGAAAATTAAAACTTATCTCCGGGGATAGTGGCCCATTGAAACGGGCATATATCAAAGAGTTCACTTCAATCAAATGTTGTTCAATATTGAAATGGTTATGCTTTGTGCTTGGCTAGAAAAACGACTTAACTGATATAGAATGACATGATTCACAGATAAATATATCTATCTGATTATAGGATTTGATAACCAAGTTTATAAGGATAGAAAAACTTCACATATAACAATGTATGTTCTTATGTACGTGATTAGAGAATTTGATTTCCAAATATGTATCGATAGAAAAAGATACGTTGATGAAGTAAATTTCTTAAATAGATTTTTGTACTTTAATAAATTAATCACTAGTTTTCTGACAGAAGAATATCCTGAATAAAAAATTATTAACGAGTACTTTAATGATAATAGGTTATAAAAGAATGACTAAATTTTAATTTTAATTCTTAATCTATGATTTTGGTTCTTCTATTTTTGTTGTGATCTGAGTTTTCACATTTTAATTATAAAATTCACAAATTTAATTTAATATTTAATTTTACTTATATTTTTTTGTCCAATTAAATCTTATACCTGAAATTCATTTAAAGTATTATTAATCGGTGATTTAATTAATTAAATTGTAATAAATTAATAAATATAAATAAAATTAAATATTGAACAAAAATTGTAAATTTTCTAAAATATTGAGACTACAATAGAAGGAAAAGAATAAGAATACCAAATCACAAATCACAAAATTAAAATTATAATTTAATCTAAAAGAATAGTATCCTAAACTCAAAATCCTAAGAAATTTAAGCGTATTTTTTATAATTAGAATCGTGGGTGAATTTGTTGAAATTTAAAAAAGCAACATTAAAATAAGTATTTTTTTAGAAGTAAATAAGATTTACTTCTTTTAAAGAGTATAAAAATGTTTATTTCAAATAAAAATAGTTTAAGCAAACACATAAAAAAATAAATATTTATTTTATTAAAAAAAGATTTTTTTTAAATAAGCTAAACACCCGTATTTCCAGGAATAATTTTTCGTTTTTAAATAAGCTAAACTATTTTTTTCTAAAATAATCTAAATCAAATACGCGTTGAGTTGAAACGCGTTGGGTGGTTTAGGTATACGAGTGTCGGTTTTGATTGTATAATGAGTTGAGATGACAAATTTATTAGGACCAACAGTCCTTTTTTATATCTACTTCAATCTCCATAATATAATAAATTAAAATATATCAGGTAATTTTTACTCTTATCTCTCTTTTTAAGATTTTCTAACATACATGTTTTGAACATATTATTTTTTATTATTGATAAAAATTTATTAAAAATCACAATTTTATACAACTTATTATTTATTTGATGAATCTTGTTCATAATTTTATTATTTTTAATAAATTTTAATGAGTAGTGTGTTGCTAACACTCTTTCTCTCTCAATTAATCATTCTCAAAAGTCAATATTATCTTTCTTCTCTTTATTTATTTTTTAAATCTTCTCTTTCGAAGTGTACTACTTTTAACAATTCAATTTTTTTCTTTTTCTTTATAATTTTTATACTATTCTATAAATAATGCATGTCATGCACGGGTGTCGTTGTTTTTACAATCTCTTTTTTAAAATTTTTAATAAGTATATATTGATGTGTGTGTGAATATTTAAAAAATGTATTAAAATCATCGTCATTATTTTTGTAGAAAAGATATTGTTTTTAATTATTAATTTTTTTTAAAAAAAATATGTTTCCACCAGAAAGAATGAAATTACTGGCATTAACTATAAACAAAGAAAATATAGAAACTGAATGATTCTGAAAAACTCTTTATTGAAGGATGATACGAATTACATTTATAGAGAGATTGGATCTCTAAAATTTAAATTAAAGATAAATACAACTAATGATAATTCAGAAGGCTGATACAAATACTTATTTCAAATAGTTGTTGTTTAATGATGTTAATAAAATCTGTTGCACACTTATTCAAAAATCTGTTCCACTTATGTTGTTCCAATAGAAAATATATTTATAGTCATATAAATTATGAAATAAAATTATTATTTTTAATAAAGAAAAAAAAAGAAAATCTAAATAGAAGTGAAGTGTTTATACATGGAGGTGCAAAAGTAGGGTTTAAAGAACCATATCGTGAATGTCTTGATCTTTATCATCGATGATGGGTTGCAAAATATAACTTTTAAGTCTTGAATGCCTTGATCCTTTCTTATTGAGGGGTCCTTCCTCTCTTAATCCTTCCTTATATCTCTAGAATGTATTGATCTTTATCAACTTCAAATTAACTATATTATATGGATAGCAGTGAGAAACGGGATGAATAGGTAGTATCCTTTCATTACTAGTTTCGTTTCGTTTGATAAAAAAAATCACCTCATATCTACATGGATATATTTATTAAGTGGGTATCCGCAAATTTTATGAAAATATGTAAATATTATGAACAGTTGTTAAAATATAAATTTTTTAAAAAGGTAAACAATGTAGATACGTATACTTAAGGTAAACAATGTTGACATTAAATATCCACTCACAGCTCACACGAATAAATTATTACTTTTATTGAATGTTTTAAAAGCCACACATAATTGTTGGAGCATAGTATTTAGATTGAAGTGGCACAATAATTGCAGCCACAAGGGACATGTGGACTCAAGCACGCATGACATTTTTCTTCATAGTCTTTTGATAAGACTTAGCTCCAAACAATGCTAACAACACATCGATAACTTATTCCATTATCACTCACTAAAAGCCACGAAATGATCACGAGAGAGGAGCATCATCGATCAACATCCACTGTATAAGTGCAAGGCATCATCACGCTGGCGGAGCAAAGGACAAACACGCCTGCCCTAACGGCTCATGCCACCGTTCACTACCGGAGCCGCCGTCACGCCACTCGTGCGCATTTGGACATTCCCTTTCCAACCTATATATGCATTCTTACAATTTAAAAGTAGATTAATTAGGGTTTAGGGTTATAAGAAAAAAAAGTGAAAAGATATAATAAATTTTTTAAAAAAAACAAAAAAAAAACTCAAATCGAATCTAAGAGTAAAATATGTTTGTTTAAAATTTAGAAAATATTTTTTTTGAAAAAATTTTAAAAAACATTCCTAAAATTAAAAATAACAAATCAATATTTTAACCATCATGTATTATAAACACGTATTTGATATTAATTATATCTTTTTCTTTACCTCTTTCTTTCTATCAAATCATATTACTTATAATATTTCATTTTTTTCTTTATATTTTAATGTCAAATAACACATATATAGGCATTTATGCATCTTTATCCATAAGTTAAAATTAATTTATGCTGTTTAAAAAAAATCTCCCAACAACATATAACTTGATATCACCTACCATATATGACTGGATCATTCAAAAGAAGATTGTCAAAAAGGTTATTCATATTAGAGAACATTGCTTAGATTTGTAGATCTTATCTTCTTACATGTTAAATTTTATAACCTGACTAATGTATTCGATCATGGATCAATATCTCAAAAAAGACATTAAAAAATTATCCTAACTAATATATGGTGATAAGTTGATAAAGTGTGACATATTTAAGAAGGTTAAATTTTAGGTCTATGACCTGATCTACATAAACTCTGATTTGGACTAACCTATTTAATTAAAAGGTTAAGTTCAGACTTTTTTAAAAGTCTATTAAATTAAATAGACCAAATTTAGGCTTATTAAAAAACCTTATAAGCTTGATAGGTCGGCCTATATATATATATATATATATATATATTATTTTTTGGATACCAATATATACTTATATTATTTTTTGGGTACAACTATTTTTTTTTTTAAACTGACATACTTTAATTACATATTACTACTCCATAACTTTCATTTCTATAATCAAGTAAGACTTTAATTACAATTTAAGTGTGAGTCATGTGTCCCTTTATATTTTTCATTATTTTTATATTGACTTTCCTATTACTGTTAACGTTTCATTTTCCTATTAGGTTTCCTTTAGCAAATAAAAATCATATCATTTTCACTTCAAACTTTGATAGAGGTAAAACTTCAAAAACTTACCATTTTTTCTTGCATATTCTTATTCCTTTAACATTTTTTATTTCATCTTCTTTTTACCTTCTCTTTTTCATGCATATATTCTTTCTTCTTCGTGGTGAAAGCCTATTAGCGTTTCTCCTTTTCCATGAAGGAATATTAAAGATTTAATGTGAAGAAAACTTTTAAAAAGGTTATCAGACCACACTAGGCTTTTAAAAAGGTCAGATCGAACCAAAATAAAAGCCTTTGATAGACTAGGCTCAGGCCTCAAAAATTTATCGTAGACTAGACTCAGACCTTTTAAAACTTGGTCTGGCCTATTCCCACCCCTATTCACAAGGTTTGTCAAATTCTTAAATTTACATTTTATTTTTTATTTCTGTGTAATTAAATTCTAAATATAACATTTTCATTTAAGATACATAAAAAATAATTTAATTAAAATAAAAAATGTATGAAAAATTAAAAATTAAACAAAACTATGGATTTTTAAAAACAAGGAAATTAAAATTATGAAGAAAAAAAAACAGAAGGAACAAAATCATAGATTAAAAATGATAAGAGAACCAACAATACAATATAACCCAAGAAACATATATCTTGATGACCTAAGACTGGAAAGAAATAATGCATAAGTTATTACTTTATAAAAGTTGTCTAGTTTAGCTTTTGCACAAGCTCATTTTAGCTTATACGTACTTCACTTAAGTTTGCAAGAAACTTAATTCACTTTGTCTTCTACTTCTTCTCCGTAGACATCTAAAAGTTTATCCCCGTCAACAGAAAGATGAATTACTCCAAACCAAATTCCATAAAAAAAACAACTAAAACACTTAAGAATCACTCAAAAACATTATTAAAAAAAAATCGTTAAAAAACAATCAAATTAAGAAGAAGAAAGAGTACTACCAGCAGAGACGTCGAATCCACGGGCTTGGAGCTCACGATACTCTTGGCAAAGGGTGCAAGCAGAGCAGAAGCAACTGAGTAAAAAATCTGCACATTGGTGTCCCTCAATCCCGTATTGCCTCCTTATTTTTGTACGGTACATACAGGCGTAGATACCCGCTAAATAAGAGAAACCACCAAGTAGGCAGAAAAGTGATCCATGAAGACAACAAGCTGCAGCATATCATATATATATACATGCATGCCGTTAATTTCAGCACAAATAAATTGAAGATCATCTCAACTTTAGAATATGAATATATGATAGTCATGAAGAGGCTCAATCACACACACATGTATATATATATATATATACACTTACAAGTTGTTCCTTTGTCCACGATCTCTCCTATTCTTCCGAAACTAGCACAAGGGCACCAGAACGTGAGGCAACCTAAGTCATCAAATGAAATGAAGCTTAATTATTGCATGATTTCTTTAATTTCTAGATATATAGGTGGTAACTAAAGATATTAAAACAAGGGAAATGATTAATTAAACATATAATTAGCCACATACAGCTGCTGCAGTCAGAGAAGCAGCCGCACAAGCCACTCGACCATGATCCAAGAGCAGCCTTCTCAGACATTTTTTTAAGGAAATTTCTATGTGTGCGCAATACACTGTCGCGTGGAGATGAGGCCTTATTAAAGGTGAAGGTGGAGCCGAAGAATAATCCAACAAATATCCAATTTGCTTCGTTAAAGTGATGATTCGCGATTTGATTTTTAAAACCTCGTCACTATATATATACTTAAAGTTTTAAGGATCAACTTGGTAGGAGCGAGTTGTCAAAATTTCAATCCATCATCCTCCCAGTCCTCTCTCCTTTAATCAAATAAAAAAGTAGCATTAGGGCCTATTTAGATGTAAACTTCTTTAGAAGTATTTCTAGAAGAAAAAAATAAAAAGAAAAAAATAAAATGAATTTTTCTATTAATTAAAATGAGTTTTTCATTAGCTAATTTATAAATATTATCTCATCTTTTAAAGAAACTATATTTATGAACTTTTAAAAATTAACTTATAGAGAACTTATTTTTGCTTACGATGAAAAAGTTCATCTCATCTTTTTTCTTTTTATTTTTTTTTTTAGAAATGTTTCTAAAATAACTTATCCAAACATGCCCTTAATACCTCCACTATGAAGCATTTGCCTTCATGTTAGTGCATAAACACACATAACAATTATTGAAATATAAAATATATTATAAAGTGTAGATATAAAAATATTTAAAATTATATCAAAATATTGATCTTGTACGTAGGGATTTACCAAATATAAAACAATCACTTCATAAACACACAGGGTATTGAAGCAAAAATTATATTGTTTTGTCAAGCATTTATGTGAATTAAATAACATACAACACAAAAATGTTGTTTGTACTATGCATCCACCATCAAATAACAACAAACATCAAATGACATTTGCTAATCAAGCTAACACGTTTTGCATATTTCTTAGCTTGTTGCGTCATGCGTGGTGTTGGTTCACTCTTAAGTCGTGTTTGTTTTCTTCTTTTGGACCCTATTTATAATTAGGTGATCCATCTTGGACTATTATCACCTGCTGGTCCATCACTTTGAATTCCGATCAATATTTACAATTTTTACATGACATGTAATTAAATATTATTAATTATTTTTTAAAATTAAAAAATTTAAATATATTTTACATAAAAACTAGTCAGAACCAAAAATAAAGGATGTTCCAAGATAACCTAATAATATCTCCGATCTTTAATTTGTTGGAACATGTGCGCTGTTTTTTTTGTGGGGTCATATATCTTGAAGTTTCTCCAATCCCATGCATACAAATTTAAGCTTGAAGTTTATTATTGTGATTCTTCTATGAAATATTAAATGTGACATTATTGTAATAGACTTAATTATATAATTATCAATTAATTATAATTAAAAATTTAATTAGATCTTTTAATTATTAAAAATTTAAACATATCTCTAAATTTTTAAAACACTATAATCATATAATTTCCATCCAATTGAAGCTGACAGCGATAACTCTCCCTTATAAATGTCATTGTCGTTTAGAACTTGGAGAACACGGGTAGCGCAGTCCACGAAAACATTGAGGATTTCGCCGCCTTCAAACAAATGGACCATAGTGGCAAAGGAAAAGCAAGGTTAAGAGAGAACACGAACGTTTCAGAAAGCGTGATTGCACAGAGGAGGAACAAGCTCAAGACAACAAAGTGCAGATAGAGGAGTGGGACCGCGAGTAGGAGCAATGTGCGCTAGCACCTCACACAGAGGATTGCTCTTCACGACAATGCTTGTGGAGAAGAGGAAGCCATAGTGGGGCTTCAAGTTGAAGATGAGTTTGAGGGAGTGTAATAACATCCCGTAATAAAATATAAAATTTTAAAATTATAATAATTTCAAAATATCTTATGTATAATAAAATACGTTAAATAAATGAGTTTTTTTGAAAAGAAAACATTATTCTTAATATATAAATATTTAAACTAAATAAACCCTAAAAATATAATGAAAGTAGTCATATCTAATATTTTATTCTCAAGTATTAATCAAACTAAAATAAATATAATTAAAAAAATTATATTTCAAGTCTCCTTAAATTCAAAAATTTCTTTCTCATATTTTGAAAACAACATTTATAATAAAATGATGATTTCAATGATTAAACAAGTTATAAAAAAGAATTTGTAAATAGTATTGTTGTAATTTAAAAAATCAATTATGATATCTATGATGAATTTAAAGATAAGATATTATATATATATATATATATATATATATATATATATATATATATATATATATATATATATATATATATATATCATTATAATCTAATAAAAATTAAATTGAAGACAATCATATTTTATTCCCATAAATACTAAATAAATAAAAATATGTAAATAAACATCATTTTCTCAATATATTCAAATAAACATCACAAACATAATTCATTAATTCTCAAGATCATTAGACTCAACTCTTCTATTCTCGAAATCAATTTAACATTCAAATTTTTGTCTATGAACTTATTTTCATGCAATGTCATTCCAATGTCTTTTTTGTTATAGATAGAAGTATTACGAATCTTTTTCAAATCCCAAATAAAAATATCTTAAATCCTTTTTTCATCGTCATCACTTTCAAGAAGATAATGATCAACTTACACATAATTTCAAAAATATTATTTCAAATGATATCCAAAAAATTCTCTAATTGTATGCACCCAATAATAATAATAATAATAATATGCAACAATAAGTGTATAAATATATATAAAGCAAACTACACATATATTTATATATAATATTCAAAACGTAACCCCCGAGTATTTTGAACTTATAATGTGTTTCAATGCTTTTATATATATGGAAGTGAAGTTTTCGACTTGACCGAATTCAATAAGATACAACATGCATGTGCCTTTCTTATTTCAATGTTGATATATTTATATAACATGGCACGGTCCTTAACAAAATTAAAGAATAAACCAAGAATTGTAATTTTTAGTGACTAAAAAATTGTGATGAAAATTCAAGTTGTCACTAATAATATATTATTAGTGACTAAATTTTATTTTGTCACTAATATTATTTACAATAATGACAAAAAAGAAGTTGTCACTAATTTTATTATTAGTGACAAATATTATTTGTCACTAATATCTATACATTTTATTTTCATAATTAAAATTATTACTAATGCACATTCTAGTAGTCAATTAAGATATTTATGACAAAAAGAAAAAAAATGAGTTTGTTATAAATATTATATTTTATTAGTCTATTTGTTTTCAATTACAATTGATAAATTATTTATCATTAAAAATTTAAAGAAATTATGAGATAATAATTAATTGACAAATTATTCATCATTAATCAAAATTTAAAGCAAAAAGTAGATTTGAACCTATGACCTCTTACTATGAGAAGCAAACCAAACCACTAAACCACCTTTGTTTCTTATAAATTAAGTGAGAATTAATTAATTAATTAATATTCTATTTATTTTATAAATTTTCATATTTTATTATTAATATTGCATTATAGTATTTTTATTATTTATATTTTTAATTTATAAATTTCATTTATTTTTTATTTATATCTTATTATTTATAAATAAAAAAGCATAAATAAGATAATATAAATAAGAAAACATAAATAAAATCATATAAATAAAAAAAAATATTGATGCAAATATAAATAATAAAATGTAATTAATGAAATATTAGTTATGTTGTAAATGTAAATTTTAAAATTATTAGTGTGTTAAGATTTGAGATAAGTAATTAAAAATAATTATTATATGCAAAAAAAAACTTAAAATAATAAAATCTTTCAATTATATATTGGTTATCATATAATTTATTCAAACTTCATCAATTTCAATTTTTTCTGTATTAATCAATTATCATTAACCGTTGATTTTTTAAATTTTAGTTGTAAAATCACTTTAAATTATTTATTGAAGTTTTAAAACACATATATTAATTTTTTTGTGACCTTAAAATATTATTAGAATATAATATTATATTTTGATTGCAGGAGTATTTTTTTTAATAGAATATCACAAGGCCATTAACAATAAACTTTGGGAAGTTAACTTACATGTGTGAGAAAATAGATCACTAAAATATTGTTACAGTAAAATCTTAACCACCTTATTTTTTTTCTCTTCTATCCTTATTAACCACGTAGTGGTGGATTTGAGGATAGTTAGAATGCTAACTACCTCTTAATATTAGCCTATTAAATCAAATTTTTCATCTATTATTTTTATCAAACTAAAAATATAAGTTAAAATTTTAAATTCGATTGTATTATTTAAAGTAAATGACAAGAAACGAACATATAATCTTTAGACTAGCAATTATTGTAACAAGCAACAAAGTTTGGTGTATTATAAACTAAAAAATTACTAAAAGTAACTAATAATAAAGTTTGGTGTACAAAAATTAAAATAAATATATACAATACTAATAATCATCATCACTATTATTAGCTTCATCAATGTAATCACTTTCTTCATCTTTTGCTAAATCAATAATTTCCTCATCGATTTCTTCTTCTTCTTCGTGGTCGACAACTTCTGAAGGTATCACCGGTTTTCCATCAACTATGGATCGGACTAAATCATTTCTATCCAAAGACAATCCTTGATCATTATCTAGGACATTAGATGTAAAAGGAATAGAGTCAATATCATCATTTTCTTGACAAGCCTCAAGTGTAGCTTTCTCAGGCACATCATACAAATCTCGAGGCTTTGTTTTCACAACAACTAACCAATTAGGATCTTTGGTATCTTTAACATAATATACTTGTTGAGCTTGACTAGCCAAGACATATGGCTCATTAGTCCTCATTTTACAATTACTATTAATAAGAAAGAATCCATATTTGTCAATCGAGTGTCCTCTCTTGGAGGACACATCCCACCAATCACATTTAAACAAAACAACATTGTTTCCACCATAGTAACTCAATTCAATAATATCTATTAAGACACCAAAGTAATCTAAATTACCTGTAATTTCATCACCTTTAACTAAAACTCCACTATTTTGTGATTTCAAATGCATATCACGATCCTTTATATTAAACCTCCAACCATTTATAAGATAACTTGTGTATCGAAAAACACGTGTATCAGGTCCACAAGCTAGGTTAAACAATGATTCGTTTATACTTCTTTTCGTATGCCTTTTCAAGAGTGTCACAATCTGTTGAAAAAAATATAAGTGGTCATATTCTTAAATTATATAATAATAATTAATAACAACAATAAATCATATTATTATTATAACTAGAGGGGAATAACGAGGCACTCCGTACCTCCCTAAATATTTAAAATAATAATATAATAAAGAAAAAAAATAAGAAGTTAAAAAATATATATGAAAAAAGAATTAATAGTGGAAAGTTATAAGGGTATAATAGACATAGAAATGTATACATCAAACGGTGGTTACACAATATGGTATCCCTTTATATATTGTTATAAATTATAGATAGTGAACATATATAAAATCATACTTACATGATTTTTAAACCACGACAAAAATTCCTTCTCATTCCTTTGTTCCACATTTTGAGAATTTGCTTTCTCTAATTATTCTTTGTGTAGTCTAGTCATTTGAACACATATATAATAAATATGATGAATTATATGTAATTATAATAAATGTAAATATATAATTTAATGAAATTACTTACTTAATAAATGGTGATACTTCATCGCAATTTTGAAGAACATAAATCCTTGCTTGCACGCATTCTACTAAACTCAATTCAACATACTTTTTCCCGAGCAATGGTTTGCCAACTTGTGAAAAAAATTTCAACTTTGAATTTTTCAGTTGATCTAAATCACCTTCATAATTTCTTCCAGGTCTATTCAATCTTGTCTCAACTCCATGTAAGTACCTATAACAGAAATGCAAACATTCTTGTGCAATATATCCTTCAGCAATAGATCCTTCTAGACGGGCCTTGTTTTTGACATACGATTTAAGCCTACGTAGGTATGTTTCAATAGGATACATCCAACGGTATTGCACTGGCCCAGCAATCCTTGCCTCATCTACTAAGTGAATGGGCAAATGAACCATTATGTCAAAAAAAGAAGGAGGAAATATTTTCTCTAACTTGCATAAAGTTAGAACTATTGTTCTTTGTAGCAAATCCAAGTTCTCCAAACTCAATGTCTTAGAGCATAACTCTCTAAAAAAGAAACTACATTCAATTAATGTCTCACAAACTTCCTTCCGTAGAACACCACGTATTGCAAGTGGGAGATAGCGGTGTAAAAACACGTGGGAATCATGACATTTCATCCCGGATATTTTTCCATCTTGGACATCTATTCATCGAGAAATATTGGATGAATAGTCATCAGGAACCTTTAAATCCACTAAAAATTGGCAAAAAGCGCGTTTTTCCTTAGATGACATAGTGTAACATGCATGTTGGAATGTATATTTACCTTCTTCAACCATGGTTGCATGAAGCTCAAGTCGAATACCCATACACTCTAGATCAAAACGAGACTTTATACTATCTTTTGTCTTCCCTTCAAGATTCATTAGTGTTCCTATTATGTTGTCACAAACATTTTTTTTCAATATGCATGACATCTAAATTATGTCGTAACTTCAGACATTTCCAATAAGGCAATTCAAAGAAAATACTTTTCTTCTTCCAATTCCCAGGCAATTGAATCTTTCCTCCTCTCTTTTTTTTTTCATATTTACCAAACTTCACCTAACATTTAAAAAAAATATTAGAATTTAATATAAAATGATATATATATATATATATATATATATATATATATATATATATATATATATATATATGTGTGTGTGTGTGTGTGTGTGTGTGTGTTCAATGATACTGGATCTTTAAATATTTTAAATTAGAATTTAACTAAACTTATGTATAATTATGATCCTTTTTCACCTAATAAAATGCCAACTAAATTAATTATTAATTTTTTAAAATGATTAATATTACATAATTTTACATTATCTTTTATCGATAATAATGTAAATTAGGGGAGAACATTCTCTCCAACCACTCTATGGTGTCCACATTTCTATACTTATTCTACCTTTTATAACCACCTAGTATTCATTTTTTTCATACATATATTTTTTTAATTTTTTAACTTCTAATTTTTATTAATATTATTATTTTTTAAACAAAATAAAAAGGCACAAATCTTTTAATTTGATCTATGCGTTATTCTTCTGTCAATAATTTTAAAATTGAATTTTGAATGAATTTGAATTAATATAACTTAATTTCACCAGATAGGTAGTTATGATTTTATTAGGCTATCAATATATTATGGTTAAAGATTTAGTATGATATGTAAATTTAAAATTTTATTGCACGGACAAGATTTAAATTTATTTATTAAAAATTAATTATAATTCTAATTATTATAAAATGCTTCAAAAGTTAAAATTTTGGTTAGATTTATCTTTTATTATATAATTAATTATAATTCTAAAAATTATAAAATTTAAAAAAAAAATCAAATTCTGGGTAGAGAATCTTATCTCGTACCAGGATCTAACATATTATGGCTAGATAGAGTTAGTACGCTAGTAATAGATTATGGTGCAAAGGTTAGTATAATAAGTAAGTTAATAAATTTATTACGCTAACAAGAGTTAAATTTCTTTATTATATAATTAATTATAATTCTAATTAATATAAATTTTTTGAAAAGTTTAAATTTTGGTTAAAGTTATCTTTTATCATATAAGTAATTATAATTCCAACTATTATAAAATTAAAAAATTAAATAAATTTTGGTTAGAGAGTCTTACTTTTATTATATGATTAATTATAACTATAAATATTATAAGTTTTTTTAAAAAAATGGTTTTCAAATGAGTCAAATAATATTGTGTGATCTATATAGGTAATCTCATTTAATGGAATAAGACTTTGTTTTTATTGTTATTATTTGTTGTGTTATAAAATTTAATAATTGAATTTGATATGCAATTCACAAGTTAAAATATAATTATGTTAATTTTATAATTTTATTTAAATAGATAAATATAATAGATAACTAAACATATAAATTAATATAACTAAGTTGTTGTGTTAATTTTATTTGAAGAGTGTAAACTAATAAATTAATATACACAGTAAATGACTCTCAATTGAAATTTAGGCTAAGCAATTAAAAATACTAACCTGGTCAAAATGTTGATATTGTTCAATTATATCATCCCCAGACAATGGTTTAGGGGCAGATTGTTTTTCTTTCTTGCCATCAAATGCTTTTGCATTATTTCTCCAAGAATGATCATGCGGCAAAAATCGACGACTTCCCATATAAGAAAATTTTCCTTCATTTAGTAACCATGTATCCATGTTACAACAAGGACAAGCATATCGCCCTTTAGTGCTCCATCCTCTGAGATTTCCATATGCCAGAAAATCATTAATAGTCCATAAAATTGATGCATATAACCTAAACGTTTCTTTGGTTGATGCATCATATGTCACTACACCTTTCTCCCATAATTCCTTCAATTCTTCAATTAAAGGTTGTAAATACACATCAATATCATTTCCAAGAGCCATAGGACCTGGAATAAGTAGTGACATCATGAAAAAAGGATCTTTCATGCACATCCAAGGCGGCAAGTTATAAGGAACTACAACTATTGGCCAAATACTATTTGAAGAGCTCATAATTCCAAAGGGATTAAAACCATCACTAGCTAATCCAAGCCTTACATTACGTGGATCCGCCGCAAAAGATGGATATTTTGAGTCAAGAGTTTTCCAAGTAATTGAATCAGCTGGATGTCTCAATTGCCCATCTTCAATTTTTCTATCTTTGTGCCACCTCATCTCTGTAGCAATTTGTGAAGTCATATATAACCTTTGTAACCTTGGTGCTAGAGGAAAATATCGCAAAACCTTGTGAGGCAATTTTTTATTTGGATCTTTATAACGAGAAGTAGTACAAGTTGGACAAGATGTAGATTCCAAATAATCACCTCGGTAAAGGATGCAACATTCAAGCAAGCATCTATTTTAACATAATCTAGCCCAAGTTCACGAATAAATTTTCGAGCCTCATAATAAGACACAGGAACTTTATTTCCCTGTGGAAATGCTTTTGCCAACAAAGAAAGCAAGGCATCAATTGCTTTTCCACTCAAGCCAAAGAGACATTTGATATTCAATAGTTGAACAATAAATGATAGCTTAGAGAAGTTCTCACAACCAGGATATATAGTTCTTATTCGACAATAAAAAATAGTTTAGAAAACTTATCTTCTTCTTCATTCACATTATTAGTGTCTGTGCCAGTTATATAATTTATTTCCTCATCTCCTGTGATGTTCTCAATATTCATAGCACTTCCAAGATCATGTAACATATCACGAACCCCATCATTGCAATTATTTTGATCATCATCATCAAATTCACCAGGCTCACTAATCACTTCTCCATGATGCTCCCATATAACATAGTCCCTTTTTTATCCCATTTATGATCAAGTGTTCGTACATAACTTTCCGACCACAAAAAAGATCATTTCTGCATTTTCTACAAGGACAACGAAGTAACTTTCCTTTTTCAAAACTATTGAATGCAAAATCAAGAAATTCTTGAACTCCTTTGTCATATAGAGGAGTCGTCCTATCAGTTATTTGCATCCAACTTTTATTTAACTCCATATCTATCAAAGAAAAAATAGTGAAGAATGAAAAAGATGAAGAGAAATAAATTCAATTTCAGGGTTAAATCTTGTGCATTCTAAGGTAGTTAACATAAATAAACTCATCAATATAAATTCACTGAAGAAATTGAAAGTTTGTTTTTCTTATCTTTATCTTTTTTGCTTTATTTATAACTATTATTTTATCAATTTTTATTTATTTGCTGTCATTTTATATTAACTGTTATTACTCATTATTTAATTGGTTGAAAATAATTATGTATTTTTTTTAAAAAAATATCTTTAATAAAATTGTGTTATAAGAAAAAATGTTAACCCAAAAATAAAATAAAAATTAAATTTTAAGTAAATAATATGATTTTTTTGTACTTTTAAAAATATTTTTTAATACATAATATTTATTTAGCTTAATTACAATTTAATATTTTAATGATAAACTATAAATTTTATACATTAAAATAGACTCACGTAATGCATATGATAAAATAATAGTCAGACAAAATGTATATTTAATAAATTAGTTGTGATGATAAAGTTATCTTGGTTAAGAAAATAACATTATCAACATTTAAAAAAAAATTAAAAGGTAATTTATCACATTAAATTTAATGATCTGGATCTATCTTTTCTTTTAAACCGACTAACAGTCTAGTTTTATTTTTTATTTAATTATCTAAATATATGATTATTTTTAGATGATTTTTGAATATAGTGCACTCTGAGCGTATATAGCAATTGTATATATACACACACATACTATATATATATATATATATATATATATATATATATATATATATATATATATATATATATATATATATATATATATATATATATATAAAGTATCTTATATTTTTTATGCTTATATAGTATTAAATGTTTTCTTTAATTTTTTATACAATTTTATTAGTCACCTCTTTATATAGTTTATCTTATAAGAGTATTTTTAACAATCCTATTTATCTTTGTGTAAAATTTTAATTAAATCTTTGTATTAGAGAAAACACAAAACGGTTACTAATGATCATATTCACTTCAAGCATTAAAAGAATATTCAGCTTCCACAATTGTAGTTGCTTTTGTTTGTTTTTTGTTTTTTGAATTTAAGCATTAAAAGAATATTTAGCTTCCACAATTATAGTTGCTTTTGTTTGTTTTTTGTTTTTTGAATTTAAACTTAATATAATACTCCATAGTTTTCCATTGAGTTAATCAGATTTTGAAAATGTGCCTTGTAACATGGAGGCATGTACGTACATGAGTAACAACTTACAGTTGCAAACTAAGGAAAATTTATCCACCTAATTAGAGTTTTTTTTACTTAAATATATTTTTGGTCCTTGATAAATTAATAGATTTTATTTTTTGTTTCTAATAAAATTATTTTTTGCGTTAAATCTCTAATAAAATAAGAAAATAAATTTTGTGTCCTTGTTTTTTGTTTTAATCCTTCTAATATATCTAATTTTTTTTGTTTTTGTCTCTATAGTATGTAGATTATTTTCTATTAGTCTCTATAGAGTATTTTTCAATGGAACTAATAGAAAATGAAAAAAAAATTATAAGGACTAAAATAAAATAACAATAACTAAAAATAAAAATTTTGTATTACTAGGAACTCAATGAAAAAAATTAATAGAAATCCAAAATAAAATTTAACTAATTTATTATGGACTAAAACATACTTAAACTTTTTTTATAAAATTAGAACTATGTCTTACCTCATTAGTAAAAAAAATTCTTCATTCACAAGTGCTCTCATGCTAATTAATGATATAATTTAATCTTATGAATGTTTGTTGCAAAAGCAAATATTCTCTTTGTTTTAAAGATCATGTGGACCCCATTCTTTGTTCCTTCCATTTGCTCATTCAATTCCCTCTTCTTCTACGTCTAATCATCACTCACATGCATATATTGATCATAGATAAGAAGGAGTTATAACTTCCCATTATTTAACCTCTCTCATCCACTCTCTTAGTAAACCATCAGTCCTCTTACATTGTTTTTAAAATAATAATAAAAAAAATCCAACTATAACCTTGCACCTACCTACGTCAAAGGTTGAAGGTTCTAAGTACGAGGAACTTAGAATGCAGAGAATTTCAGAGAATCAGGAAAAAATAGAAGCTTTAGGATTGTCCAAATTGGTCACCATTTTCAAGGATAGAATTCAAAAAGCTAAAAAAAAAGGATAAAAGAAAGGCCAATGATGATGATGAAGACTACGTACCTGAATATGAATATGAAGGGGGACTTGGATCAAAGTCTTCAAGTGAAAATTACGTGGATGACAGACCTGATGAGTTTGTTGCTACAAATGATCTTGAGTCACGAAAAAGAAAGGTAACTCTTGAAATTTTTTCAATATAATGCTACAAGTAAAAGTTACTTTCTTGATTTATTACAATTATAGTTTATATTATACACAAGTTTAATTTGTATTTTATTTCTTATTTTTATGATTAATCATTGTAATTGATAGGTGATGAAATCATCGATATTGAATTCTAAAAGAGTTTATAATGATTCATCTATACACCACTATCTTGATAAAGAAGTGAAGGAGTATTTACCTAATAATGCATCTCATGCCTCAGAATTTATCAATGTAGAACAAGTTGAATCAAATGCAGGTACCTTCGTAGAATAATCTTTAATAAAAAATTATCATTGAAAATTTTATAACTTATCTTATTTATTTTAGGTGAGCATGTCATAAGGAAGGGACGTGGGCATACAATAAATGCAAAATTTCAAAAGAAAAAGAAAAATCTTATAGCAAAGGGAAAAAATATCGACATCCAATTTCCTCCACCATTTTATAAGATTTGCGGAATACATGCAAAGTATTTCAAGTCTGAGGCACAGGTGTGTATTCGCCAGAAAGCTCCTTTACAAGTTAATGGTTGGAGTAAAATTAGTAAGGATGATGTAGATGAAATGTGGCGACATATGAAGGTCAGTATATAATTAGATCAATTATATTCAATTTATTTATATATTTGAATATTAGTTATGTCTTCAAATTGGTTTGATAATGTATCTTGATTTAATTTTTACTTTTTTTGATGAAAACGTATGATATAAGGATGCTTTTAGTTTATCTGACGAGGTGAAAGAATATGCAATGAAGCAAATTCAATCTCAATACAAAAATAAGCTTTATCATTTACATCAAGCTTATGTTAAAGAAAAAGGTAGACCAAAATACGTATCTCCAGAAGATTGGAATTGATTAATTAAAAACAAGTGGAGTGGTTCAAAATTTCAGGTAAATTTATTTTATTATTTTGAACATATTTTTTTAATAGGTTTATACTTATAATATAAAATCATTTATACTTTGATGTAGGAAAGAAGCTTGACAAACAAAGCTAATCGAAGCAAGCAAGAAATAAAATCAATTATTGGCACAAAATCAATTGTGCAAAAGGCATTTGAAATGGTAACATCTTTTAATATTTTATATTCATTTTCTTATAAGTTATATAATAATAACTCATTTTTTTATTTTGTTATTTTTTATATGATATATGAAAGTTTGGTGAAATTTATATAAAGACATCATACATTAGATTATATTATTTAATTTGTCTTTTACTATATTTAATTTTAATAGAAAGAAGATTCAAAATCTGGTGAATGGCCAGATGCTATGGAAGTTTGGAAGGTCACGCACATGAGATCTAATGGAACTTGGTGCATTCCAAAAGGAGAAGAAATCATGGTAAAGAAAAAATTCATTTTAAAGTCTTGATGTCAATATTAGAATTAAAGACATTAATTGTATTATGATATCATATCTAGTTTATGAAGTGTTTTATTTCTTTCCATTTGTCAATTAATAATGTGAAGATTTTAATGTATTTATGAAAATTATATATACTTTTTTTCACATTATACAGGAAGCTTTGGAGAATGTGGGTGATATATATCAAGAGGAAATTTCTAAAGCTCCTGTACCACTAGTTGAACATTTTGCCATTGTGTTAGGAAGAAAGTCAAACCATTCTTTAGGTGTCGGTAGTGCACCAATTACAAAGAAGTTTTCACACAAACAAATTATTCAAAATCAACTTGAAAATGCACAAAATCGAGTAAATAATTTGGAGTTGGAAGTGCAAAAGTTAACAAATATTACAAAAAAGCAAGAGGATGTCATTACCCAACTTCATATTGAAGTACAATCCCAATGAGAGTTGATTGAAACTAATCGAGAACAAATGAAGCAAAATCTTAAAAATGAAGTGAAGCGCCAAATTGTAGGCATATTGGAAGAACGGTCAACCTCTGAATCACCTACTAACTCAAGTGCTCAGGTTAGTACTACATAGCTCTTTTATTGAATATTTTCTTTTAGACTTATTATGTAGTCATTTTTCTAAAACCAAAAATATCATTTTTATTTTTATCTGATTTATTTTTTTATATATTTATTTGCAGGATTGAAACGTACGAAGATACTACTTATTGTATATATATTGGAAAGAATTGTCAAAATCACCTACTTGGCGCTTTATTATTTTTATGAGAATCTAAATATTGTATTAATGTATTTGATTTATGTATTTTTGGATACAACTCTTTTAGTTTATCGTTCAACATGTAGTGACTTTGTTATATTTTAATATAAATTTTGATTTATTTGATTTTTTTTTACTTTTATTTCAATGATAATTATTCCATCATTTAAAAATAATTTTCAATTATTATTGATATATTTAAAAAATAATAGTGATAATAAAACAATATTTTATTTTAAAATAGTAATAAAAATCATACTAATTATAATTAGTAACTAGTTGTGACGAAAAATTAACACTAATAATAACATTTTATCATTAATTATTTTGTCATTATAAATTCTTATAAGACATTAGTGACAATTATATAAAAATATTAGTGACGATATTTGTTTTCACAATAAAATAGTATTTTTGTGACAACAAAAAATATTGTCACTATTACAACAGTGACTTACATATTAGTGACGACTGGTGACAAATCAAAATATTGTCACTAAATATTACTAGTGACGATTTTTCAAGGTTTTAGTCACAATTTTTTTTATCACAAAAAGATATATTTTCTTGTAGTACAACACCTAATTTTCTTGCTACTATAAATACACGGTAAAACACTAACAACTCATTTCTAATTTAGCACTTTCAAACTGCACACATAATGATAAAACAAGGTCACGGGATTGCAGAAAATGTCCAAGGGCAAGATTATATCGGTACCTATTATCCCATACAAACAAAATAATCACAGACATCCTAAAATTACACGCAGCATCCATTAGCGATATATAATTTGATTATAAAGCCCAAGTTTCATTACTTCCAAATTTTATGTGGAATCCTCCAAAAATATATCCCTAAAAGAATATACCATAAAAAAATTTGAAAAAGAGTACTCATCTCCTTTTAAGCAAGTAATTTGTGTCTTTCATTATTCTCAATTTTTATATGTATGATTTTAAGAAAAAAAATTGTCTACTCTTATATAAGAGAAAAAAATAATAATGCGATTTAAAATTTGTTTAATTTAATTAATATTTATTTATTTATTATTTTTTTATAAAAAATAACAACAGTCAAATTTTCTCTCTTTTAATAGCTTATGTGCACTAAATAAAGCCAATCTTTTTTTTATTATTATTATCTTTAACTCAAATAATTATACAAACTTCTCTTTAAAAAATTATAAGATTTTTTTTTTACTAAAAGAATAAATAATTATATATTTAATTTTTATTTAAATAATTATTGGGGTTGTAGGATGTTATAGGAAGGGGATGGGTGGTTCACTATGGCGCGACGATGTATTGTTGCAATTCACTGAGACGCGCCTATGCTTTCTTTTTCGATCTGAACCACTGATGGTGCATTGACGACACCTCATCATTGCATTGACATTTTTTCCACCGAAACCTTTGAGATTTTTTTAATTTTGAAGTAATAATAAATAAAGTGTAGGCGATAAATTACCACTTTTTTAAAAATTATTTTCTTAAGTTTCTTTTATTTAATTATATTTTTAATTTAAAAATAAATATAGTGAAAATTTTTATCCTTGATCTTATTGAGGGGTCTTTCCTCTCTTAATTCTTCCTTATATCTCTGGGATGTATTGATGTTTGTCAACTTCAAATTAATTATATTATATGGATAACGGGGTGAGAGATGCAATGAATACATAGTATCTATTGAAATTTTAGAGGATTCTTATAAAATATTAATAATCACTTAGAACATTAAATTCATATTGATTGATCAACAAATGCAACGAAATCTAAATCTGATAGATAATCGGTGACTTCATGATATATTGGAGAAGAGAAGAAAAACTCTTTCTCAATCGGAACCTCTTTATTTTTCAAGAGAACCTTCTTAACTCTTAAGATGATGAAAAGAGAAATGATAGATGACATGTATGGATATAATAGAGAGTGTTAACCTAATAGGATATTATCTTCCATACCAACACTAACATCTTCTCATTTAAGTCAATATAATTTGATTTGGTTGTCTAAAAAACTCACTTGATCACATAAAATAAAATTCAATAATAATAAATAACTAATATAATTATTTTATAATATTAATCTACATTAATCATTCAAGATTCCATCAGTATTCTTTCATTACTAGTTTCGTTTGATAAAAAAAATCACCTCATATATACATGGATATATTTATTAAGTGGGTATCCGCAAATTTTATGAAAATATGTAAATATTATGAACAGTTGTTAAACAATGTAGATACATATACTTAAGGTAAACAATGTTGCCATTAAATATCCACTCACAGCTCACACGAATAAATAATTACTTTTATTGAATGTTTTAAGAGCCACACATAATTGCACAAGGGACATGTGGACTCGAGCATGCATGACATTTTTCTTCAGTCTTTTGATAAGACTTAGCTCCAAACAATGCTAACAACACATCGATAACTTATTCCATTATCACTCACTAAAAGCCACGAAATGATCACGAGAGAGGAGCATCATCGATCAACATCCACTGTATAAGTGCAAGGCATCATCACGCTGGCGGAGCAAAGGACAAACACGCCTGCCCTAACGGCTCATGCCACCGTCCACTACCGGAGCCGCCGTCACGCCACTTGTGCGCATTTGGACATTCCCTTCCCAACCTATATATACATTATTACAATTTAAAAGTAGATTAATTAGGGTTTAGGGTTATAAGAAAAAAAGTGAAAAGATATAATAAATTAAAAAAAAACAAAAAAAAAAACTCAAATCAAATCAAGAGTAAAACATGTTTGTTTAAAATTTTAAAAATATTTTTTTTAAAACATTTAAAAAACATTGCTAAAATTAAAAATAACAAATTAATATTTTAACCATCATTTATTACAAACACCTACTTGATATTACCCATACCATGTGTTACAAATACGTATTTGATATTATATCTTTTTCTTTATCTTTTTCTTATTATCAAATCATATCACTTATAATATCTCTTTTTTTTCTTTATATTTTAATGTCAAATAACACGTATATAGGCATTTATGCATCTTTATCTATAACTTAAAATTAATTTATGCGATTACTGTTATAAAAAAAACTCCCAACAACATATAACTTGTATGACTGGACCATTCAAAAGAAGAAAGGTCAATTGGTGGTTATTCATATTAGAGAGCATTGCTTAGGTTTGTAGATCTTATCTTCTTATCTGTTAAATTTTGTAACATGATTAGTGTATTTGATCATGGATCAATGTCTCAAAAAAGGCATTAAAAAATTATCCTAACTAATATCCGGTGATAAGTGGATAAAGCATCACATATTTAAGAAGGTTAAATTTTAATTTTGATCTTTTTATGATTCTTAATTTGCAATTTTGATATTTTTTATTTTTGTTCAATTAAATTTTAAATTTAATATATTCATTTAAGATACATAAAAAATAATTTAATTAAAATAAAAAATGTATGAAAAATTAAAAATTAAACAAAACTATGGATTTTTAAAAACAAGGAGATTAAAGTTATGAAAAAAAAACAGAAGGAACAAAATCATAGATTAAAAATGATAAGAGAACGAAAAATACAATATAACCTAAGAAATATATATCTTGATGACCTAAGAGTGGAAAGAAATAATGCATAAGTTATTACTTTATAAAAGTTGTCTAGTTTAGCTTTTACACGAGCTCATTTTAGCTTATACGTACTTCACTTAAGTTTGCAAGAAACTTAATTCACTTTGTCTTCTACTTCTTCTCCGTATACATCTAAAAGTTTGTCCCCATCAACAGAAAGATGAATTACTCCAAACCAAATTCCATAAAAAAAATATAAAATTTTAAAATTTTATAACTTGTTTATAACTTTTTATTGTATTGTTTATCACTTGTTGATCAACTAACATATAATTTCAAAAATATAATTTCAAATGACATCCAATAAATTCTATAATTGTATGCACCCAATAATAATAATAATATGCAACAATAAATGTATAAATATATATAAAGCAAACTACACATATTATATATAATAGTCAAGACGTAACCCCCGAGTATTTTGAACTTATAATGTGTTTCAATGATGCTTTTATATATATGGAAGTGAAGTTTTCGACTTGACCGAATTCAATAAGATACAACATGCATGTGCCTTTCTTATTTCAATGTTGATATATTTATATAACATGGCACGGTCCTTAACAAAATTAAAGAATATAAACCACAACATCTAATTTTCTTGCTACTATAAATACACGGTAAAACACTAACAACTCATTTCTAATTTAGCAATTTCAAACTGCACACATAATAATAAAACAAGGTCACGGGATTGCAGAAAATGTCCAAGAGCAAGATTATATTAGTACCTATTATCCCATACAAACAAAATAATCACAAACATCCAAAAATTACACGCAGCATCCATTAGCGATAATATATAATTTGATTATAAAGCCAAAGTTTCATTACTTCCGAATTTTCTGTGGAATCCCCCAAAAATATGCCATAAAAAATTTGAAAAAGATATTTTACTCATCTCCTTTTAAAGCAAGTAATTTGTAGCTCTCTTCTACTGATTACATCCACAGAATTTTCCTGTTTTATTTCTTTTTCTCAATCCTTCAACAATCATTTAATAATTTAATAATATCAAGAGAGAACTTTTATATATATGATTTTAAGAAGAAAAAACTATCTACTCTTATACAACAGAGAAAAATAATAACGTAATTTAAATTTTTTTTATTTAACTAATATTTCTTTATCTATTATCTTTATTATTTTTATTTATTATTTTAAAAAAACAACCACAGTCATTTTTTCTCTCTTTTAATAGTTTACACCTCATCATTGCCACTGACATTTTCTCCGCCGAAACCTTCGAGATTTTTTTAATTTTAAAGTAATAATAAATAAAATGTAGGCTATAAATTGCCACTTTTTTAAAAATTTATTTTCTTAAGTCTCTTTTATTTAATTATATTTTTAATTTAAAAATAAATATAGTGAAAGTTTTTAACAGTCACTATTCGTAAAATAAACAGAACTATTTACTTAACACTGTCAACTTTAATTAATTAGATGGAAAATATATGATTATAGTATTTTTAATAATTAGAGGATTTAATTAATTTTTTTAATAATTGAGAACCTAATGGAAATTTTAATTATAATTAAGAGATCAAATGTATGATTAAGTCTTCACAATATGATGTACTTCAACTTGGAAATTGTTCTAAGTTTGCTTCTTTTTTCTTTTTTTTTTTACAGCAAGTTTGCTTTGTTTTTTTATTTATTTTATTTTACCAAGAGAAATTTGTATCATTTTATTCGTAACAAAAGCAGAAATATAAGTAGGAACGAAATCAAACAAATGGAGGCTAAGGTACAATTGTGGCACTTTTACTAACACATGAGTGATATAATTTACTTGTCTCCTAACAAGATACACTGAAATATTTTGAGAATGACTTAAACCAAGACAAATAGAGTTCATGATATATATTCAACCAAGTTCTACATGATTATGGTTATTGTTTTCAAGGCTGTTCTCAACAAGCTGGCAGTCTAACTCAACGTGATTATATTAAAAATACTTATTTATTATAAATTTTAATTATATAAAATAAACATTTGTGTACAATTCACATACTAAAATACTATTAATCATTTTAATTTTGAAATATATCAAATTGATTTTGTGCTAAAAGATTTTAGGCCTTAGTCACCTTTTTGGTACATGTGCATTTTATTTTGTGTGGGCCCATAAATCTTGAAAATTTTCCCATGAATAACAGCTCAAGGTTGAAGTTTATTGTCGATTCTTCTAAAAAATTAATGCTGGATCTGAAGTTCATAATTCTTTGTGTACTTCAATTGGAAATTATTTAAAGTTTGCTTTATTTATTCATGCACCTTCATTCATGATGTCTTGTCTTGATAATTCTGGATTGTTATTGGTGTAGCTGAAGAGTGGTTTTGTGAATACTGGATGAAACTTCCTGTGTCTGGATTGTGGAATAAGTGGATGATGATGGTTGTTCCTGCTTGGTGATTAAACATTAAATATTATTTTTAGTGGCTAAGCCTTTTCCCTTAGTTGACATTATTGACAATCTTGTAATTTTTCGATGAGATTCTCCTATATTTTTTGTTGGACATCACTAATGTGATAACAACTTATTAATTGTATTTCATTTTGCATTTGCTCATTCTCCTATATTTTTTGTATTTTGCATCTGTTCCCACCGTTCAAAAATGGGTAATAAAAATATTCGTACCCGTTAGATCAGAGATACTTATTTATTATCTTTGTGGATTTTATCCACGTGTTTGTAGAGTGAGTACATATGATGTTTGACATAGAAAGCGGGTTGCTTTCTGTACAAGTAAACATGTTTGTACAACTTTCTTTCTAACCACACCACGTCTTAGGAAAGAAAAATCTCAAGAAAAAACTTGGTATGGAAATTTGCATAGGTCTGACACTGGGATAGGAAATGCAACTTGTATAAGCATCCACACTTTAGACACTCCACACCTAAAAGCACCTACGCCTTTTGCTCAAGATGGGGATTTCTTCACACCCATGCATGCACACTCTTTTCACTATCACGATTTATAAACTTTATATTCTCAACAATGGCAAGAAAATTGGTGTCTTTACAGTCCTACATGGCTTTGAAGGTAACTATTTAAGAAGCATGTTTGTGGAGTTGATAAATTTGGTTTCTCAAGAGTCTCTACTTCTGTAACCTTACATGAACAACATAGTTTTTTACTTGTTTCAGATTGCACATATGAAATGAATTGTTTGGTGTTTGAGTTGGTGATGGTCATGACAATGCTAAAAACGAATACAAGCACACCATCAACCTTCCTTACAAGAGTGTGCATAGGTTGTTCTTTGCTTTGATGAAGTGTGTTGTAGAGGATGATGGTGAAACTAAATAAAGCATAAAAACCAAATTAAATAAATCATTGCAAGATTGTAAATAGAGAAATGCTTCATGTTAACAGCTTTTTAAGGACCTTTTCTTTTATAGGCTTAATTCACTATTGGTCTCTATAGGTTTCTGATATATTAATTTTGGTTCCTCAATTTTATTTTATTTTTGCATAATTGGTCTCCACATTTTCAAAATTTAGTAATTTTGATCTACTATTAATCGATTATTATATTTTTAGCAGATATGACAATTCCAATCACATGTTGATACTACATTTAAAATATATATGATATTAAAGATTAAGTTGATATGACAACATATCAAGTTAATAATTTCTGTTAAAATATGAAACAAATTAACAATGGACTAAACTGTTGGATTTTAAAAATGTAGAAGAGTAATGTGCAATAAAAAAAAAAGAACAAAATTACATAGTCATAGGAACAAATGTGAATTTCAGGCTTTACATTTACAAATTACAACTGCAACCAGTGTTACATAAATTTTGCTAAGATCAAAATTATGGGTCTGAAAAAATATGTAATTAATTGGGCCTTGGGGAAAGACCACCCAGGGTTGGGTCCAGTCTACAGGTAACATTAAAAATTAAAATAGATAATCATACTTTGCAGCTTGCAAGAGGTGAGTGTGTGAGAGAACAGAGAAATGGAGCTACGTGAGCTTGGAAGAACCGTAGGATTCGGAGGTTCTCCACTGGGCAATGTCTTCGGCGATGTTTCCGAGGAAGAACCCAAAGCTTCCGTTCGCCTCGCTTTTCAATCCGGCATCAACTTCTTCGACACTTCTCCGTACTACGGAGGGACGCTGTCGGAAAAAGTGCTGGAGAAGGCACTGAAGGCTCTGGGAGCTCCGAGGAATTCGTACGTTGTGGCAACGAAGTGCGGACGGTACAAGGAGGGTTTCGATTTCAGCGCGGAGAGAGTGACGAGGAGCATTGAAGAGAGCTTGCAAAGGTTGCAGCTTGACTACGTCGATATTCTCCAATGCCACGACATCGAGTTCGGCTCCTTAGACCAGGTAACGTGTCGTTTCATATTGAGCTTGTTGCGTTTCACGAATGTGAAGTAGTAGCAGTAGTAGTGGTGCGAATTTGGTTTCACATTGGAGAATTGATTCCGAGTTTTGAATTAATTTTGCATAAATTTTCACATGTTTGAGTTCACCTGGGAGAAGAGTTGAAAATTGATTTCGAAAATTGATTCTGGGTTGAAGTACCTTTGAGTAGATTTTGCATTGGATCCAAAATTTTATAGTTAGTTTTTATAATAAGAGCACCCAAACATAAATTATATCACTTCCAAATCAATTTTAACCAATATTAATTTTGCCAATGCTTATCCCAACATGCATGCAACTGATTATTGTTGTTGTTGTTGTTGGATAGGTTCTGAATGAGACTGGGGATTTTCAGTTACGTGCTTGATAGGTGGTGCTTTCGTATTGCCATTACTGTGTGAATGACACTAGCTTGGGGGATTTGAAGGCCAAAGGGGTTGGCATTATCAATGCTTCTCCCTTGTCTATGGGCCTCCTGAATGGCATCCTGCCTCGCCGCAACTCAAGGTGTGTTTATTTTTGCACTGATAAGTGTGTGTTTGATTTTCAATTGGAAGAACTCAAAAGTATTTTTACTGTCCAAGTAACAAGTTATCCATTCTTCATTTTGTGCATTGGAATTTACAAAATTATTTTTCAACTTTTATCCAAACATATAGCCTAAATACTGCTGGTTCTGGTTTGTGTTTACATTGTCATTTGAACATAATTCAATTCACATTAGGTAGTAAAGGTCAAGGGGCATACTTCAGTGTTCTCTTAAAGCAAGCCACTGTTTAGTTTGATTATGATTATGAAACTCTATTATGTTTATTTGTAAGTGAGAATGGGAGAGAGAGTAAATAGGAAATTTATATCCATCTCATATTTTGTCAAAAGTTTGTTATTTGCGATTGAATTTCATGTGCACCTGCTGTTTTCTTATCCGAATGGAAAATGTTTTACTTTCTATGTAAGGTCTGAGAGTAGTTAATAAAAGAAAATGAAGCATTGAAATTTGAAAAAAATAACTCAAGAAAAGAAGGCCAAATTAGTCGATATATTTGTATAAAGATCGTGACTTTCACCATTCTTTTGCCAGATTAGGGAATTATCTTTATTCAAGTAGTATTGCCTTCTAGATGATATTCTCAAACATCTTTATCTTTAAACCACATTTCTATTTATATTAAAATATAAATAAAGAAAAATATAATTTAATCATAACGTAAGGGTGAAAGATGCAATAAAACTTTTATTTATATATAATATTCCTATTTCAAATCCCCCCCTCCTCATGCTTTCCTTTTTCTACTTTTATGATTTCAAAGATAATTTTTTTCTTATCTGTTGCTTTACAAGACTAATACGTGAGTCAACCAAATATTATTACTCAATTTACTTTAAAGTTAAAATTAAAATTAATTTTAATAAGATTAATTTTAAATCATTAAACAGAATTAAAAATTTATTGAGAATAATCTAAAATTAAACCATAAATATACATTAAAGAAATATTTAAAATGTGAAAATTAATTTTTTAACACAAAAATAAAACTAGTATATAATGTATACTAGAGGGTGCTTGGGCTAATTTATTTTATTATTTTTCTTTATAAAAACACTACTTTGTTCCTTATCCGTTTCCTGCTTTATTTTTTTATTTTTTACAAAGTAGTAAAAACATAGAAGCAAAGCCAAGACTTGTACATTTCATATCTCTTGGCATCAAATTTGCACTTTTCCTAGTTGTATAAAACCCACCTGTCAAGGAAAGGCTTATAGTTATAGTGCTGTTAAGAGTAAAAACAATGCTGAAAATCGCCATCTCTAATTGCTATATTTAATTGTGATAAGCTAAATAAGAGACAAAATATTAAATTACATGATTGTAATTAGTATTTTTCACTTTATGAATAATTGACAATTTTAATATTTCTTTCAGGTGATAATTCTGAAATAACTATTAAAACTACAATTATATGAAATTAACAATTTTTCCTACAAACATGAAAATAAGTCTCACGTAATTACAAAATAATTATTTGAACTCAGAGTTATGTTATATAGAAAAGATCCAGGAAGAATAATTTTCTCGAAAATATTGTTAAATGCTTGGACTGCCTGAGAAATAAATAATCGATATCAAATCTAAATCTTCTTAAAGTAATGATGAAACTGATCATTTCAGTTTAGATTTAGTTTTTATATATAAAAAGATGATTTTTGAGTCAAATTTAGAAATTTATAAGATATAAATAAAATTACTAAAAATTAAACATAGAAAAATCCTTGAATACTTCAAATAATTAAAAAATCATTGTAAATTTATTTTAAGACGTAAATATAAATTAAGTCGTGACTAAAAAAAATTATTTGACCAAAAAGTTAAGGGTGTGTTTGGTTTGCATTTTCATTTTCTGTTTTCATTTCCTGTTTTCATTTTCGGAAAATTATTTTCATTTTCAAAAGATTAGAATTCTGAAAACATGTTTGGTTTAATTTCTTGTTTTCTGTTTTCATGAAATAAAAATACTGAAAATTTATGATATATTGACTTCTTGTCTTTTTGTATTTTTAGATTTGCTTAAAATTAAACCTCAAATTTCATTTTACCCGAAATGAGGTTTCTGTTCTCAAGAAGATGAGAATTTATTGTTTTCATTTTCTGGTTGTTCTCCGTTTTCATTTTCACTGAAAATGTTTTCAGAAATCCAACCAAACACATTTTCATCACCGTTTTCTGTTTTCACTGAAAATAAAAACAGAAAACAACCAAACCAAACACCCCCTAAGAATCTGATGTATAAACTTACACTGATAGTACCTTAAAGTACCTAGACGACGGAATAAAATTTTATCCGTTCTCTCTGAGAATGTTATCCATCGGCACATACAGATAGCTCGCGGAAATTTCAGGGACTAAAAGAGTCCTATCTTTAATCAATTTAAATAATGGATTAGTGCTTCTGAATCAATAATTAATCTGATATGATTCCATTTATATTAAAAAATTTAAAATTGAAAAGGAGAAAATGGAAACGCACTTTGGTAGGGGGTGCCATTTGTGAGAGCTCTGAGCCGTCTTGAGTTTTCCAGAATCAAGTTTCGTATGCTCTGAGCCGCCGTCGCCGTCGCGTCGAACACTTCCTCAACGCCGTTAACGAACGTCACCGTTATCTGCGGCCACGCCCGAGAACCCCGATGGCACGTGCTGCGTGTTCCTGCCCTTCTTCGGCTTTCCCTTCGTTCAGAAGCTTCAGAAGTGGGCCCACCCTGCCTTCTTCGATTATCAGCTTCCCGTAACGGTCGCTGCTGTTGGCGAGGGAGACCAGCTGCGCGGCCGCGTCGGACTGGTCCTCCGCCGAGCCCATGTGGAGGACGACGATTTGCTCCCAGATGAGACGAGAGTGAAGATGAGCCGTGAGCGTGAAGAAGAGAAGTGACTCTGATATTTTTATTTATTTTAGAGTTGATTCAAAACAACATCAATTATCGGGCTGGATTTACTCAAAAGTTGGATTTGATCTAATCATCCCGATTCAGATAAATGATCGGTCTAATAATCAAATCAGCTTTATTATATCACCATCCTGGTTGAAATGAATGATCGGTCTAATAATCAAATCAGTTTTATTACGTCACTGCTTCCGACCAGGCCAAATCAAATTTTTCAACTATGATAACAAAGGCTCTCTTCTGAACGTTTAAAGTTGCACCCAACAGTTTTCATCTTTTACGAAGTTAACTACATTCTCATCTGTCTCTTATTCTCTATCAATTTGAGACTCTGACCCACATATTTAGTTGTCTCTCTCACCTACCCTTTTTACAGATAAACACCCTAAAATCACCTTCCAACCCATCTTTCACTATTGCACTTCTGTCTTCACGTGGAGCACCCAAAACCAGAATGCAAACCTCATACTTTTTCTTCCTTATTGCTGATTCAAGGCAAGGGAGTGTGAGGTGGTTCAATATGTTTGTATTTTTATTTCTGATATGCTAAAATTATGTACTGACCTTGTAATTTACCTTGTGTGTTTTGTTGTTTCTGAATCATATACCAAGAAATTATAAAGTTCACTGTCTGGGTATTGATCATGACTGAGGAAGTCATGGTTCCAAAAGATGATGACTGATTACATTCCTGGAGCTCAGGATGAGTCACCTGATTATACTCCTTCCGGACCTGAGTACCTCCCTTTAGTTGAGACGACTGGATTAGATGATGGTTGTAGCTGACCCTACGACTGAGGAGCTAGATAATGCAGTAGAGGATGCTGAAACAGGTGTGAACCCGTAGATTAGTGTGAACATATCTACCCCTCGTACATGGATAATTTAGTTCATGACTATTGATTACTGACATAGCTAGGAAGTTTGACTTCTCTTGCATTCCTTTTTGAGATGTATGATGACACTAGTTGAATGTATCTATGACTGATGGTGTAGTAGCGTTTGTTATAATGTGATGTTTACTAAAAGCTTTTGATACTATGAAGTTTAATGAAACAAGCATGATTTGATTATAAAAAGATTTTACGAGAAAATATATTTAAACTAAGTATAACATCGCAAAAAACTTACCCTATTTTTGTAATAATTAGTTTACTAATTAAAAACATATAAGGTTTAATTTAATTTAACGGGGTGTTACAGCAGCAAAAGTAAACCTCAACACCAACACCGTCAAAATCCATTGCCATTTTCCACATCTTACACATTTTTCAGTCATGCCAAGCATACCATTAAGTCAAGACATTTGTTCCAATCCTTTAAATGCATTTCCTCCTAAAGTAATGGGTATCCCACCAAACAATTGCACAACTGGCACATGAGTGTATCAAAATAATTTGTATTCTCTGATAAAAGAAAAATGTTTTATTTCTTTGTGCTCTGTAATAAAATGTACATGTGTCAGAGAATGAAATCCTAGCTGAAAATGACTATCATCTACATATCTACGAATTGGAACTATGTGATAATATAACAAAGGATGCATGGACACAGCCTGGGAGAATGTTCTAAGTTGCCACCTGCTGTAATGGAGGCCAAGCAATCTCATCATCATTTGTATAGCCGAGAAAAAGGAAGTCAGCACAATTCTTCCAACAACCGTGGTTATATGGGTTTCTGAACCGCCCATCAGGACCACGAAGGTAATCATAACGGGAGGAATTTGCTAGTTCATTTGTGGTCACATTTCGAGCTATCTGCATTACAATTTACAAACATGAAAAAACTTCTACAGTTACTATCTTGAAGGTGTTTGAGTAACAAAATGCTTGTATACAATTATGTATATTTCAAAGCTTTCACTGTGAAAAGTATTAGAGAAAATTACACCAACATCCCTGAAGTTTCATGAAATTACACAACCACCCTCTGCCTTTATTTATTGCTACACTAACCCCCCTTAATTGTTTAAAAAACGTTACACTGACAACCCCTGAAGGAAGGTTAGTGTAAATGTTAAAAAAGCAGGTAAGGTTTGTGTAATTTTACAAAACCTCAGGGAGGCTCATGTAATTTATACTCTATTAGATAAGTTGCTCAACTGAAGGAATGCTGCAAACTAATTTGACAAGATGCCATTCATGGATCTCCTTTTCCTAAAGGTGACCTTTCATTTTTGGAGAAAGGTAAGCAAATACAGAACATGAGAATTCCTGCATATGATATGGTGGGTTTTTGCAAGCGGAAACTTGTCTCTTTGACTCTTTCTCTGCAAATGGCACTATCATTTCCTAAATAAAAGGAGAGGATAAAGATGCACCATTGACTATTCTATGCTTGGTATTTATCAAATGACACAAGTAGCATGGTTTTAGGTATCTTGGATCCATCTAACAAGGTGATGGGGAATGGATGTCATGTCCCACATAGTACTAAACCCGTATGGATGAAATAGTTAAAGGCTTCAGGAATAATATTGTATGATGGCAAAGAGGCTATCAAACTCATGGAAAATTTTACTGGATAACTATCAGACCAGCAATGCTCGGTGGTAATAAATATGTTGGGCAGTGAAGCACCAAGAAAAGCATAAAATAAGAGTAGGGAATAAGAATGATATGATTGTGTGGACAAACAATATTAAAAAAGGGATAAGATTAGAATTGAATGTATTTGGGGGTTAATTGGAGTAACACTAACACCTATCAAACAGATGAGAGAACCTTGACTATAATGGTCTGATCAAGTGAGAAGAGAGGCTACAGAAAGACAGATGGAAGAATGGAAGATAATCTGATTAAAAGGAGTAGGATACAGAAAACTTTAAGTCACTAAAAAGACCTTGATCTATACTGTTTCATACAGAAAATTTGGTTATTGGGAGAAGTCGAGAACTCTACAATACCAATTTGTCCATGTAGTTAACTCGATGTAGTGGAATTAAGCCTGGTTGATGTTTGGACACTTCGGTCAAAGTAGGTGTAGTAAGATACCAGGTTTCTATCAGAAAATCTAGTCATTTTAACAAAAGGAGGCTATTTTTACTTCTTGGTAAATGTTTATTCAGTAAATATATATTAATAATTCTTTTCAGTAATTTTCCCTAATATATTTGCTGATACAGAACTAAATTATTATTGGGAAGGGAAAATGGCAACTATGGATTAAGCAATTACCATGGAAGCCTGTGTTAGCGTTAATGTCGTAGCTGCAAAAAAAACAACAGCATCCATCACCAAAAACACAACTAAACCTGGATGTTTTACTAACGCATAATGGATCCATGTTTCTCCTGCCAGTAATGCTGGTGTAGATGTCCAAATTCCTGTAATGGAAAACAAGGCAGTTAGTTGTTATATATTTCAAGTGAAACAATAAATTATACAATTTCAGTATATAGAATGGTGAAAAAAGGAGCTCTTCAAGACATACTTTGAACTGCAACGGCACCAGAAAGGGAAGAAGTCAAAGTTCCCAGGCAGATAAAAATAAAGAAATCCCTTTTGTTCCTCTGCAAGATGCATACCAAGTATGATATTAAGGCCCGTAGTATACGGACTGAGGAAAAGAAGAAAAACAGCTCTGTTTGACCAGAAAAGTCAAGTAGAGCATCTTATTTCCAAATCAAACATACTGAGGAAGTAAACAATCTTATTGATTTATCACATATCCATCTAATGTAAATAAAACCAAAAATATAAAAGAAATCCATCAGAAGAATGCACTTTTGATCTTGTGTGTAGCAATTAAAACAGCACAACACTCCTTACCTTCCCAACACAGTTAGATATCCATGGACAGTGGTGGTCGAACTGTTCCACACATCGCTTACAAGTTGGGCAATGCTTAGATCGGACAGGTCTTATTATCTGATGATACAATTCGAGAAAACCTGATAAGCGATAACTTGTTTTGAGAATTTAATAAACAGAAATGTAAGTAAAGTATCAACATTAGATTTTTTAAATACTCAAAAGAATATCATGTAAACCTTGCAGGTAGGGCAAAGTTGAGACCAATTTCCCATCCAAACAGAGGAACTATTCAGATCAATATTCAATAACGGATCCTGCAGAATATAAAACATAATGCTCACAGAATTTACATCATAAAATAAATTTAAATAAACCTATAATAAAGTAAAACATGGCATTCATTCATATAAAAGATATAAATAATCATAGGTTCTTGTCAATGCTCTGGTGAAATCTCAGGGAGTGGCATCAAGTATTCCATTCCCTCACATGCAACAGAATTTATGCACAAAATATATCCGTTGTCTGCTGATATAAATAAAACCAAGTCATTTCCAACTACTCCCTCCGTGCCTTTTTATAAGACATTGTTTTGAAATTTTTTTGTCCCTTTTTATAAGACTCTTTTTTACTTGTCCATTAGATTAATTATCTTTTACTAAAATACTGTTAGTTAATTTAGGTAATAAATAATAGACGCTATGAATTGTCTCTTTCTCTCTCTCTCTCTCTCTCTCTCTCTCTTATGAGGATTGGAGAATGGAAGAGTTTAGTTTTAAAAATTAAAACCCCACTACTATTATTCTCTCTCTATGCATTAATTACTTAAGGGTAATTTTGGAAAAATAATACAATTACTATTAGGAACCTACTTTCAGCACAAGGATTGATTCCCACACAATGTCTCACAGAAGCACTTAGAGAGTGATAGAGAGAAAGAATGAATCTGTTTGTATCAAGCAAGAACTCTGTAACAGAACCAAGTACACAAGGTACCCCAAAGGAGCATTCTACTTTCACACCGGTTTCCCAGCCAACAACAACAATTAGAATTCACAACCCCTCGCACTGTCCCAAGTGGCTTATTTATAAAAGCCCCTAATTTACACCTTTGCCCTTTCTCCTATAATAGATCTTTAAGGTCTGTTAGGGCATTTCTAAAGGAAGTTCTGCTTCATGCCTAACAATTACAAACAAATTTAATGCTGATAACTAAATTAACCAACTTTCTTAGTAAGTGTAAATTAGTCAATGATGTCTTATAATTAGGGAGGGTGTGAGTATATGATATCTAAGTTATAATAAATGTAGTATAATAGCAATGTCCATGTTTATGTCTCAACATACTACCATGAAGTCATTAATAAGAAAAAGAGGACCCATGTAATATGATAGTTTCCCTGATAAAATCCGGTTTGTGGGTGCAAGTCTTTTCTTCGTAACAATCATCACTCGAAAGCAACATTCTTTTAAACAACCACAAAGGACTGCATACCTCAGTATCACTTTGAGTACCCAAGTCTCCCGGTCGTTTTATATAACCAGGATCTTTACTGCATAGGATTGAAATAACATTAATAAATTAGTGTTGATGGAAAGTTTAGAATTAAACTCCAATATTTTTTTCTGATATTTCAGGACAATTGTCATGTTTAATAATGGATATAACAACCATATTGTGTGAATGTGGACAGCAAATGAAAATAAACCAAATAAAAGAATAACAAAATATATTAAAAAAATTAGTACTGAACACAACTTGCCAAGAAAATGCCACGTGATTACCAAACAATGCAGAAAAATAACTACCCCATTTAAAAAATTCAATGCACAAGAGAAACACTTCCCAAATTCAGGTACTGGGCAAAGTCATAAAATAATTATACTATCAATAAACATTTAGCAATTCTGCATTCAAAAGAATTTCTTATTCTTATATTCGTTTCCTTTCCATTCCAACTCCTACTTTCCATCATCTTATGTCCAGTGTTGTTAAATAGCAGCCATGGTCCCATCACCCATGACATTGCAGAATGGCCACTTTTGATATAGCAGCTACGGAGGAAAAAGCAGTAGTTACTCCCTTTAAAAAAAAAAATTAAAACCCCAACATGGAGACCATCAACAGACATTCAACATGTGTTGGACACTGAAATTTTAAATGCAGCGTCATGTCTTCTCAAACCCAACACTGGAGATCCTTTTGACTGAACACCTACATCGCCGCGATCCACTGATTTGATTATCGCAATAAGCTCTGTTCATGAGTCCCTGTTTCTTTGTTTTTCCTTCTTTCTCCATTTTTTTGTTTCTCAATGTTTTCTGAGTCTCTTTATTCCTGTGTTTTGTATCTCTCTGTTCCTCTCTTTCGTCTCTGAACTTATGCTGAGGTTTATGATATTATCCCTAAAGTTTGTGGATTGTGTACTTATGGTGATATTGATTTCATACATAGTTGTTACATTATGTTTCTAGTTTATTCTTGATTGATGTAATTATTTTTATTTTATTTTATTTTATTCTGCAGTTTCTTTAGTATACTTTTCGTACATATGCATTTTCATTATAGCTGTCATGCTTCTATCATAGGTCTCAATTACATTCACCATACTTTTATGGCAGATTTTTGCTTGACAGAGGAGCCACCATCTGTCATTAGTAACATTACTTATATATCCTAAATTTAATCCGGAGGGGAAATAGCACATCGCAGGCAAATTCCTAGTTCATATTTTCAGTCAAATCAAATTCTTTTACATTACATGATATAAACCAAATGGAGTCTGCAAGGTCTCAAGTCACTGGAAACAATCCCAGGTCAGTCGATTGGGCAGTAATTCATAAAACTTTTACAGTTGTATCATTGTTGATGAGGCAAAGGTCATGCCACCAGTTACACTACTTCAACGTAACAAAATATTGACTAGTTTCAGACTTTTCAGTTAGTTAACTAAGTAGAGGAAAGGCTGTAATGAAAAAGGAGTGAGGGAAACCAAGAGAGGGGACTATCATGTATTTATGGAATTCATCGGAGGGAAGTGTTCCAGGTCCCAAGGTATCCATTTCAGTCCATGTTCATCCCTACCTTATTCAAGAATCAGATTGATACAGGATTTTGAGATTTAGGATTCCAATCAATAAATTCAGATTTTTTCTTACTGTTATGGTAAATAGTAATAAACAGACTGCCAGAAACAGAAATGATTATTCTCCAATTCTTCTTCAGTGAAAGAGTTCCAATATGACTTGAGGATGCAAAGAAAATGAAACACTAGTCACATTTTGGTCCTAACTCTTGGATCCAACTTCTGAGTTCCTACAGAACTTTATTGGAGCATTCACATTATCACAACAGGCATGCATCAGCAGAAGGTATTCATTCAAAAGCATAATATCACACAAATACGAAGAAAGTACATATATTTATATTACCATATCACACACAAAAACAGAACATATACATAACACAGAAGATTACCTACTACACTTGTAGAACATAATCAGGGAACCAACGGCCGAAGAAAGCGCCGTCCATGCCCAAAGTCCAACAACGGCAGTAATCTTTTTAAGGTTAGGAGCTGGCATTAGTGGAAAATATTCAATCAAGGTAAGTCATCACAAAAAACTCAGGTAATGACTAATGAGTGCACGTGTGTGTGTAGTATTGTAAATTGGAATACAATTTTTAATGTACCTGCAACGACTGAGTTGATGAAGAGGATCGAGAGAAAGATTATAGTACAAAATAAGATGGGAGCATAACCAATATCTGTCACTATCCCACTACACAGTTTCCCTTTCCAGTAGTTTCTACTAGCCCGTTGTTGATTTGACTGCAAAAATAAAACACTATATTCAGTTACAGAGCCAATAAGAGTATAACTGCATAAACAAAGTGCAATAAGTCACTGGTCCTGTGCAATTTTCAGAAGCAAAATGTGATAGTTTAAGCTAACAGTCTCAAATTAATCCATCAATTTCAGAAGGATAAAGAAACTCAAAGTTCCACTATGGTAAATTATTCTGTCAGTCAAGACTCGAGCATACCACGGTAAGTAGCAATGCAAAATAAAGCAAAGAACTATCGGTAGTTCAATTCTGTAATGGCAGAACTCTGTCTACTTAAGCTAAGGTCAATCAGGTACAAGGATATCAAAATGGAGATCTAACGTAGGATCGGTAGGGGGGTGAAATGTGAAAATTGTTGGACCGTAACATGAATTGTAATATCCAACTTAAAATACAAATTATATTATATATACATATAAAATAACATAAATAAGCAAAATAACCTTAAAACATAATAAACATTTAACAAAATTTCAATTAAAAATACATAAAAAAAGTGCTAGTCACAAATGAAGTAAAAATTATAACTTGTAACATATAAAGAATTTTATTTACCTACTTTAGAAAAACAATACTCCCTCCAGTCTTGAATATAAGCAAAAAAAAAAAAAAATTTACACCAATTAAAAAAGTAAGTTAGCATCATTTAATTGTATCAATCTCATTCAAAAAACAAACTTTTTTTCTAAACTACTCTTCCATGGAACTTGATATCAAGAATAAAAGGAAGACATTGAGCATAAACTGTTTCTTATTGGCCCTCATTATTTTAAAATAAAACTGTTAATTTCAGCACAAGGTTAGGTAGGACTGTGCATTGTCCATACTTCATGCCAAATGGGTTCTTGCATGAGGAGTCGTATTAGATATAAATATCATTAATGTGTCTTCACCCAATAACTCAAGTTTTGGGATAGTTGGTTCAGAGATGTATGTTTACCCATGATCTCCTGCACTTAGCAAAACTAAATTTAACAATGTTTATTAATTACCACAAGTCTCATCAAGAATGTTCTTAAAAAAGTACATAACCAACACCCTCATTAATCCAATGTTACGTACAAGGAAAGGAGCGACATGCCGATGACCTTTATCATATGCAAGCTGTACAGGTGTGTTCCCAGAATTGTCCTTCACCATCAGTTCTTCCTTTGTGCCTGCATGTACAAGCACAGTGCATGCCTCTGCATTTCCTCTTAATGCAGCCCAGTGCAACGGTGTACAACCTAAACAAGTTTAATTGAGTATTATCACATAAAAGAAAAGCAAAATGACCAACAGAACTACACCTTAATGCCAAAACCAACCTGTTTCAAAAGTATTAATCAAAAAACTTTAACCTAATGTAATAATAATAACATTCAAACTTTTATGACTATATCATCAAATGTCAAGAACATAAAAACTCAAATATGTGTGCCAAACAAACTCTTGAAACTATAGGGAGGAGGACTGAAGCATCCTAAATTTCACATAGATAAGTCCAGCATACAAACCCCTTGAACCAGCAATATCAAGATCACGGAATCATTGTGTACATGATACCAATAGTAATGCATAATAATAATTAAATCTAGTTCAATCTCATATAGTATTATTCATGCAAAGTGGCCTAGTACTTATTACCAAAAATACCAATCCTATATAACATGGACTGCCCTCCTAAGTGATAGCTAATCTTAGCATATGATAGAATGACTTCAAATATGTTTATGTTGGACTGGTCTCGACCAAATACTAAAAACTAGAGAAAAAAGACCTTATGATATAAAGAATATATAATTGAGAACTTGTAAAAATGTAAGGGAAATTAAACGCTAACTTGGCATACCATCTTTATCTTGTCTTCCTTGACTTGCATCTCTAAATAGAAGCAATCTTATTGTGTCAGCAAATCCCTTATATGCAGCCCTGTCCATGAGAACTAATAAGTCAAAAAACCAAGGAAAAAAATCAACATCTTCAATGGATTTTCTGAATACACAACCATAATCAACAATCATTTAGGGTGAGCTTCAACAATTTGACACAACAAATTTACAACCCTAAAGTACTTCAAAACAATTTGAAGAGCAGGGAAACATTCCATTGGTCAATACTCCGTTAAATTAATTAGTTTAGGATTAGGAAAAAAGACATACAGTTTAGCCAAAGCATAATCTGGTTATGTATTTAAATGAGTTTAACTAATTTTATGAGTGCATTAAAAGCAAAAGAACATGCAAATTGTGGAACCATGACATTGACAATCAAATCATTATCAAAATAAGGTTTCTTCATCATGCATAGCAATCAAAAGGTTCATGGCATACCAATGAAGAGGACTCCATCCATCATTATCAGGCACATCAAAATCAGCATGGTACTTTACTACAATATGATTTAAGAAAGCTGCCTGTCCATATTGTGCAGCAACATGAACTGCCTGCAGGAACCATTTAACTATGAAAATAGCACAAAACTGGAAACATTTAAACAGGTGGTAAGCAGAATAAGTCCAGGGTTTTCCTTATATAGGAACAGGTGTAGACCAATCTCACACAATAACCCACTTGCTCACTTCTTTTGTACCCAAATACCAATACAATTTATAAGAATTTATATTCATTAAAAAAAAACACTAAATTGACAATAATTAAAATGTAGATAGCTTTTTGTAATCATTATAAGTAATTTTTAATAATTTATTTTATTCTTATTGACAAAATATTGAAACATTCACAAGTCAAAGTTTCATAAACTAAACTCATCTTGCTTCTTTTTACCTAACATATATTGCTTGTTAGCTTACACAACATAAATGATTATGTTTATACACACAAACACATATAGGGATTTGCTAACATACACCAACTTGTTTATTAGTTGGAGTACGTGTCCAAGCTACACCGTCGATGTATTTTAAGATAATCTCTAGTTATAACTTGCTAACTCACTCCCAACTAAAAAACAACTAAACAAGTATGTGTACATTAGCAATCCCCACAAGCACTTGCTATCGTATACACACTTTTTTTTAGTTGGAGTACGTTAGCAAGCTACACTATTGGTGTATTTTAAACTCTAGTTATGACTTGCTAAGTACTCCAACTAAAAATGAGTATGTGTACATTAGCAAATCCATCTCTCTCTCTCTCTCTCTCTCTCTCTCTCTCTCTATATATATATATATATATATATATATATATATTACAACTTTAATCAATAAGTCAGGGAAAGTTTTGATACTCAGACATCCAGATAAAACAAATAAGGAATAAAATTGGGTATACAGTCACTATTCAGACCTACGGATTTGGATATGGATGATTAACTTTAGAAAACAGCTGGGGGCATAAGGTGAAAAGATGTCAATGATTCAAACTAGGATATGAATTTGAACGCAGGAATTTTTATTTTGTTAAAACCCCCCAACCCATGCCTGCCTTACTGACTTCCCTACTTACAGAAAATAAGCAAATCCTCCTGAAATGATGCAACTTATCCATTTACACAATTGTTGACTAACATGAGTAGAGTGCACTACCCGGTATCCATTTACGTCTGCAGCTTCAACCCGAGCACCGTTCTCCACGAGCACATCAGCAGCTAGAGTTGAACCACGAACCGCCGCCCAGTGCAATGCCGTTTGTTGCATGTTGTCTTTAGCATTGACATCCGCCCCATGCTTCATAACAAGCACAGTTCAAAATTAAAGCACATTCAACCTAAATCAATTCATAAGTATACACAATATGTAATATATATATAAATATAACAATCAAACGCAAAGTCCTTCCACATAAATTAACTTCACTGAGAGTTACGAAAACTGTTAATTTCTTAAACGACACATAGCCTCCCAAAGAAGAAAAATACAAACTTGCTGCATATGGAGGCGAAACCAACTTAAATTTAAAAAGTAAAAATGAAACGCCCAATTCTGTTATCACCAATTCTGAGCTAAAGCACTTACTTACACAAACATCAAAAAACGAAGCGAAAAAAGGGGGGAATTACCTGAATGAGATAGTGCGCAATGTCGTGGAAGTTGTTAAGCGAGGCCCATTGAAGAGCGTAATAGCCGTTAGAATCGGGAAGAGAGACGGAGGCGCCGTCTTGTTCGACGAAGGTTCTCAATTTGTTGAAGTCGCCGTGAGCAGAGGCGGTGAAGATGTCGAGGATTGGAGGCTGGTCGTTGTTGGGTTTGGAGACCGATGATGATGAAACCACCTCGATCTCCGAGGAAGCCATGGAAATTGGTTAGGGTTTGGAATTGGGATTGGAGAAAGAAAGTGTGAGAGAATGAGAATGTGTGTTCCTTTTCCTTCCCCAGTTAGTTCCTCCCACTCTCCCTCACTTCATCCTTGATTCTTCCACAACAAGAATAGTCCCTCAATCAGACACAACAAGAAAGAAAAATAATTGTTTATTTTTTATTTTTAAATTAATAAAATAGAGTTATTAATTCTATGATATACATTAAAGTTTTAATTTTTAGTTTCTTGGGTTCAGTTATTTTTATTTTATTTTTCCAGATTATTAAATCCTAATTAATCTAATTAAGATTGAGTTGAGATTAGACTAAAATAATAAATATTTAAATTTAAATCGATTCAAAATAAAAATAGAAGAATCACTCAAAATAAAAATAGAAGAATCACTCAAAAAGTTAAAAATCGAACTACAACATTCATATTAGTTTAATGTTAGATATTTTATGTATGTATCACTTGAATTTCATAATATTTTATAATTTTATGTATATAAAATTTATATAATGTATATTACTTTTTTTTTCAATATTTCTTTAAGATATTTTTGATTTAAAATAGATGAAATTTTGTAGATTTTTATTGTAGAAAATTTAACATATTAATAAGTTTTATAAATTATTATCAATAATTTTTAATATAATTTTATTTAAAATAGGAAAAAATATATAAATTTTAATGAAATAATATTTTAATAAAAATCGTAAAAACATAAACAAATCAAACTACAAAATAATGGTTTGATTTGATTTGGATTTTATTTTAAATAAAATCAAATTTCATATATCTTTTTAATGTGATTTGGATGACTTTTCAATAAAAAAAATTAAATTAAACTAAATCGCGAACACTCTTAAAAAACATATCAAACCTTATTCTTATATATTTTGATGTTAAAAGTTATTGTAAATGGATTAATAATATTTAATAAAACTAAAATGTCCTTATTTAATACATTAATTATTGATATTGTGAATCTGTGATGTGTTGTTCTATGAATAAAATCAATTTTAAAAGCATAAAGGAAAGCTTATTTCTCAAACTATGAGTAAATCAATCTTATCCAATGCAAATTCACTTTCATCTCACTCAAATTTTATTCAAACGAAACAACGTTACGCCCACGATGATGAAACATAATCCTAAGCAATACTGTTTTCAAAATCAGAAACACAGGAGAGGGTACATGTAACATGATGCTGACTGAGATAGACTCTTGTAATAAATTTCCATTAGCCCATAGCTAAAAGATAAACAAAAAATTAATGTTAACATTTAAAAAAAAAAAAAAACAAAAACTTTTAACTAACCAGTGCCATAGAATTAGTTTAGTTTTGTGCAACTTGAGCCAATAACAAGAAGAAAAGGTTATGAGAAATTGTTACATCTACATGTTAATCTTCTGTAAATGAGGGTACTTACAAGCTCATATGAAATTTACATAACCAATTGAAGAAAACAAAAGAGGAGATAAAAAAAAAAAAAAAAGGCAATAAAGTATTATAAAGGAACAATTAAGACTAGCAGCTGCAAAGTTGAAGGGCTTCTTCGAACCTCTTATTTTCTGATCTTGCTTTGGGCACGGGGTTGTATTTGGCAACCCATTTGAATGCAGAGGCTTTCAAACTAGAATAATAAGTTGTTGCAGATGATGATGATGATGAGGGTGCGTGTGTTTTGCCATTGTGAGAGAGCAAAAGCATTGCTGCTGTAGGTGCCATAGATAAAAGATAAAGCCAAAGTGATGTGAAATTTGAAATCAAGCCACGTTGAGGAAATAACTTGTTCTGTATATACTTGCTATTATATTTATACTCAGGGAAAGTGCATCAGAGTATCTGCGGGCTACTCTTTACCTGTTTCTTCTTAGCAAAGGGTGGAAATTCAAGGGGTGTAAAACCATGGAAAAATGAAACTGTTGACTGGTTTTGTCTCTTTTCCAAATGAATTTATAATTTAAAGTTATTTAATATTCATACAATAACATTATTATTATTATTATTATTATTATTTTATCAAAATAGGAGTTTATTTTATTTTTTCTCTATTATAAAATTTACTTGTACTTATATAATTTGTATTTCTTAAATTTAAATAGCTTTTACAGCTTCAATAATGAAAGGCACAAGAGTCATACAAATATATAAATAATGATAATTCATAATAAATACAACCGGGTTTTAAATATAAGCAATAAAAGTTTTTTATTTTTTATTTTAAATATAAGTAAATCTCAGATATTTATGTCTTATTTTATGAAATTCTTTAAAATATCTTTCATTCAATAAAGTTAAATATTTTTTTATGTTTGATATCAAGTTTCAATAATAAAAGATAATTTTAAAAAAATAACATGATTTTTTTAAATAAAATAACATAATTTAATAAAATTGACTAATTTTCTTAATAAATATGAAATATATCTTTTTTTTCTTATAATTGAAATTGAAGGAGTAATAAATACTGAATAAAAAAAAATTGATATAACATGATTTTTTATTGTCTAGACTACACTAAATCACACACATATTTTCATTAAAAAAAACATGAAATTAGATACCTGTGTTCAAATAAAAAATAAAAAGAACAAATAGCTCGTGCATTAAAAGAAAAGGTTGAACCAACATTATAAACTGCCAAGGCTACTTGGAACCTCCAATCTACCTACCATGCAGTGAGCTTGAATCATGTTCTATGATCCTGTTTTGGGAACAGGATTGTATTTGGTAACCCAGTTTCGTGCAGAACCTTTCAACCCAGAATAAGTTATTGCACAAGAGGATAAGTATCATAGTCATGATGGGACACGTGTTTTTTTGTCCTTGTGAGAGAACAAGAGCAATTGTGCTGTAGGTGTCATAGTCTCATACATAAGCCAAAATGATGTGAAATCAACCCATGCAGGATAAATTAAGGTAATATTATTTTGTATCTATCTATAACATCTGAAACATTATAAAATGAAAATATCCATTTTCATTTTCACATTTTAGATTTTTTTTTTCTAACTATATTGTTATTATATTTTAACTGTATAAAAAAAAATCGTCCTACCAATCACATAATATAAAATTCAAATTTAAAGTAATTCGAGATTATTTAATATTATGAACTACATTATTATTATTATTATTATTATGCTTTAACTGTAAATAAAAAATACCCTATCAACGACAAGAAAAATCCAAACTTAATGTAATTTCATAGTATCATTTCTTATTTAAAGTCTATCTTTTTGGTCCCTCCCTCTTTTATTTTTTTTTAAAAAAAAAATATGAAAAACAGTCTGTGGGCGTCTCGTTACTAGTTTCTTAGAATTAATGTTTTGCAAAGTAGCCAAGGTTGGAAATCTTACGAGTTTAAAACCATGGAAAGTGGAAAACTGTCTACTCCTGCTGATTCTGTCACTTCTTCGAATGAATTGTCTAACTTTAACTTATATAACTTCCTCTAAAAAAAAAACTTCTATAACTACAATAATGAATGTCATAATATAATAATAGATATACAAAGTAAACAAATTTTCAAAATAAATTAATTGTTTTCCTGACAGGTGAACTAGAATTGTTTTCCCGACATAATGACTAAACTTCATCCGAACAAATAAAACAAGATTATGTCAAGATTTCTTTTTAAAGAAGGGGAAGATTATGTCAAGATAAAAAATATAAAACTCAGACAGTTGAGAAAACTTACAGTAGAATAATAAGATTTAAAAGAATATGATAGGCAAAATAGTTAAAAAAACAAATTAGGGAACCTATAGAAAAATGGATAATAACATTTTTTGGATAGATAATTAATGTAAGGTTCCTTATTATGCAAATGTATGAAGAAAATCATTATACACAGTTCCTTACACATGTTAAAAGACTACTTTTGAATTCGAACTCATAACCCACCCGTCATCAAAGCACACCACCTTTATGGTTGTTCCAGGATGCACCCTCTTTTTATTAAAATAAAAATAGATACCTTAAATATATATATATATATATATATATTTTTAAAAAAACTATATAGATTTACCCAAAAGTATTTAGTAAGAATATAAATAAAAAGACTACAATTCTATGCAAATTTTATCAGCAATATCAGTAATTCAATTAGAGTTGTCACTTTTAATAAAACTTTATTCAAACATCATCCTATAACCCAATGAATTGATCTCGTAACTATGCTAGTAAGAACATTCTCAGTCAAAGATAACAAAATCAGAAGGGTAAATAAAAAATGCATTACTGAACAAAGTAAATTTTGGACTAATTGATATATCACATGTATTTACAACGTTATGTCCAAGAATGATGGTGAATAATCTCTAGCAGAGCAGAGGATACAAGCTACCAATATAGACTAGTGATTAATTTCTCCTTTACCAAAAGCAAAAGTTACTTACACATAAAAAAAATGCAAATTTGGTAAAATAATAATAATATTAAAAAAGAATGCTATTTACATTTCAATGTGCCATCATCACTATGTGAAAAAAATTCTAGTTGGACAGACATCAAAATATACAAAGAAATCAGCATTCTCGGGATTGACCAGATGCTGATGTTTCAGCAGTGTTCTCTTCAAGCAATGGTGCCGTGCTTGTCCTTTCCACGCTTGATACTTCATGCTCACTATCTTCATTAAATCTATCCACACTGGGCAAAAATATTCCTGCAGCAATACCATGACACAGGCCATTCACAAAGCTCCTCCATATATTATACAATTTATGAGTTCATTTTGGCCATAGTACTTTAACTAATTCTAATATGGCTAAGCAACATCCATAATGGAATGATTGAAAATATGACTTGGTTTTATTTGCTTTTAGACATGATTTCTACAGTCACACCCTTTTTCTTATAATAATGATACGTTAAAGAAATTAGTAATGTGATATTTAGTAGCAAAACAATATGAAGTTGTCATCATAATGACTTACCTATGAACCATATTGCTGCTGCTGGAAAGAATATAGTTGTTAGAATCAATGCGGTCGTTCTCCAGTTATTAATTTTATCCTGCATTATCAAATATGTATAGAACAACCATTTTAGTATTGTACAATATACATGACATAATGCATTATTCTCTGCATATCTGGCTATCCATGCCTCTGTTTGGTAATTAATGGACTATTAAAGTTTTACAAAATAATGCCTCAAAGGCATGACACATTCACCAATTTTTTCCCCTTGAACCTGAGGAGACTATAAATCTGGTCATCATGTTGTGGAAAAGTAATTACTTCCACTTAAAAATTGTAATGAATACAACTTAAAAAAGCTAACCTGCATAAGTCCAACAAGAGGTGAGGAAGGTACATCTCCAAAGATATGAATAGCAACAGTAGACATAGCCATAGACAGCGGCCTCAAACTTGGTTTAACACAATGGAGACATACATAATTCACAGGACCCTAAAAAGAAAATTATAAGAATACTGAAACATAATAGTTCATTAAGAATATAAGTTAGGGATTTCAAGATACTCAGCTAACAGAGGAATAGTCAAACACAGTAGTTGAAATACTAACATTATAAGTACATATAGTTTAGCATGTCTTACTATAATAAGGCAAACATGAGGAAATCTTCTTCACAGAGAAGTGAATTACCTGAGTGGCAAAAACAAGTAGTTCACCAACAGCAAAAAGGGCAAGGAAGCCATACTGGCTTTTAAATAAGAAAGCACCAAAACAGCATGCACCACCAATAAATGTTGCTATTGAGAGAAGCTGCAAAAGAATTGAAAATGATCAGGAAATTTCTCTGAGAACCTAGGCAGTGGCATTTATGTGGAGATCACAACATGGCCTACCAGTTCCACTGGTTAGCCCATTACAGCTTGGATTATTGCACATGTACACCTTAGATGGGTGTATTATAGAAAATCAGTGTTAAAAAACAGTTTTTTTTTTTTGTTTTTTTGCTGGGAGAACATTTTGAATGATTACTAAATGAAATTTATTTGTGCAACTGACTTTGATAAAAGAGTTTCCCATATTTTATGAAAAAAAAATTATATTTAGTATTTACACAAGCAAATAATTTCAAAACTAAAACATTATGTTCAAAACATAAATGAGGCACCATTTGATCAATTAAATATCAGATACTGTGACTGAAAACAAATTTGCCTATTTGGCTACAATAACATATACTCCTAACTCTTACTGCAATCTAGTACAAGGGATTTTAATGAGGCAAGATGCCACTCTTTTTGGTCAATTAAAACCAGTTCATTTCATATTTATAGAAGATTGCAGTTGGTATTAGGATTGACTCAGGCAGAGTAGTTTAAAAGTGCAAATCCAGTTTTCTAATAGTGATCAACAGATAATAAAAAAAATAAAAATAAAAAGTGCACTATGCAATGCATAAACCTGTATTAAAAAATGCTAGAATTCACTCTTTGGATTCAAATACTGACCTTAAATGCATTTGATATTGTGTTAGTCATGAAATCAAGAACAAAGCCTCCTGCTACGGTGCCCAATATTCCACATACAACAGTAATTCCTCCAAACATCATATCTGCATTAGTCTGCACAAGTAAATTGTTCTTAGTGCAATAATATTGCTGTCACCAGAAAACTATAAAATTACTTGGTATATACTTATTTGGCTTAATTTTTAAGCAAGTAAAAAGATATAAAGGAAAGAAGGAACAGCTACGTTAATAAAATCTTATGCATAATTGTGATCATTAGCTAAAATAAAATCTCACCATGTTATATATACTATAACCAGCTTTAGGGCCCCAATATGAGTAAGCACCTATTACAAAGTTGTATGCTATGTAACCTGTAAATAGACATTCATGCAACAAAATTAAATGATGTGGCAAAACCATATGATATTTGAACATGGTATACATACAAGTAGAGGAGATTGATATATGAAAGCTAGTCAAATGGAAGCTTCTAAGATGAATTTAACAACACAAACTAAATCAATAAATAAATTGATGCATATAGTAGATCAGTAGGAGGAAGAAGTACCTAGAACATTGACAACAAAAACTTTATCAAGCAAAAGTTCTTTCATGTCTTTCAGAAATCTTGAGAACTGATCTAATATTGTGCATTTTGACCTAAAATAAGACAGGAATCAAACAAAATATAATTAACCAGTCAGTAAGTGATGCAGACACATACAACAAATCAATAGAGGGAAAAAGAAATTAGTTTAGAAGGATGGTGGAATAATCATTCTCAGCTGGAGGGGGAGGACTTTATTCTTAAAGACGAGAAACACTGACAAGAAAAATGCCTCAATGAACTATAATGACCAATAGGCCATACACTCAATATAAAAACGCCACTCAATAAATAAATCAAGAATAGGGGTACTGTTCTTGCCTGGAAGGTTCATGTGAGCTTTTGTCTCTGAACTCTGCCTTCAAGGACAATGCTTCATCTTTTCCATTTGAAGCCCCCACATCTTTTCATCAAATAGATGAATTTTTTTAAATTCAACAAAAAATATTGTGAATCAGAAGAAGACAAACAATACAGAAAACATAAAATTTAGTTAACTGAAAGAAATTTAGTGAGAGTTGAGCCTGTCCCAGAGAAAAAGTATATTACTTTCCACACAATCATGAGGGGAATGGCTACAAGCACTTCAAACATAGACAATTTTGAAACTAGCTGTTCGATAAAACATTAATCTGAAAGTTTGCTCAACAACTAGTGTTTCATGGGAGAGGAATAGATTTTATCCTTTTTTCAGATAAAGGAAAGTCACAATAATACCACAGAAATATAGAAAAGAAGGATGAGGAACCCTCCAATAATAATAATAATAAAAGGTATTACAAGGCACAAGAGAAACAATCAGGGAAAAATAAGTTTAAAGGAGCAATGAAGGAATAACAGAGGGATAAACTGGTAAGAGTCTATCGCTAAAAAAGTAAAATTTCTTGATTTTGTATGAAACTATGAGTAGCATTGGCTCAATGTAGAATGTTGATAATTTAATTTCATAATATGCACATATTTATAAATTTGAATTATATGTTTAAAGGGGATATGCTGCAACATACAAGTAGTGTTGGACTTAGGTGCATGGTGAACCCTATGCATAGTAGTACATCTAATATTAAATTTAATAGTGCGCACATATTTATAATTTTAAATTATATGTTAAATTGTGGAGATGCCGCCATGTATAGGGTAGATCATGAACCTGAGTCTTTATTAACACTACTCTTTCTTTATAGAATTTTTATCAGCATAAATTTGTTTAGATGCAAGTCCAGTAAATACTCTTTCCAAACTATAGGAACTTCATTGGCCATGTAGCTCCACTCTAAAACATAATAGTACCTGAAACTTCTGATGCAACTGTCCCCAGTGTCAGTGCCTTTTCTGAATCAGTAGGGGCAAAACCTGGATGCACAAATAGTTTAGTGATGGGAAACAAAGTAATGGAGCTACACAAAATCAATGCAGGAGAAGAATGTGCACCTTTTAACTGCAAAGGCTTCATAACAAATCCCAAAATAGCAAATGGAGACATCAATATAGCTTCCACCCAAAATCCATAACGCCAACCAAAATGATTTCCAACCTGTTTATAAACAATGAAAGGATAAAATAAGAAAAAGCAATTTAAAGGCAAGAAAAATAGAAGATATACATGATTGTTTCTAAAGCATAAGTACTGATAAAAGAGGGTTCCACAACTTGCCATCCAAGATTTCCTTTACCTACACTCCCTTTCTACTTTTAAGGAACTTCCAGTTTAAGATTTTTCATATCTAAAACATTTTATTTTTCATTTAGTTTTCAAAATTTATTTAGAGAACTAAATTTCCTCTGTTACAGGTTTTACAACTAGAATTTAAGGAAATCTTACCAAACCACCATAGATGTAGCCAATTGCATATCCTGCTGGTATACACATGTAAAATATCGCAAGCCACGCCGTTTTCTGACACATACACCAATGTAAGATAGGTTTCCACCATAGAGAAAACAGATAATAATCATAATCACATATAACATTTCAACTACCAAGAAGAGCAAGGAAAACATCAGTCAGTTTTATCAGCGACTATATCTATAGAGCATTAAAAGGAAGCAAACATACAACTGATGTAGATCAGGTCTCCATAATGATTAAAGCTAATATTCCACATTAATGCTTAATAACATTAAATGACAATAAAAAAGTTGAGTCGGTTTGATTAATATACAATGCTAGCTTTAATATTCTCAAAATGCAGGAAACAGTATTTGTTTCATTTTTAGTTATGTAATGTCCAAGCTGGGTCATGTTTTTGACACAGAAGCCATTTTTTTAGATAATGATGGTTTTGCTAAAATGGACAACAAACAAAAAGCACTGACAGCTTGTTAAAACAAATATTCTAAGGATTGAATAAAAAAATGTAATTGCACAAACCAAATAGCATCATAGTTATTTATGACCCACTGAAGACAACATATATTCACATCATATTTGTAGATGAAGCTTTAATTGAACCAGAATCCCATAAAATAATTACTTCAATGTTCAATAACTAAACTGTATAAGATAGCTACACATGAGCATAGCAGACAATTTAGACATTCTAAGATCATTACCAGGGACAGAAACAAACCTGTGAAACTGGGGCATTGTCATCAATGAAAGGTGCTGCAAGACTTATAAATGAAGCCTCACCAACACCAACTAGCCTGTATAAAAATACAACAGTATAAGGAAAAAAAAATATGACAGGTTCTTACATCATGTACTATGTTTGTATTCAATGCCAAAACCATAGAGTTCAATAAATAACTGAAGACACTTACATGCGACAGACTGCAATGGACCAGAAATTGAAAGAGAATCCACAACATAAGGTTGCAAGGGTCCAAACTGATAATCCCACTCCAATAAGTCTAAATGGGTTTACACTGCAAAATATACGAATTATATAATGATTAAACATTTATCTATACCAATGATGACAATTACAGATCACATAAATGACAGTGGGTGTGCATGACAGAGGTCAGAAGTTTTCACTATTGGATGATTATGTCTAAGAAACATAGGAACCTAAATTTAATGGAAAATAGGTGTAAAAAATGGTCAAGCTAAACTTTATGAGTGTGGCTTAATTATGCTGCAAAACCTTATAAAATATTTTGGACTTCAATATAACAGATCAATGGTTCAAAAGCTTGTCCAGTTTTCTAAAGTTTCATAATTTCATGAAAATTGACAAATTATCTTCTGAAGCCTTAGAGGTTGAATATTTAAGTTAAATAAATCTGAAAGAATCCTACAGGCAAACAAGTAGTAGCTGATATAGTTCAAGAAAAATAAAAAATAAAATATTAGCAGCCTTTATGCTTGAACTTTAATGTATATATCATAAATTAGTTATCCCTATGTTAATCTTTTAACATAACAACTCTGTAGTTAATGGAGAAGACAAAAACCAGAGTTTGCTACCATAACTGAGTCTAAAGAAGGATGAGTGCAAAGAACTCAAGTAAACTATAACTCAAGTATATTATTTGCTTTGATCACCACAATGCCAAAGGACCTTCACATACATCATGCCAAACAGGAGGTGAAGAGTATACAAGTTGCTGTAAATTAATTTCTTTGTGCCCCCACTCCCTCCTCTTACACCTTGTGGCATCTAAGTGGGATATGGTACACCTTTGGAAACCCCAATATATTCACAAACAAAAAACAGTAAAATCTCTCAAGTCTCAATCATTTGGGACAGGACTATTATGTGTGAATGTCTGTAAGGTCATTATTTCTTGAAAAAAGCACATAATATAATAAAATAAGCAACTTTCTGTTTTCTTAATGTGTTTGTCTAAATTGTTTCTGCTTAAAAAGAAGCTTATTTTGAAATTGCTTTTTTTAAGTTTAAACAAACCAACCCAATGTGTCTTACTTATCAAAGGTATCATAGCAGGAATATGTAACAACTATTTCAGCACGAACAATCATTACCTCTTTGCTAGAGAAGCAAATATTGGAGAAGCCACAAGAAGTCCAACCATAAAAGCAGATGATAGAACTCCATCCTCAAAATTGTTCAAGTTAAAATCCCCCCTGCATGGAAGGAGAAAACGATGTAATCAATAGTCAAACTAAGCTATGAAAACTTAATGCTCCATATTATCATACAATATGTCATAGTACAAACCACAAGGAAAATCTCATATAGGCAATAGTAACCTTGCTGGTTATAAAATGAACTATCCATCTAAAATTTAATACCAAAGTTTAAGACAATTACATATGTTTTCACTGTTTATGCCAAACATCCTAGAATATCTTACACTTACTGTATTCCTGTTCCAGATTTGCAGGTTCCACCTTCACAAGTTCGTTGACTTCCATTGACCCCATTGCTTGCTATCGCTCCTCGGTCCAAATAGTTTAACAAGTTAATCACACAAAATATAGCCAGTAACCTGCAGCACAAGATTAAACAGATCAAGAATTTTTAAATACACAAAAGCATTGAATTTTCAAATTTCAGCTTAATCTACACCTGCATTGATCAAACCCAAATAATGCAACACCTAGCAACACAAATCCATCAACATTTAAAAGAACATATAGCAGCTCAATATACACTTCAAGGATAAAAAAAACTTCCCCAGGCGCAATCAACAAAAATTGAAGGAAAAAAAAAAAGGAATATACCAAGACTTACTCCCCCTCCATAACACAAACCTATATCACAAAAATTCCAAATTTTCTTCCTTTTCCCACTTTTTTTTTTTTTCAAGCACAGATCTATTAACGAAAAAGTTAAAAACAAAAAGAAAAAAAAAATTACCTCTTTGGTGTAAACCATGAAGTTGACGGAATCATGGTGGAGTTGGTGCCCATGTCTGGTTCCAAAGAAGACTCAGGCTTTCCTTCATGTTCCTGTTGTTGTGCCATACCAATATATAATAAAAAAATTATATATTATATAGTTTGACAATGACCCTTTTGTTAAAAATTGGAAATTGAAAGGTGGTTGAAGGAATGAGAGCAATGGTCAAAGAGAAAGCAGTGCCATAGCTCTTCTCCCTTCACACAACCCAAACCCCAAAGTTCTTCTTCTTCTTCTTGGTTTCACCAACGTGCTGAGATGACACTTTTTCTCGTTATCATAAATGAACAGAATTGCTGAGAAATAGGGATTTGAGTTTTATAATTAGACAACATGTCCAGGTGGAGTTTGCTATCAACAACGAATTTGCTTTTGTGATTCTGAATCCTTACCTCTCTCTCCTTTTCTGTCGCTATTTTTTTGTAACCTTATCAAATTTTCCGAATTTTAAGGTCAAATAGATTGTTTCTGCATATGATAAGTTGGAGCTCGCGATTTTGAAGTTATTATTTTAATTTTTTTTTAATAAATTTATCTATTACTAGGGGAGAATGTAATCTGTTTTCGCATTTCTATTTTATTATTATATTTTTATATACTAAAACTAATATATTTTTTGTAATTTAAATTGTATATTAATTTTATTAATTTGGTATTGTGTCACGTGCATGAGGTTAAAATTCACATTTTATAATTTTATTATTTTGGATTTTTAATACGTTATTAATTATTTGGTTTCAATTTTAATAAATGTATATTAATAAATATGTCAATAGATAATAGATAATATATATATATATATATATATATATATATATATATATATATATACTTTAAAGAAGTTTTAAAAAAATTAGAAATTTATCTTAGAGAAAGAATAAAAAAACCGATAAATTCTTGTCTTCTACTTTGTAATTATCCCTTCATAGAATCTGAATAAGAAAAATAAAATACCATGTTAACAATTGATTATTTTAGAAGGAAACAATGAAAATAAAAATAAAATCTGCTATGATAGGAAATGTTAAAAATAAAAGCGATCACATCATTTTCTTATCACGTGAGAATTACATAAAGCATTTTGGTGCCCGATTTCATGTCATGAGAAAGTCCCGGTTGCAACAGGATTTTGTGCATTGCACAGTGAGTAACATGTGATTTAGGAAAAATACGCATCAACTGCTTTGTCAGATTTATTTTCATTTGAATAATCTACAACTAAAAGCAATACATTATTAATTTAAAGTTTTAAACTTAGCATGTGACATGCAATTTGGATTTACTCAATCAAAAGATTCTCTATGATGGGAAGAAGTGAGATTGGACTTATTTTCCTTTTAGTTTTCAGTAGTAAAGCAGTCCAAAATCAATTTTCTCACCAGCTCCAGTGGGAAAAAATCCTCTTTATTTCTTCCATTTCTATCGTTTTAGAAAAATAAATGGTATTTTTTTATTTAATGTGTATCATATCAATTTCATTTATTTGTCCAAAACTTTAATAATGAAAAAAATGGAGAAGATCTTAACCCTTGCAGTTGAGGTGAGATTTTTTACAAATAAAAGCCTACCATGAACACACTGCAAACTATGTTTAATAAGTAAGACGTTATTCTTTTTTAAGTCTATTTATTTTTTTCTAATCAAGATATTCTTTCATCGAAAATCAAGAATTAATCTCCTCAAGTAATAATATCTATTTAAGAAATTGATCTCTCTTAACATGTATTTTTGCATACCACGGATTAGGGATTAAATCCATAAGTCTATGACTATATGTTTAAGAAATAAGATTATCTATCAACTATGTTACAACATATTGATTTTTTCAAGTCTATTATTATTACACTTTAATAGTGATTATAACATGAATCATGATGCATTATCATCATAAAAAAAATACTTCACACGCCATCACCCTAATTGTGATTTGCTACATGTTGACCTCTACAGTTTGATATCAACTTAAAGGCTTAAACTGTTTAGGACTTCACACAAGAAATAAAAGCTATGTTACTGGTGTTAAATTACTATACATTTTGTGGTTCTCAAAAGAATTGAAGTAAGCATCAGAGTTGGAATGATGCTGTTCTACAAACTCTCTTACATTGGGATGTTTCCTATACATATATTGTTAGCTCTGCAATGAAAATGATAACTTGCTGGAATTTTTCAGAAGTTATGGGGGTTAGAGGAGAAAAATAAATGGGAAGAAGCCCTATTTAGGGTTCCTCAGTGGCAGTATGGGAAGAAGGGTTTGATGGATCTACTACCATTGAGCTTTCTTCACTACTTTGTTTGCTAACTAAAACACCATTTCCTTCTAAATTCACAGCTTCATTCAGTTCATAATCTTGTTCTTCTGAATCTACTTCCCTTTGATTTCTAATCGAAGAAGCTTGATGTTTCTGATTCATTTCTGATAATTCAGTTTCTGGTGAAGTTGTTGCCGTCAGTACATGTGCTTCCCTCACGTCAGCAACTTTCACCTTAGAATATAGACACATCAGTTTCTTATGTTATGCAAGTTTCTACCACAGCAATAGCAGCCATAAAAATTATAAAGAACAAATTCAAAAATGGGGACATAATGCAAGTTATCTTGAACTCTAGTTATCAAAAGATAATTTGAATTTCCTTGAAAATAAATTAATAAATGTAGAAATAAGTAACCAGAGGTCAATCTTAAATGTATATGCATAACAAATTGTGAATATGCTGGAATATCATCTGTTAATTTTCTCATCAACAATTAAGATTACTTACTTTACAGTTGGCTCACTTTAGAAGAGCCAAACACAAAAGGTATCTAAGTTAAATGACATTTATGGACTCCTTCAAGACGTAGAATTTATCACATCAAGGACAATGTAATCAAAGACAAACAATAGAAGGAACTTCCCACCACTTTTTTGCCCAAACATTTTTATAATGCAATAGAAAACATGGGGAAAATAACATTCAAAGTGAAAAATCAGAAGATTCTATGGCTATATTACGGTCAGGCATGAGGAAGGAACCCACACAATGCCATATCAATGCAATTAATTTAGTATTAAAGTTTTTACTTATTAGTCATTACATTCTTTCTCCCAGTTTTTTGTTAGATATCACATTTCAACCATATTTTAGCATTTACCCGAGCCAAATCATTGTTTTGAAGTACCTGCAGTGGTTTCATAATATCTAATCCGCGATCTTCAGATTGGCCGATTCCTTCTTGAGCTTGGAGCTCCATGGAATCTCTAATAAGCTGACTCAAAAATGCTACATCATCAGACATCACACCAAGGCCTTTCAGCAGCTTAGAACCCAGGTGCAAGCTAGTCTGCAAGAATAAAATATTTAGCACCAGTTTCCAAGCATCAAGGGAGGGAAAGAATTTTTTGACAGTACCTCTGCATTTTCCAAAATGGCATCCGTTGCACCTGCTTTCTTCAGATCTAAAAGATGCTTGAGATCACGAGCTCTGGCATAGATTGGGATCTGAGGAATTTCATCACTAAGTATACTATTAAACCAAGAGAGAAGAGAACAGAAATAAAGGAAGATAAGAAACACACACCGTTACAAAATTTTATTAGTCAAGTCACCCCTAATATAAACCTAACATGTACATGTCCTAGTGCATCAGATACCCTTTGCTTCTGTTTATAGTTTTGTGCACGTGTAAAGTTGGGGGGTATGATGTATGCAAGAGATCTCCAATTACAGAATGATCTTTTAGAAGTTTCTTATGATAAATATTGGAGTCTAGCACCATTCATTTAATAAACAAATTAAAACTAAGCTAGTCACATCATAATATCATAGTTGCTTTCAATTATAGAAACCCGTATTTTTCCCCCTCTTGTGCACATACATGCTCTCACACACAACCAATTGAGACAAGAAGGGGGTGGGAAAGAGATTATTACTGCAGGAAAATTCAATCTTAGCCTCTGAACAGCTTCAATTGTCTTCTTCTTCCCAGTGTACATAATCATGAAAGCTTTTGGAATAGAGACACCGGCAGAGTGAAGAACATCTGGGCGTGATCCATCCCCATAGAGTACAGGAAAGCCAATTTTTCTAGCTGCCTGTCCAGCAGTTCATGATGGAAAGAATAAATTAAAAAAAAGGTGTATAAAAGAGGATTGCAATATGAAGGGTAATAAATGACATGAAATAATGCTTTCATTCTCTTAATAAAATAAAGAAAAGGATAACATAAGAAAAAAGAAACAAAGAATGATTGATGAGTCAACACTCAATTGGAACATTTATACTTGCATATCATCCTGTTCACAAGATCAGTGGAATTTTATTTTTTAGACAAGATAAAACTGTGCATCAGGCGCAAATATAAACAGAGTTTGTCCATATAAAAAAGTGTCTATTTATTCCATGCCTCGTGTAAGGCTTCAGAGAGAATGTCTCAACATCTAATTAATCCATACCAAATTGCAGATATTCTAAACAGCAGATCTCTACTCAAGAATTTCAAACAATTCATCAAAAAGGAAAAGAAAAGGGTCTCATGCGGATACTGGTGGACAGTAGCCATGCATGATGCTCAAATACACTGACCTTTACTACTGAGGGGTCAAGATCAAATGCCACATAAGGCCATCCTACTTCATCACTATCTCCTCCTGAAGCTAATGGATTGGACAGGAAATTGGCAAGGACCTTTATATATGGAACAGAAGAAGAAATTTTAGAAATTGGCAATATAAATGACAAGTTTTACAATGTATTGATTGATCTACCTGGCCCATTTGTCCAAATCCAAGGATAACAACAGGTTCACTAACATTGAAGTTAACCGTCTCAGAAGCATTCTGTTTCTGCAAATAATTAGTACTCAATGTAAACTTGAAGTTAAAATGAAATCACTGTGGCATAAGATTGCCACACATATTGTGAAGAAACAGTTCTATTTTGTTTTTTATATCCCAAAGTTTCTCCTTTAACATCTTAAGTTGATAAAACAATAATAATTAAAAATTTATTGACGGCTTGAAGCATATAATCCACGGGATGAATTTGTGCCAAAAAAGACCAACTTTAATACAGCATGTGAATTTTCTTGTATTATGTAATTACATTTCTTATGCATGATTTTTTTTTCAAATACACCAATAATTCATCATTGCTACTCACAATCCCTATACGCAAGCACACGTGTGTTTGTGTTTATGTGCACATAACTGCCAAAATTGTAAATCTTACAAAAAAAAGAGACATACATTCTCAGCATCAAATTTGTCTTCAATAAAGCTAGCAGCCCTTCTTCCAGCTTCATTCAGAAATGGGGTTAATGCCATTGACAATACAACCACAATTATGAGCAGCTTGTTGAGCTCAAGAGGAAGCACCCCAAGCCTGCTTACAAGAAGCCACAAATTTTTATAACTAAAAACAATCCCAATTTTCTAATTCAAATAGCACCAATGCATCACATTAGATAATTACTTACCTATTTGCTAAAGAGAAAACAACAAATCCAAACTCGCCTCCTTGGGATAGAAGCAATCCTATTCTTACACTTTCCTTTAAAGTAAGTCCAACACGAGGACCAATTGCAGTTATGATCAATGTCTTTATAACAATTAAACCTCCCAAGAGGGAAAGTACATTGGGCCACTCTCGCAAAAGGAGCTGTAACAAAAATAATAATTATAGAGGGGAAGAAATACATCTATCTATAGTTTCACCGTGGAGGGTGTGTAAATTTCATAATTTCATGCAAACAGCAGGATGTTAAAGATATATTATTACATATTCCTTTAAATCACTTGCATGTCATTCAGACGAGGATTTTTTGTAATAGAATAGCACAGTGGGTGGTGGGTGAGTATCCTCACTTCAAGGTAACACAAGGCAATTACTATTACTAGGATTTGGATTTATCCAAAGTACAACTTCAGTATTTTTCATTTACAAAAATGTGATGAGCACCCAAGCACTAGGGAGTAGGGAAACCCTCCCTTAGCTTTTAAGGGTGAAGAACCAAGCACTTAAAAACTCCATCAAACATCCCATACTACTCGATGTGGGACTTAGACACCCCATAATACCCAATACCCTATCAGAATGTTACATCACAGGTGATCAAAATTTTGGGCCTATATAATATCTAGCTTGATGAATCTGAAAATCAAAGTCAGCATATATGCACAGACACAACAATCAAATTAACATAATAAACATGCTTAGAAATCTAAAAACCATGCTACATATACAATAAATGATAATCATATTAACCTGCATGTCAATTGAAGTTCCCGTAGTTAGAAAAAACAACCCAAGAAGCAAGCCTCTAAATGGTCTTATGTCTGCTTCAATCTGGGTCCTGAAGTTTGTCTCTGCTAAAATTGCTCCAGCTAAAAAAGCCCCAAGCTGCATTATGATATTTCACACAACTGTCAAGTTAATATTCAATTTAATGATTCTCCACAATCCCAAATTAAAAATCCTTAAGCATTGGAAAATACGGAACCGTGTCACTAAATCCCAAATTCTGTGTGACTAGTGAAGTCCCTGCAACAGTCAGCAAGCAAAGAGCAACAAAAGCCTCTGAGCTCCTTGTATCTGCAACAACCTGAATTTGACCAACATTTTACTGCCTAGCACATATCAAAAATGAGTTTGGACACATTTTATTTTTTTGGATAAAAATCTTTCTTGAAATATGTGATACAGACCTCAAAAACTCTTCTGAGAATGTACTTTGCCCCAAGAGAAAGCAGACCCAATCCACCTAATGCCTTTAAACTTTCTTGAGCAAGCATGGGCCAAATACTTCCCTCAGTTATATTCTAGAATGAAAAATAAGAAAGCACAGGATGAAGAATGAATGCAAAAGTTGATGCATCTGATTATCAAATAACCAAATTAGTTTATTGTAGGAAATATAACAGTCATGCAGCATACCATAATTGTTAACCTCAAATTTACAGTAAGTGAAAAAGAATACAAAAAGGACAAACTTACCATTTAAGAAGAACGGAACTAGCACATTACTGTAACAAGGTGTGCACACACACAACCACATACATGCAGGCATACTTAGAGAAAGGTTTTACTAGATAGGTATAAAAACAATCTACATACAATTTTTTTGAAGTTGTATCTTTGACAACATGACTATCCAACATTTGTAAGCCCAGAGTTTAGCATAGATTTTATATTTATTTGGAGTGAAGTAATTCTTTATATATGTCAAGGACCACCCTCCTATCATAAGATCATGATAGATACCCATTAGTTAGTTATGCTAGAAAGAAGGGGAGTGGGCCTGCAACTGATTGGGCCCGTCGAGGGTGGGTTTATATTAGCATACCAATAGCAGCCTATAAAAAGGAATAACAGTAAACAGTTTATGTCAAAGTGGTAGGTGGGCTACACTGTAGTTGATGACCAAACAATGTTAACCATAATTCAAAGCACGATAAAGAGCTTTACTATATCTCAAACTGTTAACTCCATCAGTTTATAAAGTAGCAACCAGAGAGGCAGTAATATGTTTAATTAAAAATAGCAAGAGTGAGGATATTACTTATAGTTTACATCTCACCTGGCTCTCTAGTATTGGAAGTATGACTAAAAGAGGGACAACGGCTAAGTCCTGGAATAGCAAGCAGAAAAGCAACAAAATTAATTATATAAAAGCTGTTGTTTACTGACATATTATTTATCAATCTACAACTGTTTATCAGAAGATGTCAGCAGGTAAACTCATACAATATGAGTTCTAACATCCACATTTTTTTGTGATAAATATTACATACTTAATGAGACTGTAACCAAGCAAGAGTGTAAGACAAAAACCTGCAAAAGAAGTATTCCGAGAGTTGCTGAACCAAATCTCGTAGGAAGCTCACCTCTCTCTGCAAGAAGCTACAAATATATATATATATATATATATATATATATATATATATATATATATATATATATATATATATGCTTGATAAGTTGCATTTAGTGTCACATATCACAATGGATTCATGCACAGACAAACTTGTTTTGACCACGATTTCTTTTCAATGCAGTAAACAAAACAAAGTAATTGCATATAAAAGAACAGGGCCGGAAAAAGAAATTTACACACCAAGAGATTGCATACTAGAAGTAAAAGGAGCAACATGATTTGGCAGGGCAAGAGTAGGAAAATGACAGTCACTAACTAGTACAGCTAAATCAATATTATCTTTAAGAAAATCAATGGGATCCATAATAAATCACTGGATTGTAAAGGACAGAAGGAAGGATGCAAAGAATTCCAGCCATCAAAATTAGCTATATATTTTATTGTATTGACTACAAAAAATAACAACCACAAGCTTTTCCATTGAGACTTTTCTCCAAAACTTATATGCTATGTTGGAATGTGAATACCTTCGTAAATATTTTATAAAAGCATGAATGTGTTTGTCAGTATATCAATCTAAACAAATTACAACTGTTCAGCTCTACCTCAGATCTGTCAATAGTCATGAAATCGTGTTTATTTTTGTTAGTCACGTGCATTATTTTTTCTTTAATGCATAAAAAAGTTTCCTATTTCTTGGAAACATGAAAATTGAAGTACTAGTGAAAAATATTAGGTACCATTGATACATCAACATTGTCATCATGTCTTTTTTGCAAACAAGGTGCAGAAATAGTCCTTGTTTATCTTCAATTTTAAATAGACATTCAAAACACACAAATACCTGTAGAACAAATGCAGAAGAAGACAGAGAGAGTGCAGCACCAATCACTACAGCTTCATCAACACTTCTGATGTTCACCTATGAATATGATTTCAACATAAATTAAAGATTAAAGCAGTGAAGCCTCTTAAGGTTTTATTGATATTATACCTTTTCATATCTAGCAATAACAATAATTAATCATCTTTGTAAGAAAACAATCATCTTAAAAGATTAAGCTGTTAGAAATAGTTCTGCAAATGGTTTTGATGTGAAACATTCCCCCAAATGCAAAAGCCATTTAAGTGTGAACAAAACACATATTGACTTTGAGTTGAAACTACAATTTAATTAGAAGAATAGGGGCAGTAAGGAATGAACTCCATAGTTCATTTTCTACTAGGGGAGATCAGATCTATGGATCAAGCCATGCCATTGGGGCTCTATCAAACAACACCTTGAATAGGGATTTTAATTACTAATTCAGAGCATAAAGGATTATCTAGTATCTGGTCAACTAGCATCTTGTAGAATGTACAAGAAGTGGGAGCCACTTCCTAAAGGCTCAAGTTTTAGGTAAGTGTCTAGTAATTTCTCTCAAAATTTAGAAGCTTCACTATCAAATTTCTCATTTGGAAGTGTCTATACTCCGAATGCATGCATTCTATCTGTCTGTCTCTCGCCAGAATGACTGCCATATCAAGAAAAAGTAAAAACATGAAACTAAGAAAAATTGTCAAGATATTGAAACCTTACCAGATCAGGCCTAGAGTGGAAAAGGAATTCCAAAATTTTTGTTCCAACAGCTCCATTTGGAGGAAGTTCAAAAGCAGTAAATGCTAAAGTAGACAATACAACCTTCAAAAGTGTTTAAATAGAAATTAAAATAAGGAGAAGCAAGGCCAAATGTAATTTTATAAATATTGAACAAATATAAAGAATGAATGACTAAGTACAATAAATCAATGGTAAAATCCATCATCTATGATTGATAAATTTAAAATCTTTAACATAGATGAAGCTAAATGATGAATAATGTGAAAGAAATGACTTAAGAAATTTTCTTTGCATGCCCATTATCACATCATACCTGAGCCAATCCCATCCCAAAAGCATATTTTGCAAGAGCTTTCAGACGTGCAAGTGAAAGCTCTAAACCCATCTCAAACAGCTGAAAAGAAACAAACATGACTTCAGACTCAGTAATTATACAACATGTTTATCAGAAATTTTACTGAGGATTACAACCATAAAAATAATATAGGTTATTCATACTTATATTTTAGACTTTAAAAAGGTTCTTTCATAACCTCCAATCATATTTTTAATGTGCATGATACCTTATCCTAAAACAAATATGAACATAACAGCGACGGTGGTTAGGATTAACAATGTTACTGTTGAAAAAAAAAAATTAAAAAAAGGTTAATACCTATGAGATTCAGGAGCCGTGTAGAAAATAAAAGTAATCAATACAGTAAAATATTATGGGTGTTCACTTGAATTATTAATTTTGATGAAATGGAGTAATTAAAAAAACAGACTAACCTAGGAGTTTTGGATTATTAGTTTTTACAAAATAGAGTAATAACATGCTAAAATATGTTTATATATCACAGTTTCAATGCTTCATTTAAGGTGACAGACAAATGAAATAAAAAATAATAACTAGAGTAGCTGCAAAGATGTATCTTACCAAGAAAAGGATCCCCCATTCGGATAAAACTTTAACATCTGTAAGGTTTCTAATTAAACCAAACTGATTGAGTACCACACCAGCACAGAAGAAACCAAGTATCTGAAAATAACAACCATTAAATTTATTTCAATTATTAATATAAGAAAGTAAATAGATAACACTAAGTCTAATTCTGCTATTTTGTGTGTGAGATTCAACATGCATATTTATAAATATAAAGTAGCTTTAGATATTTATTTTTACAATTTAAAATCAATTCAAACTAATTTCTGTGGTACAACAATTAATTTCAGATTTCAATCAACTAAAAATCTAGACTTTTCCAGCAACAGAACTGTAATCTTAAATTCATAGAATAGTAAAGATCACTTAAAAATTTGTTTAACTACAATGGCCACAACAAATATTATATTGATAAATGATGGGAATCAATGCGTACACAAACTCCAAAACCAATAATTGCAAAAATAACTAGAAGATCAAGTCTTCTAATTAGTTATTTCAGTGTTTAATAAGTACAACTGAATGACTATAGATATTGAGGTTGCTGTAAATCACATCTTCAATCTATAGCCATTCAAATTATCATCAAAACTTAAGTTGTGCAATCTTCTCATTCTTGATGCTTGTGTTTGTCTCGTTTGCATAAAGAATGCCTTAATCCATTTTAACTAATCAAACTAATGCAGGAATTTACCTAAACTAATACAGAGCAATAATGAATGATGGTTATGATTATTTTAAGATGAGAGATTATCATAATTTCAAGAGCATAACTTAAAGAAAACTGGAAAAAAAAGGTATAACTCCAAGAACTTCTTACAGGACTGGCTTTAAGTGACTTGAATGTAGGCACAATTAAGACGGTCACAGCCAAGAAAGTAAGAGTATCCAATCCTAAATCATTGATGACTTCAACAGCACCAGCAACATCATATGCTACATTTGTTTGTAGCCATTCCCAACGCGGCCTATACAATCCTTTCCATGATGGAACATTGAGAGGAGACCTTTTAAGGAAATTTTCCGACACACAAGTCCTATGAAATATCCCATGACTAGCACCATGTGGTAGTAGTGGCACTTGTTTGTTAACTGAATAAAGCATGAAAATAGAATTTCTATAAACTCGTGAAATGGCATGAGAGTAACCCGGACTCTTTTGTTTGGTAAGGTCATATCCCTGCATGAGAATAATATTGCAAAGCGTGTTTCAGAACAAGCAACAACTTACTGAATATGGATTAGATTATGCAAAAAGCTGAATTTACAGTTTAACCCAGACAATACTCAATTCTAAAGTTTATGGCTTCTTAAAAAATGGAGGAGTTGTAGAGTTCCAAGTCAAAAGATAAGGTGCATTTAATGCATAGTGGGAATTGAATTTTTACCACTAAGATTTAGGTGGTTTAAATGCAAAGTGAAATATTGTAAAAACCTATTTGAATGGATGTAAAGTTGTTTTTGTTTCAACTAAGAGAACTTATTTATTATAATTGGTGGCAATTTCATTATAAATAGAGAAGACACACATGAAGAGAGAATGTGTGAGAAGAGAACTTGTGAAACAAAGTCACTTTGTTGAGAGAAAAGTGTTTTTATGTGAGAGTATATCATTTCTTCTAACTATTGAGTGGGATACTCGAGTGTGTAGAGTGATACACAATTTAGGGTGGGTTACAATCTTGTAATCATTTTATGATACTAAAATACTTTTGAAATTGTTCCATGGATGTAGACAAGAGGTGTCGAACCACGCTAAATTCTTGTATTCGTTATTATTTTTCCTACGGTATAATCTTTGTTGTGTTCTCATGATCCTTTATAAGTATGGATAATTTTATTTGTGAGAGCATTGATTACCCATTAGGAGTTGATTCTATTGTTTGAATATAAACTGGATTCAGCAACAACTTCAAAGTTTAAGCAACCTCAATTTCTATATTACTACATTTTGTTGAAGGGAAATGTAGGAAAAATGAAAAGGAAATTTTTTTGCAGCTGATATCTGCATGAGAAATGCACACTCTTTTAAAACATTCTTTTAAACACACTTCTTCTTATTGGATGTATTCTATTGGAAATCACAAATTTGTGTGCTCTCACTTCTTATTTACAGATTTCCACTCGTGATTTTATAATTTCTAATAAATTTTAACTAATAACAAAAAGTGCGTCAGAGTATCAAAGAGTGAGTTGCTAATACTGCATAACATAATCAACCAACCCCATATCTGCATAACAATGAAAACAAACGAAACTGTTAAGAAAAACACAAGAAGAGATTTTACTTACCTTAAAGCTTTGGCACCAAGCTAAAGACTCCAACATAGTGGTAGTGCTCATGAAGCAATGAAACCCAACTTGGGAAATCTCATTTGCGTTTGTTTGTGCCGGTTATAGACACCCAGATGGAATTTGAATAATGCTGAAAGAAAACAAAAGAAAATAATTGATCTTTAGAGTGTTCTGTACTTCGCTGCCTCAGAAAATAGAGGTGGATAAAAGCACACGTACACGTAGGAAGCTGTGAAAGGTAGAAAACTCTGCAGAAAATGAAAGCTTAGTAGAGGATTTGGATGAGCTTTGAAATTTTGGAATATTAATCAGATAAATGTAAGTGTTTGTGAATGGTTGGCGACCGCAACAATTGTGCTTTCACTTGCGTCTGATGTGGTTTTCGTGGATCACAAACGATGTTCAGATTTTTCAAGTCAGAGAGATGCGCAATCTCCACGTGGCGATTGCTTTTATTCTCCATGTCATTATCGGAAAGTAAAAAATTTATATGAAGGTAAATAAAAGATACTCTATAAGTACCAACAATCATTCACACAAATGGTTAGCGTGTTTGCCGTTGGATTTGATATGATTTATTTATTGAAAACTTATTTCAATGAAACTTAAAATGCATATATTGTTCGGTCGATCTTCACTTAAAATGAAATTTGAATAAACCAAATCAATATTTTGTGCTTTGATTCAGTTTAACTTTTACGATTTTTATTAAAATATTATTTTACTAAAATTTATATACTTTTTTTATATTTTAAATAAAATTATATTAAAAAAATTATTGATAACAATTTACTAAATTTATTAATGTGTTAAATTTTCTATAGTAAAAATATGTTAAATTTTATTTATTTTAAACCAAAAGAAAAATAATATGCATTATATAAGTTTCGTATACATAATACTATAAAATATTATGAAACTCAAGTGATACACACATAAAATATATAACACTAAATTAATATAAGTTTTGTAATTTGGATTGGTTTCAAAAACACAAACCTGAACCCAAACCAAACCAATTAATTTGAGAAGAAAAATCATTCAAACAAATTTTAAAAAATCAATTTAGTTTGGTTTTCGATTTTTTTGAGCAGTTTTCTTTTTATTTTGGATCGGTTTGGATTTAAACACCTCTATAAATGGTAATAATATATATCATTTAATCAAATTATTTAGAATTTAAATTTTGACTTTGTCTATGGGATAGATCATGTTAGGATGAGAATATTCATTTTTTATATTAATACTATGATAAGCAAAAAAAATTATTTTTAGGAAGAAAAAAAAATACTAGATTGATATCTGCGTGATGCATATGTGTAAAAAAATATTTTATAATTTTTATTTTTATAATATTATTTCATTATTTTTTACTATTATAATAAAAATTTATTATTGTATATATTTTTTATGTTTATTTTTCTAGAAAAATTTATTATTTTAGAATTTAGACTATTATGTTATTACTATGATAATTCTTTTTAATTTTCTTAAGATTATAGTATTAGTTTCCCATTATTTGTATCTTTAACATTTTGATTAATATTGTTTATATTTATTATTAGTGTTATTTTATTTACTTTATATATGTTTGAAGATTATAATATTAATATATATATATATATATGTTATAAGTATTAATCAATATCTTATTATTATTTTAAATGTTTATGATGTTTTAAATATTTGTTAAAATGTTATTTCAGTATTATTAAGAGATTATTATTTTTTTATTCTAGATAATTTGAATTTTAAGATTATTTTAATCTTAATTATAGGAATTCATCTCAGTGTCATCAACAATGGGTTGTCGCTCACAATCAACATGGAAAGACAGACATGTGTGAAAAGTCAACTTTGCTAGCGCTAATGAAACTCCAGATATAGATAAGAAGAAGCATTATAGTGATATCACCAAAATAGTAGTGTTGCCTCTCCTTAGCGAAGTACATCTAATGGTCCTTAATAGGGGTGGGAATAGGTCAGGCCGACCTATAAGGGCCTACGACCTGGCCTACATAAAGCCTGATCCAGACTGACTTATTTAATAAAAAGGTTAGACTCGGATTTTTTAAAAGTCTATTAAATTAAATAGACTAGGCTTAAGCTTATTAAAAAGTCTTATAAGTCTGGTAGGTCAGCCTATATATATATATATATATATATATATATATATATATATATTTAAAACTAGCAGACTTTGATTAAGTAAGACTTTAGTTACAATTTAAGTGGTGTGAGTCATGTGTTGATTGTCATTTCATTCTTTTTACTAGTTTTAAGAGATTCAGTTCATTCCCTTATATTTCTTTATATTCCTCATTATTTTTATTAGCTTATTTTCCTATTCCTTTCAACATTTCTTTTTCCTATTAAGTTTCTCTCTGTTCAAGTAAAATAGAGAACACAAACAAAAATTGCAGAGCAAACAAAAATTGTATTTGGTTCACTTCAAGCTTTGATAAAGGTAAAACTTCAAAACCTTGTCATTTTTTCTTTCATCTTCTTATTCCTTTAACAATTTTCATTATGAGTCCTGATTTAGGCATCAGGTTGGTTTTTTGTTACTTGGTGATATATGATTTCTATCAATACTTTTTTGCATGTCATTACAACTATGTACCAGTTCTTTTCAAATGGAATGGATATGTAGACTTTATTTTTTGTTTGTAATAGTTAATATGTTGGTTTGGTAGACTTGGATGATGCAACCTCAAGTATGAGGTTCTTTTTTGTTTTGGATAATTTTATATCATCTGGTGACAGTTTATATTATTAATATATTTGTAGGACTACCAACTAAATTAACGTTGGATTAAAAATTAAGCCAAATTATATATTAAGGCCTTGTTTAGCCTATTATAGAAGATGTGTTATTTTTTTTGGTAAAAACAACTATCAAAGGAATATTAAAGGTTTAATGTGAATAAGGCTTTTAAAAAGACTATTAGGCCAGACTAGGCTTTTAAAAAGGTCAGGTCGAGCCAAAATAAAATCTTTTGATAGGTTATAGGCCAAGCTCAGGCCTAAAAAATTCATCATAGGCTAGACTCAGATCTTTTAAAGTTTGGTCTGGCCTATTCCCACCCCTACCCATCAGTCTGAACACCACTTCGAGATCCGAGAACATCTAATCCACCTTCGCAAAGCATGACATACAAAAAAAAAACAAAGAGGTATAGAATAGGGTAATGTTCTTTCCATGTCATTTTTATGGAAAGAGTTGAGACGTTTTCTAACTCCAAAACACAAGCAAAATATATATAACTCGTCCTATATGGATCCTAGAGTTCTACTCTAAGTTCAAGATTTGTCTCGTCATAACCATCATCATTAATATTGGCATTGTATGGATCTATACTTTTGGTTGAACAACCACTGATCACAAATCAACCTTTGAGAAGATATGAGGAATAAGTATATATCTTATCCAAATCCACGGTAAAGTGACACCAATACCCTTAGGATTTCACACACTTGCACCATTGACCCCTTAGACCCATGCATAAGGCCATGCCCTAAGCCATCTACAACATACTATTACCATATTTAATCGTACCTTATGTCTAACTTGGCTAATACAAGCCTCAAGGCTCTAAGGTACTTATACTCTCGAATTAATTCTGCCAAGGCCTCTATTTATAGAGTGAAGAGAACTCTTTAGAACTTTGTGGCTAAACACTCATGCATGAAGGGTGGCAAGGAGGACCAATAAGGGTAAGGTTGCTTCCTTACATGGCATAGGAGCTATCCTACAAGGTACACTTGTGTGTGAAAGTCACCAAAATAATGGTGCTTTTCCGTATGGACCCATTACAGATTGACAATCTGTATAGGTCTATTAATGACCCATGTAGGATTCAAACATGTAACTCTCAGGTTATTAACACAACGCTCTAACCAATTGAGCTAATAGGCTAATTATGTTATAAAATAATTAATGTCGCTATATATAACATTAAAATTTCTAATGTATATTTAACGCACATGTAAATTTACATGATAAATTTTGTGACAATTAATTTTGGGAGAAAAGGGTTTGTCGCGGAGAAGAAATCATAAATGACTGCATTTCTGTCGTTTTGAATTTATATAGGGAGACGCATTGTAATTGATTACATAGATCCTATAATCGATTACCAGAACTAAAACTTTTCGTGTAATCAGTTACATGTAGACCTGTAATCGATTACAAGAAGTCTGTTCTACTGTAATCGATTGCACATAGTGATAATCGATTACCAAAGAACTAACCCCTAAAAATCTAAGTAAAACTTATCAACACATATCATGGTAATTCTTTACTTAATTCAACTATTTTGCATACCAATATAATTCTAACAAAAATTCAATCATGTCAAACTATGCATAATCATAAAAATTAAATTAATCATGTATATTCAAATATATCAAACAAGAATCAAACAAGGATTGAAGGAGATAGAACATAGGCATTATCAAACATTTTGAAATGAAAAACTTCATGCTTTGAGAAAGAAAATTAACTCAATCAAACATATAAGCACAAATTCACAATAGCAATCAACCAAGACAAACAAATAAAATTTTGTTAGTCATCGTATAAACAAGTTAATTGAAAGGAAAGTTTCAACCAACTTAATTTAAAAGAGAATGGTTTTGATGCTACATTTTTCATGATTTAAGTACCTAGATCTTTAAAGATAGAAGTCAGACTTTTGCTTTTTGCTTAATCTTCTTGAGAGATGTTCTCATCGCTCTCATAATCCTTGGATAGAAGGTTGATCTCCTTCTCCGAACCATCGGATGAGTAATTGTCATCCCATGCAATATACGCCTTCTTGGATCTTCTTTCTTTATGACTTTTCTTCTCATTCTTCTCAGGCCATTGCTCATTTGAGGGGAAATTTGCTTTGATGTGACCAAGTTGGTTGCACTTGTAGCATCTAAGAGTTGGAGAGTCTTCTTGGAATCTTTTTCCATGGTTGAAATTTTGACGCCTCTCGATTATTATATTTTTGATGAATTTATGAAACTTCTTCACAAAGAGTGAGAAGTCTTCTTTATCTCCTGATTCTTCATCTTCATTTTCCTCTTGCATTGATGAGGAGACTTTTAGTGCTATGCTTCGTTTTCTCTTGTCGGTTTCTTCATTTTGATTTAGTTGTTGGAGTTCCATCTCATGTTCTTGTAATTTGCCAAAAAGGGTGGCAAGAGACATAGAAGAAAGATCTTTACTTTCAGAAATGGCAGTTACCTTGGATTGTCATTCCCTACTTAAGCATCTCAAAACTTTATTAATTAAATCTTCACTAGGAAATATTTTTCCTAAGGAGGCAAGGTGATTGACTATGTGTGTGAATCTTTTCTGCATGCTTTGGATGTTCTCATTAGTGTTCATCCTAAATAATTCATATTCATGTGTAAGAGTGTTGACTCTAGATCTTTTCACATCAGTGATGCCTTCATGTGTAAGTTGGAGAGTATACCACATCTCCTTTGCATTTGAACAGTTTGACACTCTAAAATATTCATCTATTCCTAGGGTAGAAGTAATAATGTTTTTGGCTTTAAGATTATATTGGATTCTTCTTCTATCCTCTCCAGTCCATTTATCTCTAGGTTTTTCTATTGTTGTGTTTGCGCTTGCATCTACTAGGGTGGGTACATAAGGTCCTATTTCTATTGCTTTCCAAATGTTTAAATCTATGGCTTCTATAAATATTTGCATTCGGGTTTTCCAATAGTGGTCACCTTCACCATTAAAGATAGGTGGCCTATGGATCGAGTTTCCCTCGGAAAATAGAGAATTTGAGGAGGCCATGAATCTTGAAGTTGTGAAACTTTTCTCAAGAAACCTGGCTCTGATACCACTTGTTGGATCAAGTGGCCTCGAAATAATTAAGAAGAGAGGGTTAAATTAATTATGAACGTGTCTTGACTAATTAAAAAATTATCCTTCTTAATGTTACTAGATTCAATTAGGTTTTACTACTAAGTTATGAGAAAGTAAAGAACAAAAACAATAACTTAGACAAAAGTAAAGCGGAAATAAAAAGTACATAGCGAAAAAGTAAAAAGTGTAGGGAAGAAGAAGACAAACACAAGATTTATACTGGTTCGGCCACGACCCGTGCCTACGTCCAGTCCCCAAGCAACCACCAGTTTTTGAGATTTCCAATAACCTTGTAAAATCCTTTACAAACAAAGTTCCGTAAGGGATGTACCCTCCCTTGTTCTCTTTGAACAGCCAAGTGGATGTATCCTCCACTTGAACTGATCTACAAGAGATGTACCCTCTCTTGTTCTCAATATTATAACCCAAGTAGATGTACTCTTTACTTGTACCACAAAGGATGTACCCTCTAATGTGTTAAGACAAAGAATTCTTAAGCGGTTAGTCCTTTGAAATATTTTGTATAAAGGGAAAAGGAAAAAAATATCTCAGACGATTATTCCTTTGAAATCTTTTGTCAAGAGGGAGAAGGGAAGAAGAAGAAGAATATCACAAGTTTTTGGTCAATGAACTTTTCTTGAAAGAGAAAGTTTTGAACAAAAACTTTTAGAAAGATAAAGAGAAATGAATAAAAGAAATTTGTTACACATTCTTTGAAATTCGTGTCATGGTCACATATTTATAGTCATTTGATGACTCAAGTTAAAAATTGTGACTCTTGGCAACTTCTTCAAAATTAGTCACTTCAAGAGTTGTGACTTTTGTGAAAACTAGTCACTTAAAAGTTGTAACTCTTTTTGAAAACTAGTCACTTTAAAAGTTGTGATTTTTGAAAAAATATTCAGAAACAAGTCACCTTAAGAATTGTGACTTTTTGTAATTTATTTTTCAAAATAAGTCACTGGTAATCGATTACCATCATAGTGTAATCGATTACACATCAACAAATGTGACTCTTCATATTTAAATTTGAAAATCAAAACGTTTAGAAACATTGGTAATTGATTACAAGTATTGTGTAATCGATTACACAAGTTTGAAATGATTTGAAAAAGTTTTATCACAAGTTGTGACTCTTGAAATTTGAAATCTAACGTTTTAAAACATTGATAATCAATTACATGATTATGATAATCGATTACAGCTTTGTAAACCAGTTTGAAAACAATGTTGGCTACAGGTAATTGATTACTGTCTTCTGGTAATCGATTACCAGAGAGTAAACCTCTTTGGTAAAAGATTTCTTTTGAAAAATTCTTTTGAACAAAATTGTGCTATTCAATAGTTTTTGAAAAAACTCTTTTAATACTTATCTTGATTGAGTATTCTCTTGATCCTTGAATCTTGAGTCTTAATTCTTTACTTGAATCTTGAATCTTGATCTTGATTCTTGAAACTTGCTTGACCTTTGATTCTTTGAAACTTGCTTAGCTCTTGATTTTTTACTTGAGTCTTTGACATCATCAAAATAATATTGGAAAGCATTAGACATCATAAATTAAATCTTTAGTATATTTTATTTTTTGTTTGATAAATTTTATAGAAATTTTATTATTAAATAAAATTTTAACTTAAATTTAAAATGATTTAATCTAGATTTTTTTTAAATTTAATAATTCATATTAAATAATTTAATTCTTACATAAGATCATCATTCTTATATGATACACTCTCTATATATATGTATATTCAAAATTGTTTTGTCTAAATATATGTTTTGCTTTATGCAAAATGTAGGAAGAATATATTAAAGACAAGGTGCATCATAGGGTAAATTTGTGGAAGAGGGTATGGCAACTCACTTATGTTGTTTGACATATATGCTGAGATGCTTTAATTATATATATTTTTTTATCATATGTCCTGCTTGGTATCAAAGATGGAAATAATTTTGATTAGATGGAATTAAATCGGCATTTTTTGGTTTAATAAATTTAGAGAAAAAATAATTTTAAAATTAGTTAGAAGTAGAAAAAAAGATATGAACTTATACATTTATTATGAAACAGCCCCTGTTGCGGGTCACCTTCTAATAAGTATTATAAAAGATAAATATTTCAAAATTCAAATCCCTCATTTTTGGTGATAAGAAATATAATTTCGTTTTCTAAATTCGTTTTTTTTTTTGGATTTAATATATTGGAAAATTTAAGATCGAATATGTATTTGTTTTAGTTAGAAATAGATAAAAAAAAAGATATCAATTTATACATTTATTATAAAACAAACACTTTTGGGTGTCATCTTCTAACAAGTACTATAATAGATAACTATTTCACAATTCAAATCCCACATTTTTGGTGATAAGAAATATAATTTCATTTCCTAAATACTTTTTTATATGTTTTTGGATTCAATATATTGGAAAATTCAAGATGGAATATATAACTGTTTTAGTTAAAAATAGATAATAAAAGATATGAATTTATACATATGAAACAAACACTCTTGGGTGTCATCTTCTAACAAGTTCTATAAAAGAAAATCATTTCAAAATTCAAATCCCACATTTTTTGTGATAAGAGATATAGTTTTGTTTCCTAAATTCGTTTTTTGTATTTTTTAAAATTTTGGTCAAAAGAAATTAGGTTGAAGTTGAAGGAGTAGAAGGATAATAAGATAGAAAAAGATAATTGAGCTTGGTCCAATGGGGTGGTTAAAGAATGGGTCGGTGTGGAGACAGCTCGCATCCCATAATATATAAAAACCCACCCAACCTCACTTTTTGGTTGGTCAAACAAAGCGCACCCATTCTTCTCATTGAAAAAACTCTCGTTATTCATTGCACCACATTCTTATTTTTATTTTCCATTCATTCCTTCACCAACTCCCATGGCGGCCGTCGGTGGATCCTCCGCCGCCGCCACCACCTCCTCCTCCCTCTTCTCCTCCGCCCGATTCCGCCACTCCCTCCGCCCACCGCCTTCTCAACTCTTCTTCCCACGCGCGCGCTTTTCCGTCAACGCCACGTGTCCCTTCTTCTCCGATAACAACAATTCCCTTCCCCAAAACGTCGTCGCTTCCAAACCCTCCCCTCTCGAGTTGCTCAAAGCTTCCTCCGCCGACAGTAAGTCCCTCATTCCTCATTCCTCCATTCACAAATTCTGAAAAAAAAATCAATTTTTTAACCGTTTCATATGATTGATATAAGTAAATGATGCGTTGTTATAGAATGTGTGGAGTTGAAATTGAATTGTTGTGTTGTGTTTTTAGGATATACGAAGGAAAAGAGTTGCATTATTTGCATAGGGCTGAACATTCACACTGCTCCCGTTGAGATGCGTGAGAAGCTTGCAATTCCAGAATCCCATTGGGCTCAGGCTATTAAGGACCTTTGCGCTTTGAACCATATCGAAGAAGCCGCGGTTCTCAGCACGTGTAACCGCATGGAGATCTATGTTGTGGCTCTTTCCCAGCACCGTGGTGTTAAGGAAGTTACTGATTGGATGTCTAAGGTATATCATACTTGTACAAGTTAAGAATGTTATGCTGGGTATATCGCCTTTTTTGGTCCCTGAAAGTGTTAGGCAATGTTTCATGGATCCCTGAAACTAAGAAAATTTTGAATAAATGTATCTATAAGTCCCGAAACTTAATTATTTATTGTTTGGTCCCTGCCAATATGTTAATATTATCACTTAAGTCACATCAGTTGGACTAACGTGATTGACGGATTGTAATTCCGAGGATTTCTTAGTTTTGAGGACTGGGATCAGGGACGAAATAGGTTATTTACCCATGTTCTGTTCTAGTTTTAGTTTAGAAAGAAAACTCACGGTTGTGTTTTTTTGTTTAGGTGAGCGGGATTTCAATACCTGAGCTTTGTGAGCACCAAGTTTTGCTGTATAACGCGGATGTCACGCAGCATCTCTTTGAAGTGGCGGCAGGGCTTGACTCACTTGTTCTTGGGGAAGGTCAAATTCTTGCTCAGGTGAAGCAGGTTGTGAAAGCTGGACAGGGAGTGCCTGGTTTTGATAAGAAAATTAGTGGTTTGTTCAAGCAGGCGATCTCGGTTGGGAAGCGGGTTAGAACTGAGACTAACATTTCGTCTGGATCGGTTTCTGTCAGCTCGGCTGCTGTGGAGCTCGCACTGATGAAGCTTCCGGATTCCTCCTTTGCTGATTCTGGAGTGTTGGTGGTTGGTGCAGGGAAGATGGGGAAGCTTGTAATTAAGCATTTGGCTGCCAAAGGGTGCAGAAGAATGGTTGTTGTTAACAGGACTGAAGAGAAAGTTAATGCCATTCGGAAAGAGTTGAAGGATGTTGAGATTGTATTTAGACCATTTTCAGATATGCTGGCGTGTGCTGCTGAAGCTGATGTGATCTTCACCAGCACAGCGTCTGAATCACCATTGTTTTCTAAACAGAATGTGCAGATGCTTCCTCTGGTTAATCATGGGAGAAGGCGGCTTTTTGTTGATATATCTATTCCTAGGAATGTGGAACCGGGTGTCTCAGATCTGGAGACTGCACTTGTGTACAATGTGGATGATCTGAAGGAAGTTGTTGCAGCTAACAAGGAGGACAGGCTTCAGAAAGCTGAGGAAGCCCGGGGAATTATACTAGAGGAGTTGAATAAATTCGAAGCTTGGAAAGACTCTCTGGAAACTGTTCCTACTATTAAGAAGTTTAGAGCTTATGTTGAGAGGATAAGAGCCTCTGAGATGGAGAAGTGTTTGTCGAAGATGGGTCCTGATGTCTCAAAGCAACAGAAAGATGCAATTTATGCCCTTAGTATGGGTATTGTGAATAAGCTACTTCATGGTCCCATGCAGCACCTAAGGTGTGATGGGAAAAATGATAGTAGTCTGAGTGAGGTACTTGAGAATATGCGTGCCCTTAACAGAATGTACGATCTTGAGACAGAAATTTCCTTGATCGAAGAAAAGATCAGAGTCAAGATGGAACGGGTTCAGAAGTAGATTCTTCTTCAATTGGTTTAGTTTTATTTGATTCTTGTGGGGGCTGCAACCCTCGCCATTTTGTACACTACAATAGTAGATTGAGGCCCTATGAAGGCTAATTTTTTCAATTATTTTTAACATTATGCAGAAGTAATTGGACATCGATAGTCCAATTGAATTCAACATGTATTTTTCTCAATGAGCCTGATATAGATCAGTTGTAAATTCATGATCCTCATGACAACAGATGATTCTTGTTTTTTAATAACATTAATGTTAGAGCGGAGTATAAATGAGTCTAAGACGTTATCTGTATTTGATTCTTGGTTTTGATTTCTTATCCTGTTTATCTTTTAGTCAAGATTTGCCTCTCAAATTTGGATGGTAAAATAATAACACCTTCCTTGATTGTTGTAGGAGAATTTCATGATAGTTGCATTAGTGCCGGATATTCTGTAATGATGAATAATCTTGAATACACTCTTTTACTTCACTCTCTTCGTCCACAATCTTTTTTTTTTGGGTACTATCAGTTTCAAATTTTGGTTATAGTCAAACCAATAGACACAAAATATGACCCGCTCATACCAATGCCTAATGGTCGGTAAGGATCTTAATGTCCCATAACATAAGAAAATAGAGACAATATAGTCAATAGTGTTAAACTGTAATCCAATAATGAACATGTATTATAACTTTGTTGCAGTAAAAACAGTATTATAATTTTGTTAACATTTACGATAATCATCTTATAACATTCAAAATATATTATTGCTTAAATGGATTGCTTATCATATTTTTGTCTGCTATACTGTCACATAAGTTTAAGCACTATACAATGCTTAACTTCCAAGTTACAATGCTTGTATAAGTAAAGTTAGATTATGTACTTTAATAATAAATTTTGTTATATAACATTGCTTAGCTTGAAGCAATCCTTGTTAACAATGATATTGAAAGTGATGTTAAATGTCATATCAATAGTAATTTCTTTTGATAATGTAATTTTTTTTACATTTATAATAGTATATAAACATTAAACTCTATATTACATAATCATAGGTCGCCATGAAAAAGGTTACAAATTAACAGCTTTCAAAAAAAAATTATAGTAGGAAAGTTAGTTGTGAATAATTGCCGATGAAGAGGGAAGCAGTTTTCATACATAAAAACCTAAACCTTATATCCCTAACATATGTTTGGAAGATTTTGGATTTTTTGTTTTTTATGTTATTTAATAATTAAAAGTAAAATTTTGTTTAGTAAATTTTTAGATTTTCATGTTTTTGTTGCGAATTATTTTTGTTAATAATTAATCTCTATCACAAATAAAAAAAAATTTGAATTCAAGTCTTATTTAAACAATTTGAGTCTATTTTACTATTCAAATAAAAAAAATTGATTTTCATTTTAATAACTTATATAACGTTTACAAATTATATAATAAAACCTATAATTTAAAACATAAAACAACGTTAAAATACCTAAAATTATGCACTAAATTTTGACTTTTTTTAAGGCTAAACTCTAGTTGACATAAAAAAAAATACTCTAGCTGACTTTTGAATGACGATTCTGTTCTCATGTTTCACACTTCCCATGGATAAAAGGGTAGAAAGGCAAACTCACACACATGTGCGTTGAAGCCGCAAGTTGGATTTCTGAGTGACACAAAAACCAACCCTTCTCCCATTTTATTTTCCCAATTGTTTTATTTTTTAAATCACTCTCGCGGTTTTGCAGGAATTAATAATAATTTTTTATTATTAAAAATGACGATAAAAATATATTAATATTATGATTAAATCGTATCACTAAAATTTTTAATAGAAAACTTTTATTTATTAAAAAGTAACTTTATTAAAAGGATTTAAAGTTTTTTTTTGTTTGAAAAAATCAATTATAAAGTAAAAATTTAATGTAAATAGAGATTGACAGTGTATTTTTTTTTGTCTGATTATAAATGTTTTATATTCTGTAATAATTATTTGAAAAATCACTGAACGGGAATGAATACAGAAATATTGACTTTGATGCCCACATTGTGAACCAGATCATTGCAAACCCTTTTTACCACCAAGGTTTATTTGATCTTGGAGATAGCATCATAAATGAATCTAGCGAGCCAGATTCAACTACACGAAGATCTCACTTAACTGTTGGAAATGCATCAGATTCAGGAAGCTATGAGGGTTAGAAACCTATAGCATGCTCTCACATGGATCTCTGCCAACCAGAGAAACTTGTCCAGAATGGTTCACATGTCATTTTTTTGCCAGCAATCAATTATTAAATTATCAAAAAGCGGTGTGCAAATATTTAAGTGTCTATACTCCAAACTGTCCAGCAAAAGCCACAATTGGACCATGCAGACAGGTCAATTTTTTTTATTTTTTTTATATTGAGTTTGTGAATGTCTCTATATATTTTAAGAGTGCAGTACAGCTTTGACAATTCTGTGGTTTTTTATATAAACGTGCTGGCTATTTTTTTTTTACCATGTTAATGGTATGAATATCTGTCAATTATTAATTTCCGTTAAAAAAACCTAATTGATTATTTCTTTGGTGGGATCTCTCTTTTAATCACATTTTTTTCATTCACAAAATTTAAACCCTTGCCTTGCCTAAAGATATTGAGTCTAGTATCACTCGAATAATGAATAAAATTGGAAGAACATGTTTACATGAAGGCATTTGCAAGAAGAACTAGTATATGCTAGTAGTGTCTAGAATGGTATAATTCATAGCATTCTCAAATAACAATTGTACGTGTGCCATCTAGATCACAGTATAATTAGTTAATTACAAAGTGTGGCAGTGGTTATAACTTGTAAAGATTCAATCAAGGCTACGGATTTGATCCGCCCATCTCATTTTGTGGATTAATATCTGATCTTTTATGGATTTGATTGATCAATCGTGCAACATCATCAATTTTTGGTCACACAACTTACAGTTAATTAAATAAAAAAGGATAATGCACTCATTGAGTCATTGCTTATTATAATTTCCCTCACAAGCTAGTTAGTCTGACGTAAATATGTACTGCACTTGCTAAATATCAAATTTTGAATAGAAGATTACGTACTAACAACAACAATAATAATCTGAATGAAAGGATTAAATGATTAAATGTATTTGACAAGTTAAGGCCCAATGATGAATGATATTTAGATCGGAGCTGCTTTCAGTATAGCTTATGCTCGACCAATCAGTCGCTTACTTCCTTCATCAAAGCTTTCCTTCCAAGTTCCAACCAAGATCAGCCTTGAACATTTCAAGCACAACCCAAAATTCTCATTTCTTGGTCCCAGAACTTGGCAGCATGCCCCCCAGCATCTTGATGGAAATTTTCAGTTTATGGTATGTAAGATGGAATTCAAATAGCTTCTTCAGTTTCTACAGCCGACCAGTTCTTCCTAAGCCGTCATGGATCAGTTGTGACAAGATATCAACCCATGTGTCAGGAACACCAGGCAGACACCAATGCATGCAATCCTGACCCCAAATTGCAACTGCATCCTTCCTTCCTAACCAAATTGCCGGATGAGCATCGGCTCTTAACTCACTTAAATGAGTCAAGTCAAGCAATTGAATGTTTGCAGCTTGTAATGCTTCTTCAATCACAAAATTCAACACTCTCGCTTCCTTGTTAACTCCGTTGTTCCTGGGTTCAAACCATAAGTCAAGCTGTCCAGGTATTAGTATATCATTCCTTAAGCCAATGCTTAAAAGCACATGGGGCATGAAACACTATTCAACAGGTCCCTCAGAAAACGGTGAAGCATTCAAGTTGTTTAAATTAAGACTTCTATCAAATGCCAGCCAAAGTTGGTTATCCATATGAGATGTTACACAGGTATATGACAATGAAATTCAGGAAAGCAACTCCTAAAGTGTAGCAATTTCATAGCACAAGTAGGGAGGACCATGAAAGTGATTAGCATTGTAAGGAAAGAAAAAAGAAACTTTACCTAGGATACACAAAAATCAAGACAAGTTTCAAAAATACACACCTCATCCTCCTCAAGGGGCTTGTTGAACAAGCAGCTCCCATTTTGATTCCAGTCACCACCATAAAAGTGCCTTGGGGATTGTAATCGCCAGAATTTAAGTGTGTTTCCAGGAAATTCTTTTTGAATGTATGCAACCATGTTAGTAAGAACAACTTTAAGTCCATCCAACATCCCAAGTGGCGGAACTATTGGTTGTCCTGCTTTATAAAAGACAAGAGGTTTCTCTTTCGGGAATTTGTCCCTATTCCACCTATTAAAGACAAAATAAAGTAATTATGTATTCAATTTTCAATCATCAGAACAGTTCATAAAAATACTTGGGCAACCCAAAAATTCACTAGAGACCAGTTGCAACAAAATATGTTGCAACATAGGTAATACTCCGAGTTCTTTTCAATGTTTTAACTATCATTACTTATTTAATTCATTGAAGTTGATTGCTTTTTAACAATGCTTTTAATAATCAAGTGGTACTGCATCATCCAGAAGTTACAAAATTCAGAAAAATGAAGAAAGAATTACCAGTGACCTGTATTAAACACCAAAACATCATAGAAACCAGCAATTTTAGCCCAATCATCTGCAGGAACATCAACATCAACTCGATAAAAGCCTTCTGATCCATCTTTCACCCCAGCTTCAGATTGTTTTGGCTGCCACCTTTGTTTAATCAGTAATGAGCACATAAGGTTTCCGTTTCAAAATTCACATCAAAGAAACAAAGTAAAATAAGACAATTAATTAAGATAGAGTCAGTAGATGAAAATTTTCTGAGAAATAAGCTGAAAGTTGAAACTGTCAAGAACATACCCAAACAAGGTAAAATAAGGAAACAGAGATGGTCGACTTTATGGATTGCCATCCTTAATCCCAATTTTTATCAAGTTCAGTTATAACAAACATTTACTTGAAGACTCCAATATAATCATCATTGCGTAATTTAAAAGTTCCCAATGCCCTATTAAAATTACAATTAAACATACTAGTGGTATTGAAACCAAAGCAAAAAGAAGCAATCTAACATCCATAAAAATATTTTACTAGCCAAAATGAAGTATATCTATTCTTGAAATCCGAAAATAGGAAAGTTGAGGAGTAAGAAGCCCTCTGTGGCATAATGAATTTTTTGGTAGAGACGCATAAAGGAAGTAGTATGATGCACAGAAAAGTGAACTTGTTAATACAAATTCAATGCAGAAGCTGTAACAGGAATGCTATGCACCTTCAAAATAAAAGGGTGGATAAAATGTATTTGTTTAGATTTCTGAGATGCCGTAGTCATTACATTTGTGTCTCTAGTGTATTAATGAATCATCATAAACTAGTCCAAAAGAAGGGCTTCAGCTTCAGCCCATGGCCATATGTGTTTCTGATCCATAAAATGAGCTGTGGGCAACAGTCAGTATAGGAGAATTAACCACAAAATGGAAACATCACATTCACAAATGTAGATAGAACTGTGAGAGTAGAATAGGTCAGTGTTGCGGCTTGCAACCCAGCCAGTACTTCCACTCATTAACTACATCTGCCAACTAGAGCATTACTTGCCCAGTAGTTTAAAAACACACCTATTTCAATTCATGATCAAGTTTGTGGTTTTAACCTCCGTAAACTACCAGCTATCAAACTTGATTCCAGTATTCCACTGACAAACGACCCTCAACAATGAGTGTCAACCATCAACAACAACACATCATAGATGCGACATAAGGCAAAATGCATGCCTCAAATGTTATACCTTTTGCTTAAATTTTAGGTACCCAATGCAAACTATTACCACCTGGTTGTCATCAATCTTCCACCAAAAGTTCAATACCTCAACAAATCTCCGGGAATCTAAGCTAATTCTCTACATGATCTACCCAAAATAAGCTTTATACATAAAGTTGCAAGCTTGCAGCCACCCCTTCATGTGAAATGCACCGAAAAATTATTTAGCTACAAGTCACGTACCAACGAATCACTACTTAAATCGCAGTAAAAAGAAGTAGTAGATATCTATTTGCAAAGTTCAGAACCAAACAAAAAAAAATGGTTAATAAGAACATTACTGGTATCTAGAGAGCAAAACAGCACGGTGGTAAGCGACGGTTACATTGAATTTGGGAAAATAGGCACCCCTCCAAGCACCCTTCTTCTTCCACTTCTTGGCGCCCTTATCAGCGACACTGAGAATGCAGAGAAAAGAAGCCAAGAAATTCTCGTTGAGGGAATCCCCAACAAACCCAATATTTGTATTCTTCATCATACCCAGAAACCGAACCGGGTCGATCCGGGGCAAGTGGCAGTTCCGTGGGACCCATCTCCACGAGTTGATGAGGGTCATGTTCTGCCGCTCATTCCGGAGGCAGTTCCATGCGTTTCGGTGGAAGGGGCAAGTTTGGTCGTAGAGAGGGGTGTGGTTGGGATCCGAGACCCAGTGGCCTCTGAAGAGGTTACAGGTGTTGGAGATTGAGAGAGATTGTGAGGTTGGTGATGAAGATGAAGATGAAGAAGAGAATGTGCTGAGAGAGAGGAAAGAAGAGAAGAAATAGAAAGATGCGAATGTTAGTAGGATGAGCCACGGGAAGAGATGTGAAGGGAGCTTTGGAGACATTCTCGTCTTCCGCCGTGTGATGCCGGTGTCCAATTCATGCTCCGACTATATGCTTCGATTTCGCTCAACCATATTCATTTTCAATTTTTTTTCTAGATAAATAGTGATTTTTGTGCTGAATAAATACGTAAAGGTACAACTTCCTCTTATAATAAAATAATAAAATTTAAAATTTTTATTTTTTAGAACGAATTTATCAATATCTTATATTTAGGAAGAAAAATGATTAATTATCTTTTTTTTTCTTCTTCTTTACTTTTTGATACTTATACATAACAATTACAAATGTGTAATCTTTTAGGGTATGATAAAAAGGAACGAGTACAAGAGTTTTATTTTTATTTTTATTATGAAAATTACATTTATTTTCTTTTGTTTGAAAGATTAAAAATACTATTACATGATTAATAAATAACTTTATTTTTAAATATGTGATCATAAATTTAATCAATAACTCATATGTATAAAAAAAACATGAAAATCAACTTCTTAAACAACACCTCAAAAACAAGTAAAGCAGGTTAATTGTAATTTTCATTCTTAACTTTTTAAGTTTTGGTGAATTTTACTTTTAATAAATTAAATTGACATATTTTATATCTTATTTTTAAAATTTGTGTGAATTTTAGTTTTCATCATTTTACCCCTAACTTATTGTATCTTTTATCCTTAAAATTTATATTTTGACAAACTTTGCATTCATCTTTTTTATTTTTTGTCAAATTTATTTCTAAGTTTTTTTTATGAATTTTTATATTTATTAACGAACAAATGCCAGAGGTAAAATTTACAAGCTTTTAAAATTTTGAAATAAAATGTGAAAAACTAATTTATTAGAAATAAGATTTGCTAAAAAAAGATAAAAAAAAAACAATTAGATCTTAAAAAATGAACATTAAAAATAGGTACAGAAGAAGAAGAAGAAGCATCTTCAAGAAAAAAAATACATCAGCATCTTCACTCACTCACCACGAAGGTTCCGTTCTCTGTGAATCTATATATTTCTAGGGCACGTTACGTGGAACGAAGCTCTTCACTGAATTCAATCGAAGAAGAAGAAGAAGATGGATTGCGTTGCTGGTTCGAGTTTGTTTCCGTTGCATCGTTGCAAAACCATTCACCTGGTTGGTAATATTCACTCTCCCCTCTTCAACTCACCACACACACAACACAATTATCTCATTCGCATCAATCATTGTTTCGTTCATTCCCCTATTCTATTGCAGGTGAGGCACGCGCAGGGGATCCACAATGTGGAGGGTGACAAGAACTACAATGCCTACATCAACCCCGATTATTTCGATGCTCATCTCACTCCCTTGGGATGGCAACAGGTTTATTTATTTAAATTATTAAATAATATAACCACCTTTTTTTTCAATTTTTTTTATTTGTTTTCTTATAATTCGTCGTTTCTCTCTATTGTGCCTCTGTGAACAGGTTGACAATTTGCGTAAGCATGTTCGTGACTCTGGCCTTATCAACACCATTGATCTCGTCATTGCATCTCCTATGATGAGGTTTTCTCTCCTCACTTGCTAATATATATGTCGTAAAAATGTGTTTTTTTTTCTTCCGAATATAATGTGTTTTTGTTGATGTACAATTTGATCCCTAAAAGTTGCAACTTGGTTGTTTTGGTCCCTATAAGTGTGTGCTTATGCAATCTGGTTGCTATAAGAGACAACATAATAAGTTTATCTTTTAATCAGCTAGTGTCAGTGAGATATAATGGAAATGCCAATGTGGATCGTCATGTGTGCATCTTTGTTGTTGTTTGACAACTAGGTGGATGTTTGGATTTCAGTTCAAAATGCAGTGCACGAATTCTGAAGTAAATCTAATGGTCCACAAACTCAGTTTTGCAAGGAAGGCTTTGGATGCTTTTGCAAACTTCATATTGCTCCAAACGTCTGTTTGCTGAAAAACAAACATGCACTAGGTTGCTTACATGGAATCCTTAAACAATGTCATCACACATGCTTGGAGAAGACTGAAATTTCCCACCTATTATGTCCCTAACAAGCATTTTTTATTTGTGTAATGTAAACTCCCTTATCTCTCTAAATAAAATGTTTCATTTAGGGACTGGGATTCCATGTAGGGAAATTTAGTTGGCAAATAATGTTGTTTGTGTGTGTTTGGTACTCTACATCAGCACTTTCATTATGTCTTTCTAACACCGACTGATGGAGGGATTCACTTGATATGAAGTTGTCACTTTTGAGGATCAATTTATATAGATGTGCACTATAAAGGAACACATTTATGGATCAAATTGTATTTAACTTCAATATGTTTTTTCTCTCATTAATCCTAAAGGTATTTAGGTTATATTCTGCTTGGGAAAATTACCATTTATCTGCATTGAGGCAAAAGATGGCCTTTGACTTGTATGCTACTATGTATGGCATGGCTTTAGGACTCTACAAACAGCTGTTGGGGTATTTGGAGGTGAGGGTTACACTGATAAAACAGACGTGCTTCCTCTTATGGTGGCAAATGCAGGAAATAGCTACCGTGCTGCAATTTCAAGTCTAAATTCCCCACCAGTTGTTGCTGTTGAACTTTGTCGTGAACATTTGGTATGGAATTCTACACTGTGAACATCTTTTTACCTGTTTAGAAGAGAGAGAGTACATCTGGTTGCTACATGTATTCTTGTTAACAAGTTCAATCACCATTTCAACATAGGCAATTTTTACGTCTTGGTCTTGCAAATCTTTAAGTCATGAAGATAATGCTCGCAAACCCATCATAAATTTGGAATCTTATTTCTAAAGGGGGAGGGAAATTCAGAAATTTGTTACTTCATGACTAATAGTCTAATAGCTAGAGTATGCATAAATCCAGACATACTAGCTAGAATAACTAGTGAGATCGGTTCCCAATTCATTTTTTGTAGTCTTGCTTAAATATTAGCCTTATAGGTTGGACTTTGGAAAGTCATTAGTTTTTAAATTCTCCAGATGTCACCATAGTAGGTTGAACTTTACTCATGATGAACACATAAAGACAATAACCTGCAAATGTTTTGTATGTGTGCTAACCAAAATGAAACCAAAAGAATTTTATAGCAAAATTCAGAAAGATGAAAAAAAAAAAGAAGCATTGGACATGGCATACACGTGTGTATCCAACCAGTATCTGTACCTAATATGTACCTAGTACAGGTACAACAACCAGTTAAATTACCCATGCATCATAGGAGATCAACTACAAATAATCAATTTGATGGTGTGAGCAGCAATTATTGAGCAGTGATCTAACTGCAGGTCATTTAATGCTTGAGACATCAAAATGATGGATGAAAAAAATGAAAAATAACTTTAATTTTTAGGTTCACGGAAATTACTGATAAAATAGAAAGTAAGCAATCAATTCATGCATTTTCAGCCTTTTCGCTTTTTTTCCAACTATAAAATTATCAAAAGCTTACCTTATATGAGCAGAGACAGTTTTACTACAATTGTTTTATAAGGTTTCTAAAGCTTGATATTAACATTGGCATATGGGGTATGGTTCTTACAAATTTCTCCATGTTTTCCTCGTGCAGGGAGTTCATCCCTGTGACAGAAGAAGAAGTGTTAGCGAGTATCAATTTCTTTTTCCTGCTGTTGATTTCTCACTGGCAAGTGCTTAGACTTCAAATGCCTGAATGCTTGTGGTTTATGATTTTATAGAAGACAGATAATTCCTTTCTTTAGCTTTAAAAAGTTGGCCAAAATTTTATTTTGTTCTCTTTGGGTTTATGTTAGTCTCTTCAAGTTTTTGTTTCAGTTAGATAGTGATGAGGATACCTGGTGGAAGGCCAATATTAGAGAGACAAAGGAAGAACTGGCAGCTAGAGGGCTGAAGTTCCTGAACTGGTATGAGTTGGTTATCATCAGAAACTTCTAAAGGTTTATTTTACGAGTTTGTTATGTCAGCAATACTACATATTGGGAACACACTAAAATTGGACTTTGATGTATACCAAGTTAATATAATTCTACTATGTAAGGTTCTTCACGATAGGAAGATAAAATGAACCTATATTTTTGCAATATTTTATGAAATTTACTATATATAGCTGAGTGTGTTTAATGTAATGATGTAATTGAAGCCGCTCAAAAGGCTGTCACTGAACTCACCTGTGACCCTTGAAATTGGAAGACAAATTAATTTGCCTGACAGTGGATAACTATGTTTATGTCTCACTTTGTGAGAAATAAGTTCATATGTACTTGGTGTATTATGGCTATTGGAATAGGTATATTGGTATCAATTTTGATATCCAGTGATTTAGTTGAAGAATTATGTAATTCTCTGTTCAGGAGAAAGTTTATTTTTCTGTTTTAACCTCCCATTACTTGTATGTAAGAAACTGGAAATTGCCATCAAATGTGATGTAATTCAAATCTGTGAGACTGTTTCTACTTTTCACTTCATCAAAAGTTGTGGACACAAAAAGAGAAGGAGATAGCAATTGTGACACATAGTGGATTCTTGTTTCATACTCTAAATGCCTTTGGAAGTGATTGCCATCCCTTGGTAAAGAAAGAAATATCCAAGCAGTAAGCTCTCATGCCTCTGACTTAGTTATTTGTGATTTGCTTCCCTCTTAGTTAACCTAGTTGAATATGCACGATTTTTTTGAAAATATCTTTCTGTTTCTTTCTTGGAATTATGATTTATTCCTGATGTCTACATTTATTAAAAGACATCATTACTGGCTTTGTTATCACTTATCAGCCTTAGATATGTAGAAGGTAATTTCCATATTTTGCACTTGTTATGTGAGGCACATGTTGTTCTTATGTGGTAGGGATAGTTTTCCTACAACTGTTAAACATGATTACAAATCTACCCAATCCTAGCTGATGTTCATCAGTTTATATATTGAAGTAAATGATTGACTCATTTCATTTCACATGTCCTTACAGCTTTGCTAATTGTGAACTTCGCTCCATGGTCATTGTGGATAGAAGGTGAGTTTGCAAAAATATACATAAAAAGAAAAAAAAAAAAAACAGGCTTCTTTGTCATAATCAAGATTTGTTTGTTTTTTCCGCCAGTATGATAGGATCCGAACTGTCAACCACTAACTATCCAGGCAAGATACCTTCAGGGCTGGACCTCCCTAGTGATGTTGCAGATGAGAAGTCCGAGAAATAAGGGATTTGGCTTCTTCTACTTGTTTGTATGTGTCCAGGATCATTCAAGCATTGGTTCTTCTATTTGAAGTTCACTGTTACAAAATCTAACATGATTATTTCAGTTTATACAAACTGTGCTGATTCTGTCTTGAAACCTAACAATTATTGTCTGCAGAAAATATTTGTTAAACCAAGTATAACCTTATTGGAAATCAGATGACCCGAGTGTGGTAGCACAGTCACAAAACACTTCTGTTTGTTGATGGAACAGTTTAGGAAGAGGACTGGTTGCCTGCCTCACTCGTGTCACAAATTCATTGTTGACCACGTTCGGTTTTAAACTAATTAATTAATTAATCAATCAATATTAAAATTAGCCACTTATAATTTAAACTTATATTTAAGTTAATGGCGTATCAAATCAATTTTGAATAAGTTCATATCTCATACTTTACCCCGGCCAAGTCAACATCTGTCACCCGCAACAATTGTCCAATTGTCGCCCTTTCCCCATTTTCAAAAGCAGACTTGTAGAACACTAGCCTTTTGCTTTCCATTTTTTTCAACTAAACGGGGAAAGAAACAAACAAATATATAGATGATTGAAAGAACGAGGCTGCAAATTTCAAATTTATGCGCTCATTTGACGTAGTATAATTTTTTTTAAAAAATAAAGTTTTATGGCAGTGTTAAAAAAATCGAATTGGAATTGAAATTTACGGCAGTTTTCATATCGTTACTCCATTGGTTTAATTGTTTAAATTTGTTATTGGATCAGTGTTGTTAAAGTGAACGATATTAAAAACTTAACAAATGGCACGAAATTGGAAAGTGTATTGGATGTTGCGTAGACTAAAACAGCGAGAATCAAGTATTATCCTCATGTATATTTGAATCGTGTCAATGTATCACTTCGTAAGTTAAATAGATTTATCTTTGGTATGAAGATGGTTCTAAAATATAACACGAGCAATTTTTTTGGGAGGGATTTTCTTAGGAATTCAAATAAACACTAAAAAGAAAAACGCTCTACAGAGGTGAACTGCTAGGAATTAGATTTTACTAAATTTGGACTATAGACAAAATACTTTGAGCTGTTTTTAACTTTGTTATCCTAATTTGGATACCTAGAGACTTTGTGAATATGTTTATTTGTAGCCATTTTACTTTCTATAAGCTAGAATATTACTATTATATGCAAGTACTTTTAGTAAGCTAAAATAACAATTAGCGTTTGTAGCTGATATAGTCATGTATTACTGAGATTGTTGTTTTACAATCATTTTTTTCTTGTCATTGTGTGTTTGATTTCATGTTGCAAAATTAATTGCGAGTTTAAAATTGATTTTAGATAATTTTGTACATGTTAGAGAAGAATTTAAAATTAATTTTAGGCCTAAAATTGATTATAAGCTAAAACAACTTTAAGTAATTTCTGCGTTGAATAAAAGATTTATACTGAATTTTACTTTAAAATCAATTCCAACCAAAATCATCCAAACATAAATCACTTCAAAATCAATTATATCAAAGTTGATCCAAATACAAACTAAGTATGATCCGTATAATATTAGATAGGCAATAGCAATGTCCACCTAGTCAAAGAGAAGTTCACTTGCTCCTGCTTCAAATTTCAAGGGAACGAATCTTGGCAAAAAAAAGGTTAACTTGCTCTTTGTTCAATTACTTCAAAGTCAAAGGAACAAATCTCTCTATGCTCATTTATCAAAATAAAATTACCTTTCACTCAATCTGTTTTTAGTAACAGTCACCTACATATTTGTTAATTCAGAGAAGCATGTAGCAGGAAAAAGGAATTTGTGCCTGTGACAGCTAAGAACACTCCCCTTAGTCTTATTGCGGTTGATCCAAAGGGAATAACTCTTCTGGTGAAAACGGAGTCCAATGCTAGTTCAGCTATAAATTGCTGAAGGGACATTAAACAACAGTAAAGACAGTTAAATGTGTCTCTTTCATTGAATCACTTTGTGTGATTCACAATTGATATTGAGCATTTTTTTGTTCACGTGGGAGATTACTTTTTAGCAAGGGAATTACAAGCATCTATGTATGACAACCATGGAAATAGTTTCACGGTGGGGGAGCATCCTCCATCCACGTTACATATATATATCCAAACAAAAGACTAGTTTGTTAAGCCACTCTATTTCTTTGACGAAAGTCATGCTCAATTATTGAACATCTCAAGTTTTTTGTATCAGCTACTTACAACCTTAAATTATAGTACCAAAATAAAAATTATGCTCACAGACCATTCACTCTCATGGCAGTGATGGAGTACTTGCAAGTACTCCGATGCTTAAGTCAGTATTTGTAAGAGGAGAGTAAATAGAAAAATGAGAGTTGGTTAGATTTCAAACCTAAGCCCACTATTTATACACTTGAAGCTAACCTGAGATACTATTATAGAACACTCATCATTTCCGTATATATCTAATTTTATCTAATCATCAGACACATCTTATTTAGATTGAAGTTACTTATACCTTATCAGATCATATTATGTGGGATGAAATTTATTTCTCTTAGTACTTTCAACAATATGTATTCTCTTAGACTTAATAATATTTCTTAAATTTTGATTTCTAGTCGTACCAGATGATATCGTATGATTATGTATGTAACCGACGTTACTTAGTGGGATAAAACTTTATTTTTGTTGTATGTATTCTGGATCAAAGCTGAGGTTTCCGTGCAAGATCAGTACGTGGGAGTGTTAAGTAACGTAAGTGCGTGAACAACTTAGAAAGTATCTAGCTAGTAACTTCGTTTTTAAATACAAAATGATCCTTATGACGAAAAAAAGCCATACCATGCTTCCTCTTTCTAGGACAATATATGTATATATAATGCACCACATAGAAGCAAAAAGGAGAAAAGAAAAGTGGATTTCCTGGTCAGGGTTTCCATCTTGTTGCATGTGTTTCCCTGATTTTGGCTCTATTTAGAGTTTACATATTTTTTTACCTCTATATTTCATTTTGAGAAAAAGGATATGCTAAAATTTAATCATAAATTACCATTTGAATTACTGATAATTATTTTATTTTAGATGATGTTATAAAACTATTTTACATTAAAGCATTAAATTCTACTCTTTTATTTCTATACATTCTTTGATCTCCAATCTCCAAAATTTGCCGTATCCCCAATCCCAATGGATTTTGTTTTTTCCCTTAGCAATATGTTATGCTCGTCAAAATTAATTAATTAAATTATAAGTGTTTCATAAAATTAGTTGTTAAAGTAACTAAAAAAAATCTAAAATGATATAAAAATAATAAAATTATGATTTATTTAAAAAAGTAATAAGAAAATATAATAAATATATTAAGTATAAAAATACAAAAAAATAAAAAATTAATGTTTTAAAAAATAATCCTTCAAATAACATTTAAAAAACACTGGAGACTAGTAAAAAGTTACTAAAAAAAACTTTTTTATATCAAAAAATCAAACAAAATATTTAATTAATAAAAAAAATTAAAAATTAATTAAAATGTGTTGTCATATCAAAATATTTGATCAATTTAAGCCGTTGAACATGCATGGTCAGTGGGTATAGTTATGGTAGGATGTCCAATTTCTGGCGGATCACCTAGACAGATTATTGGTTTAGTTTGCTGCTTCGTATAATTGTTCATATAACTAAAGTCCAAAACCATTAATTTATTCGATTCATTTCCATTAAAATTTTAAATTAAAGTTGCATTTTAAAATAAAATGATTTATTACTCAATATAAGCGGGCATTAGAGGAGATGCATAAATTAGATGCATGTTTACGATTCATTTCCATTATATGTTGCATTTTCTTACGAGTCTTTGAAACGGTAGAGTAACTAGCCAAGCAAGAACAGAATCATATTTGCTTATTGGTAATTTGATGCTTCCAAACCTGAGAACAAAAGGATTGTGTAGTGTGCAATCAAATAATAATAAAAAATGTTATTGTCACTCTCTTATCCCTTCAATCAACACCCTATCGCCCCATAAGACAAAGGTTATGATTTGTATACTTTAACTGTTTTTATTTATTAATTATTTGACATAATAAAAATAAAATGTCATTAATACATATTTATTGTAAATGTAAAATGATTTCATTCTAATTTTTTAAGAATCAAACTCAAGTAAATTTACAAGACTCTGACAGCAAGCATGATCTTTTCTAAAATAGTAAAATGACTTTAGAGTTTAGAGTAGGTCACATTATTAAATTAAAAAATAATAAGCCATGAGAAAAGGAGGCATCCCTAGTCTTCTCACTCTTACTCATTTCCACATCTCTGACAGAAAATGGAGAACTATCAGTACCCGGCGTCGTACCCTGACTCCGGCGAGTCGTCGCCGCGCTCCCGCGAGATCGACTTCGAGAACCCGCCGCCGTGGGACGAGCAGCAGAACCAAAACTACAAGGCCAAGTTCATGTGCAGCTACGGCGGCAAGATCCAGCCCCGCACCCACGACAACCAGCTCTCCTACGTCGGCGGCGACACCAAGATCCTCGCCGTCGACCGCTCCGTCAAGTTCCCCGCCTTCCTCTCCAAGCTCGCCGCCGTCTGCGACTCCGCCCCGCAGGACCTCACCTTCAAGTACCAGCTCCCCGGTGAGGACCTCGACGCCCTCATCTCCGTCACCAACGACGACGACCTCGAACACATGATGCACGAGTACGACAGACTCTATCGCCCTAACCTAAAACCTGTTAGAATGAGACTCTTCCTCTTCACGCTCTCTAGTTCAAATCCTAATTCCTCTTTCTCCTCCGAACGCGACCATTTCGTCGAGGCTCTTAATTCGGGTCCGATTCCTTCTCAACCCGACCCGATCAAAACCCCGCCCGTTACGCCTTCTAATGTTGACTATCTCTTCGGTCTCGATAAAGCCGTTGCTCCTCCTCCAAATCTTCCTCCGAACTTCGCAGCGGTTAAATTCCACGATCCGGTGCCGGAGCCTGTCGCGCCGCCGGTAGAGTATCAATCGAGAGGCTCCGATCGGGTTGTTGGATCGGATCCGAATGTGAATCCGATTGAAATTCAGAGACAGTTGCAGCAGGAGATGGAGCGATTGCAGATTGCGGAGAATGAATATCGTAGAAGGAGTGAGGATGGATTTGCAGCCGGTTATGCTGCTGCTGCTGCTGCCGGAGGGGATTATTATATGCAGAAGGTGCAGGAGAAGGTTCCGCCGCAGAATGCGGCGGCGTACTGGTCGGAGAAGCAGTTTTCCGGGGAGGGATATCAGACGACGGTGACGACGGCTCCAGGAGGAGGTGACCAGCCGATGTATGTTATGGCGCCGCCGGGGACGTTCTACCACGCGCCAGTGGTGCGGCCTCCGGCGGCGGCGCAGGGGTACTACGCCGTGCAGAGGATGGGTTCCGAGGGCTACCGCGAGCAGCAGGCGGTTTACGGCGGCGTGGCGCCGTCGAAAGCGGCGTTTTCTTCGGCGGGGATGGCTAAGGGGACGGCGTATTCGGAGGGATATGGTGGCGGCGTGGTGAGGCCTGCGGGGGTGCCGGATAATGCGGCGTACGCGCAGGTGGCGTATGATAGCGCGAGTGGGAGGCAGGTTTACTATACTGCGCAGGGAGGGATGGTGCACGCGCCGCCGCCGCCGCAGTACCAAGGGGTTCCGCCTCAGGAATTTAGGCCGGGTGGGGTTTCGGTGGGGCAAGATGGTAAGGTGGTTAACAAGGTTAACCAAGGTTCTGCGTGATTAAGATTGTGATTATGTTAATTCTGAAACAAATAATACACTAAATATGTTTTGCGTTTTTTTTTTTTTCTCTTCATGGTTTATATATATACACTAAATATTACGAGTATTGTTTGCTAATAATTTATGGGTAGTGCTTAAACTTCCTTCTGTCTGCTGATTAAATTTCTAAATTGTGTTTTGGCCTCCCTCCCCCTCCTCTGAATTTACCAATGTTTATTATACTTTAATCTGAATTTACCAATGTTTATTATTCAGTTTTCTATTGAGATTATAAAATGTAAAAAAATTAATTTGTGAGGGACCGTAAGATCATCATAATGTTTTTCTGGGTTTGTTGGAGTTCTTCGTTATGCTGTTCTGGGTTTTGTTGGAGTTTCAATGTTTTTTTTATAAAGTATTTTACCTTGAGAATTACCAGGGTATGAACTAAACTAGCTTCACGAGATTCTCAAAATTCGAATCATCAATGAAATTCAATTCATTTACGGTGTCTGCATTTACTTGAACTGATCTTTCAGTAACATATATGAGCTTACAATTGGCGCGGGGAGTCGCCATATAAATATATGGTACTTTTATGTATATTTTATGCTTATGGCTGAAAATATGATTTTTCAATTATTTTAATAAGTCTTTTAAAAGTACAAAAGTTATGTATTTTTAGTCCTTCACGAGAGATTAAAATTTATTAATATAGTAGTTAACAACAAATAAGTTTATAAAAACCCTATTTAAACATGCATTATGATTCTAGCGATTAAAAATGTCTTTAATTTTTTTTTTTAAAAAAAACAATAATTGTCCACATAATTTTTAGAGTAAGCACTTATTGGGGTCCTGGAAAGTGTTGACACTTCAGTTCCTAAAAAGATTGAAAAATAATGTTTAATCCTTGAATGTTGAAAAGTGTGATAAAATAATCTTATCAGCATTTTGCATATGTGAACTTTTAGACTAAAATGTCATGAAAGGATATTGTTGAGTTAAGGATCAAATTGGTCATGAGTAATAGACTTATTTGTCAAGAGTTGAGGGAACTATTTTGTCAATAAAATCTTCATCTTCTAAATTTAAATTGCATTTTTCTGATAGTTTTTTAGTTGCCAGAATTAATTAGAATAAAAAATAAATAAATTTAAATAATTTTTTGCAGTTAAAAATCGTCATAAAAAAAAACTAAACCACTCCAACATCAAATTCGAGCCCCAAATACCCAAATCTCCCAATCACAATGCTTCCTTCCTAAGCCAAAACGCAATATTGGCAGAACAAGGAAGCTGGAAATGTTGTAGAAAAAGGAAGGGGGGAGAGACCAGAGGAGAGGTGAAGGGGCAAATTGGTAAAGTTTGAGAACAATAGAGAAAATAAAAAAAGAGAAATAAGAAATTAATCTCAACCATAGATTATAAAATAAAGAGATCTAAAGATCAACAAAACTTTTCTAGACGTATAAAAATTCCAAACTTATTGCTGACAATTTGGTCTTACTGATTTATCAACACACTGTATATTCTTAATAATGACAAATTGGTCTAAAAATGTCATATATGTAAAACGTAAAGCCGTGAGAATTAAGGATTTAAAGTTAAGAGAAGGATTATTTTCTCATACTTTTTTAATATTTAAGAACTAAAAATTATTTTTGATCTTTCAAGAACGGAAGTGTCCGCATTTAATATTTTCAAAGTCGAAATGAATATTTATGCTAATTTTTAAGTTGATCTGTTAAAGAGCAACTAAAATTTTGTGCAAAAAGAAAGCAGAGAAGACTATATCTGGAAATGGTCATCCTTCAACACAACACTTGAGGGGACAAAAATGCAGCAATCAAATATTGAATGCATGCATGATATTATGGCCAATTAAGATAATTTTGGATCCCACCTTTCCACCCCCAACTAATACCAGCGTTTGACCAACTTGCAGAATTTAATTTGATGCACCCATCGGATAATGCTATGCTGTGCATTTATTTATTTATTCACTTTAATTTGGATGAAATATCGGTATTAATTAATTCTAAGTTACATTATTATAAAATTCATTGATTATCAACTATATAATAATTTATAATTAGGGTTTATAATATTTTTTTTTATTTTTATTATATTAAATGATATTAAAGAAAATAAAATAAATTGAAAATGATTGTATTAATTTTTTCAACAACATATTATATATATATAAATTACTAGCATAGTTACCTTGCATGAAAGCATTTTTTTAAAGTTAATCTTCGACTAATGTTTTGTGGAATTTTTCTTAAAGAAAAACGCTTTTAAGAGTTAGTATTACTCTTGTATTTTTTTTTAACTATGTATCTCAATGTATTGTTTCCATCTTTATTTAAATTTTCATATTCTTAAAAAATATCAAATATCATAATATAAATTATTTATCATAATTCTAAAATATAATTTATATTAAAAATATTTATTTTTTATGAATTTTAATTAAAATATAGTTAATATATTTAAAATATATATATTTATTACAAATTTTAGTTATATTAAAATAAATATTTATCTATGCATTGCATAAGTTAAAATACCAGTTAGCAATATTTAATAAAATAGATATTGTTGTTCATTTTGCTAAAAAAAAAATAGACATGATAAATTGAGTAATTTAATATATATATTAATTTTATGTAATATTTTATAAAAAAGAATTATTCTCTAGAATTGTCGTAAACTTATAGTCTGGAATTTTAATTAATCAAAGAGTGCGTTTTCTCTAGAATCGAATGTCCCATTTGCCACCACGTCTTCCTTTGAATTAAAGAAGGGTCAGTCTCCCCTCGAAGTTTCATTGCAGCTTCACACCAGTGCATGCAACTACTTTCATGACATGCTATGTGAATTTTTTTTTTTTATACCCAATGGAACTATAAAATTAAGAAAAATCTTTCAAGTGAGATACTTCATAAATCCCTCCCTTTTTACTTTGATAAAATATTTATGAAACTTGTATGGAAAAATTAAAAAATAAAATTAAGTAAAAATTTAAATAACTAGAGATAATATTCAATCATTTGATGTTAAAATAATGAAACTGATATATAATAAATTGTTGGATGAGGACGTGTTTATATTTTATATAAATGTAAATTTCACATTTTATATTTTATATAAATGTGAATTTGAGTTTTTACCTTTAATTTTTCTGTCTCTGTTTTTTTAGTCTAGATCACAGCAGATGTTCTCAAATGGAAGTAATCTGCTCGAGTTGTGTCTTTATATTTTTTTTTTATATATACTTAAAAACAAGGTGCAAAATATTTTATGAATTTAATTAGAATACATCTGCTAAAATAATGTTTACTTTAAATAATCAATTATTATGATAAATTTATTAATTTTTATAATAATATATTAACAGTATACAATTTTTCTCACTAAAAACAATTAAACTCAATGATTTTATTATTATGGCTGCCTCATGTACGGAAGAAACACTCTTCTTTTTTATAGCGCGGCGCAATCTATTTTGGAAAAAGTGTAATTGTTATATTTTTGACTTTTTATCAAAGCAAAATACCAGTGGACAATTAACTTATGCTTAACTACGTTTGTGAGTCAATATAATTAACCACTTTTCAATTACAAATTGTACCAGAAATTGTATTATTTCTGATTTTTTTTATATTTTCATATAATTTATACAATAAATATTTTTAAATTTTTTTTAACCAATGTCTCAAGCATAATAGTTGGCAATAATAGTCTTAAAATAAAATGTATGTAAGGAAGTTATTAAAACAACTAGTTGAAGATACTACTGAATTAACCCTCTGTGTCATCTTTATTTTGTGTATTTGAGATCCCTTCGGTCCAAGTAGAATTGAAATGTAAGAAAAAATGTTAGTTAGAATGCTTAAGTAAATGAGTATGTTTTCATGAATGAGTAGCATCTATCTACGACTTTATTCCATTTTATCAATGGCCTTTCTACCAAAATTTTAGTCATATTTTACGGCTGGCTATCTTACATCTATAAACCTACATGTTATCACAAATTATAAGTATTTTGTGAGTATATATACATATTTGAATTTCAGTAAATTCTAAAAATATAAATTTAAAATATTGAAGAAAAAATTGAAATGTGAAAAAATATGTATAAATATTATGAAAAAGGAAGATAGTCATAATTATTAGCAGAAATTTTAAAACATTAATTAATAGTATAACAATAAAATTTTAAAAGAAGATACTGGGCTGTATATATATAATAAATATTTGAGATGGTAAGTAATGTAAAAATAATTATTTTGAAAAAATTGAGATTAAAATATATAGCGTAAAAAGAACATTTCAAAAAATAATTAATATTTTAAAATGTAAAATGTTAGATGATGGTGATGCCTTGTGTTTAAAGAAAAAAAGTAGAATAGAAAATAACTTTACCCTAAAAAAACAATAAAGACGTTATTTCTTTTTTGTTACACGTTATTTTATTTCATTTGGTAGGCTGGATTATCTTTTATATCCTACTTGATGATATTATCCTCAATTTATGGAAATTTTATTATTCGGTTAATGATAAACTTTCAGAGGATGTACATAAAAAATGACTAGAGTGTTATGTGTGGGTTCATTATATAAGCAAATTAAAGGTCCAGCATCCAAGGTTGATGGGTCACAACCTTGTTCTAGTGGGTGGTTAATGGGAGAGGGTTGAGTGTTCTATCAGATGCAAAACTTAGATGCATTGATTTAAAATATTTTTATTGTTATTTTCTAATCAAAACTAGAATTTTGTCTTAAAACGTATGTTAAGTTTTAATATAAAATATTTATTGTACATATTATCGACACGAAAATCTACTTCTAATTGAAAATCAATGCTAAAATTATGCAAAGAATTACATTTAAATTTGGGCTTCTATAGGTCTATAGCAATCCAATTTTTCAAATGGACACATGTGTAGAATTCTAAATTAAAATTCATTTTACCATTCTCATGGGTAGCTAGTAAAAAAACATTTACACCACACCATACATAGTTCATTTTTTAAGGATCGTTGAAGAACAAATATTTGAACCCTGCTATTCTAAAATATCTCAGCTCTCATTACTCAATTTTCACCCTTGACAGAATTTTTTATAGAAAAAAACACCAGTGTAAACAGAATAATAGGAAAAGACTAACATAAAAGTAGAAAACACAAAGCACTTGTTATTGGAACATTAAAACGAAGGAACAAAAAGGAGTGGCCTTCAACCAAATCTAGCTTTACTGAATTCTGCAAGACATTATTTATTAGAATCTATGCGGGTGTCAATGGTGAATAATTTTTTAACAACAATAATAAAAAATATTGTTGATTCTAAATGAATTTCAATAACTTAAAATCAAATCTTTTAAATAAGACTTTTGTAGAGGTTAGTTCATAAGTTTAATCAAAATTAAAGGAATAAGAGTCTTTAAAATCTAAATCAAACTAAGTATTAGAAATAATGATTAAATAAATTAGAAAGGGTAAAATAAAGTTAAAGAAGACAAGTAAAAGGGAAAAAAAGTAGAAGTTGAATTAATTTGATAGTGGAATATATATTCGAATCTCACATAATAATTATTATGAAAATGCGTTTAGTGTTACAGACAATTTTGATGAAACAAATTTTTTATCAAGGAACCAATATTTATAGACTTTTACTCTTAAGTCTTAATGGTTAAAATTCTGAAATTTGGACACATATCAAGCTTATAATTGCAACCGTGATTCTTTGAACAATGCCATTACACATGTCCCACATTTGCATAACATTTGAACAATGACTTTTTTTTTTCAAGCAACAATGGCTTTTCTTGACCTCCCATAATATAATATCTTTTCAAAACTCTAATCTTGGGAATTTTAAGTAGAGATTTTTCACATTCTTTTTTCAAATTTGGTTTAGATAAAAGAAGGTAGCTAGGGCTCGAATTCAAGACAATTGGTCAAGCAAGAATAATTTTACGTCAATGAATTCATATACTTGGTGGTTATTTCTTTTTCAATTTTAAAAATAAAAAAAAAGTTTCTTAAAATCTCTTCAACACATGTTAAAATTCTCTTTACCAACAAACAGCCAATTTATAAAGAGTGTGCAAGAGTATAAACTTTTAGCTTGAGTGGTTTATTTGTCTACAAATGCTTGGAAATTTGGAATTGTGGCCTTCATATTCATATATATACCTTTTAACTTGTTTCTAATCCACCAATATGAAACTTGTTCTTCAATACTTCCCCTTGGTGCATAGCATATAGGAAAACAATGCTTTCAGTGCAGATGCTGTTTCTGAGGGTAACATATAGCTGATAGCTGCCTAACTAAATATTTCTCCTACACAAAGTCACAAAACCATGTTGACATTTGCCAAGTTACAACAAAGTGGGTGCAGCTTACTCCCTCATTTCTATTATAATTGTCGTGTTACATTATCTTACATAAACTAATACAAAATAATAAATAGATAAAAATAATAATTTTATAAAACTAACTTTAGATTATCATCAAAAACTAACTTTATATATTTTATTGTATACCATTAATATTAAGAAATATAAGTAATAAAATTAATTAATGTTACATTGAAAAATTAAAATAAAAATTATTTTAGAATATTTTTTTTTCTTACATGATAATTAAGATGGGATGGGATGGGATGCAATGGAAGGAGTAATAATTATCATCTTTCCCTGGTATTAAAATTCGTCAAAGCAAATTAACAGGTGTCCTTTAACTCTTCCTAAGAAATGAAGACAAATGCTAATAGTGTCCTAAGGAAGGACACTGATTAAATAATTTAAAATAGAAATACTTTTATTATAGATATAAAATTACACTGCACATAATCATTTTTATATTTTCTTATAATTAATTTTCATAATAAATATTTTTTTTAATTCTTTAATTAATATTCTAAAGATGGTAATTAACGAGACGATAGATAAATATTGACACAAATGAAATGAGACAAAAGTAGCTTCTAAGAAAAGCAAGAAACAAAACAAATACATCTGTTAACAGGAAATCAATAATTTGATGCTCAGACCCAAACTTTCTACGCAATGACGAAGCATCATATATATATATATATATATATATATATATATATATATATATATATATATATATATATATATATATATATATATATAGCGTTGAAAAGAATTTAATCCATTAAATTAAGCTTAAACCGTTTTGAATGGCATGAATTTTCTTTTCTGAGCAGATTTGTTGAAAATTGTCGATGCCATGAAAACCAAATTAAATATCTAACAATCAAATTACTCTCAAAAAGGATATTTCATTTTCATTCTGTTGGAATTTTCAAACCCGCTGCCATCATCAACGTTAAGCTTGCAAGCTAGAGCATCCCGAAGGAGAAAGCTCACAAGTCACAAGTGTCTTGTAAGACCAAACCTGGAATTTGCTTCGAGGGAGGGAGACCAAGAAAAAAAAATGTTTACATGTATATAACATATAAAAAAAGGTTTAATATATGATATATATTTAATATTTTTTTATAAAAATATATATAACAATATCAAGTAAAAAACATTATTATCTAACTAATTATATCATTTATATAAATATAAGAAACAAATATAATATTTTTTCTTGTAATTATAAAAAAAGACAAACTTGTATTTAAATATATTAATTATACATTTATATAAGAAACAAATAGATACAATTTTTATATCCTTAATTTATTGTGAAGTTTACTAATGAGATAATCAATCATTTTATATACAAGTGAATGCATTTATTAATTTATTAACAATTTAAGTCAATTTCATAGGAAAAAAATATTCAGTAATGTTATTAAATATAACCACTGCTTAAATTATTGAATTATATTGGTATTCTAGAATAAAATTTAAACACGATATTTTTAATTAAAATTAACTAACTTAAATATTTTTGTTGATCTTGATATATTAGTTATTGATTTCTTTTATATATCATTAGAGATAGTATAAGAAAAAAAACATAAATTAGATGCATAAAATATTTTTGAATAATTGTATGTGGACACTTTAATGTTACAAATACTTCATTAATGCCTATAATTTTTTTATCATATTATTTCTATCATATTAAATTACATATTATACCTATACTTTTTTCTCTTTTCTCCATTTTTCTCCTTAAGTGTCAACCAATAAGAAAGTTTTCATATATCACTTTTCAATATTTTTTTAAAATTTTAGGCGGGACCATAATATTTTTTATATATTAAATATTCTCTGGGAAAAAAAATTGGGGAGGGGGCATGATCCTTCCATGTCCCCCTCCCTTTGGCACTGGGTCAATGGTGCTACAACTTATAGCTATGAAAATAGTTTAATAGTCATATATTAATAATTAGCCAATTAATCACAAATCATTATATACATAACTTTTAAGTCATTTTTATAAGAGTAAATAAATTTATTATACTTGCTAATTTGTATTGATATTTTCACACACAAAAGAAAGGTTTAATATTAATGTCGGTTTGAGATTATTAAGTAGTTTTAAGTTCCAGTTCTTAAAATATAACGTCATCCAAATTTGAGAGAAAATAATTATCGTCTTAAAATGTATTTGATTTTATGGTGAAAAAATACTATAATTGGTTCTGCTTTCTGTCAAACGTGATTTTAGTAAAAACACAAATATTTGCTTACTTTTAGATAAAATTGATTGTTTCCAAACCTTAATTTGAATTGAAGTGTTAAAAAGTAACTTTTGCATTTAAGTTGATAAATTTTTCATCAAACTTATTTTCAAAATACAAACATTTAAACATAAATTACTCACTTCGAAATTGATTTTAACCATACTGCAAACACTCATTTAAAGATTAAAAGCGAAAAACTAGTTGCTGGCTATTGTGAATTATGTGATTAGGTGTGTGCGTTTTTTTCGGTGGTCAAATTCCCCTCGTCCCAGTCTAGACCCTTAATATTGATATGCAAGAGAGAAAAAAATTGCTAGGAAAACACTACTCTCACTTAATAATCATTGTGTAGTTTTTTACTCACGGTTAGGTCATGATGTATTTAAATTATTATTAATGAAATACTATTTTCACGTAATTCTCCGCTTAAATTCTTCTCTGCATCCAAATCTTTTCCTTCAAGGTTATCTTCCATCGATGTGTGCAATAATATGGCTTGATAAAGGGTATCGTTTGCTTAAATTAAGTTCCTCAATGTAGAGTATACTAAGAGGAACAGTTAATGAATTGGAGTATTTGTATGTAATTGAACTTCTTTTCTTGAAAATGCTTGCAAACAGCAAAGCCTATCTTATATTAACAGAAATAGATTTCGTATCTGTGGATTTATGTATATATATAGATTTGGAAAAATTATGTCCATCTCATGCCTTATTGCTATTGATACATCGTACGTGGGAGAGTTGCAACTGCTTCCATAACTTGTTTTTTCCTGGGAGAACCCTCGGGAGCTTTGCGGAACTTGCGATAAAGAGTGAAAATGAAATCGAGAAGATACAACATAATAAGCAAAATTTAGTGATCCATAGAATAAATGTGTCATCAGATAACATCCTTTATTTTCTTCTAGTTTAAGAACTTTGAAAAGGAGTGCAAAAATTGAGGGTAAAATCGTAGACACAGACATGCTATATTTTTCTTTTCTTTCAAAAATATAATATAATTTCAAGACAATTGTCAGTTGTTAATGACTGGTACTACTTGAAGACCACGGCGGAGTATATTCAACAAAATGCTTATTCACGTAAACATGAAAAATTTATTTTGGCAGAACATATATATAAAAGTTTTAATTAATTGTGTTTGTGTTCTTAGTGCCTTAGATTTCAGGTAAATCTGGTTTTGATTGCTCAAATTTTAAAAATTCATTTTAGTCTCTCACGTATGTATAAAAGGTTGGTGTGAAAAAGAACATGTATTTTCCTTGGGATTAATGGGTACCATTGTTGAACATAATTCCGATTAGGTTTCCAATCATCAACCAAAAGTTCGACTCATTGCTGCTGACAATCCCTTTGTCTGTTTTGTTAAAACAGAAGATTTCCATTAGTCTCCTTGGTCTGCTCTAGGTGTCGCTACACTAAAACAAAGGTACTAAGACGTGCAAAGTGCAAATGTGAAACCGGAACACTTGAGTGTGTGCAGCGTGCTGTGCAGCGTGTTAGTAGTTTAACAGGTGCATGCGAGTCTCCAATCAAAGTGCAAAATACTAGCAACTGCCAAACGTAGTGAACAAATTTTATGCAAAAAATTCGAAGTTATTCAAACAGCCGTGTTCGGACTTCAGACTCCAAAAGTGCTACAAATTAAAGAGCCTTCCAGAAAAAATGGCTTTCAACATTAGATACAAAATAAGTAACCTTGTATTCTTCCAATTATGTGATGATTAATAAGAAACAAATGCTACAAAACCAAGCCTAAATGTCTCATTTCTTGACTTCCTCATACTCGGCCTCGGGAGCCTGTTCACCACCCTGAGAACCTCCGGCTGAGGAACCGCCACTAGAACCACCTGAAATGTGCTCTCCAATCTTGGAGACAGCTTTGTTTGCAGCATCAAGCTTTGCCTTAATTTCGTCAGCATTGTCTCCTGCCATTGCTGTTCTCAAATCCGATACTGCATCTTCAATCTCTTTGGCCACTTCACTGGGGATCTTATCTCTGTACTCACCTAAACTCTTCTCAATGCTGTAGATGCTTGTATCTGCACTGTTTCTGATGTCAATGAGAGCCTTTCTTTCCTGGTCTTTCTGAGCGTGCAACTCTGCTTCTTTGACCATCTTATCAATCTCATCTTCTGAGAGTCCTCCAGATGAACGGATGGTGATTTGTTGTTCTTTCCCAGTAGACTTGTCTTTGGCAGAGACAGTAACAATCCCATTGGCATCTATGTCAAATGTGACTTCAATCTGAGGCATGCCTCTTGGGGCAGGAGGAATGCCAACAAGCTCAAATTCTCCAAGCGATTTGTTGTCTACAGCCATTTCCCTCTCACCTTGTAGCACCTTGATACCAACCTGAGTCTGATTGTCAGCTGCTGTTGAAAACACCTGAAGGATATCACAAGTTAGAATTACACTCTACCAAATAGAGAATATTCACCAAAATTATATAAGATTAAACATCTAAAATTACTAATCTAATTAGGGGGGAGGGGGGGGATTTAGGCACATTTTTTTTTACCCCTTGAACATTTGCAAACCTTGGGGGAGGGGGAGATTTCAATTAAGATTTAAGCAAATAATCTTATGATTTGAATGTTACATTACTTACGAAGACTGGCCCCATAACCTGGAAATTACAAAACAATGATCAGTCAATATTTAAAGAGTACCTGACTCTTTTTTGTAGGAATTGTGGTGTTGCGGTTAATCAACCTGGTAAAGATACCACCCAAAGTCTCAATACCCAGAGAAAGTGGAGTGACATCTAGGAGTAGTAGCTCTTTAACATCTCCACGTAGGATACCACCCTGAATAGCTGCTCCCATGGCAACTGCCTCATCAGGATTTACTCCTTTGCTAGGACTCTTTCCAAAGATCGCTGAAACCACCTCCTGGACTTTAGGCACACGAGTCATTCCTCCAACAAGAAGAACCTCATCAACTTCCTTGATAGATATGTTAGCATCCTTCAAACAGCTCTTACACGGTGCCTTTGTCCTTTCAATCAAGTGGTTTACCAAAGCCTCAAACTTAGATCTAGTCAATGTGATGTTCAGATGCTTTGCACCAGATGCATCAGCAGTGATGAAAGGAAGATTAATTTCTGTTTGAGATGTTGAAGACAGTTCTATTTTGGCTTTCTCAGCAGCTTCCCGAAGCCTTTGCAATGCAAGCTTATCCTTTGAAAGATCAATACTCTCAGTTCTTTTGAATTCGTTCACTAGAAAATCCAATAAAGCATTATCAAAATCCTCTCCTCCCAAGAAAGTGTCACCATTTGTTGCTTTCACCTGGACACAAAAAAGTTATTAGTGACAATTTCCAACATTATTTCCAATTACTGGCTATGAAATATAGGCATAGAATAAACAAGTGTTAATACCTCAAAAACACCATTAGAAATCTCTAAGATGGACACATCAAATGTTCCACCTCCAAGATCAAAAACTGCAATGAGACCCTCCTTGTTGTTCATCCCATAGGAAAGTGCAGCGGCAGTGGGCTCATTGATGATTCTCTGAACATCAAGACCAGCAATTCTACCGGCATCTTTTGTTGCCTGCCTCTGAGCATCATTGAAGTAAGCTGGTACAGTAATTACAGCTTTTGAAACTGACTTTCCAAGATATGATTCAGCAGTTTCCTTCATCTTGGTGAGAACAAAAGCACCAACTTGGCTGGGAGAATACTGCTGCCCATTGGCTTCAACCCAAGCATCTCCATTGGACGCCTTAACAATCTTGTATGGAACCATCTTCATCTCCTTCTGAGTTTGAGAATCATCAAAACGCCTACCGATCAAACGCTTGGTTCCGAAAAGAGTGTTTGTTGGGTTAGTCACAGCCTGACGCTTGGCTGGTGTACCAACAAGAAGCTCCGCTTTCTGGTTGAAGGCAACCACTGATGGTGTTGTACGAGCTCCTTCAGAATTCTCAATAACTTTAGGATTCTGAAAATTTAATAACTATTAGTCAGTACAGACACCATCAAGGAAAACATACCTAACAAATTAAGAGAGAGGAAATCTTTACCTTTCCCTCCATAACAGAGACACACGAATTGGTAGTACCCAGATCAATTCCAATGACATCATTACCAGCAGGCTTTGAACTGCAGCGAGGATCGAATTTCACAATGAATAAATCTGAGATCGGAAGTACCCATATCTTTCTCTATACATAAAGTGTAACAATTATGAAAACAGAACAACAAATGGCACCTGAACGGTCGTGACAAACTTGCCCACTTGTTACCTACATATGATGTCTTTGTGCCACTCGTCAACTGCACAACCATGTGAATGAAAATTAAAATTACCTTCAGAACAGTGCTAACATATGATCAACACAAGTTCAACAATCACTATTGCACAAACGATGCCATGATATCAACAATTCTTCATATACTTACTAGGTCCCGAATGGATAGGCAGTTCTAAAAATGTCAATTATGGAGGAAAAAGAAGATTACATACATCCAAAACAGCATTCTTACTTGTATACAATACAAAGTTACAATGAAGTCAGCAGCACAGAAAAAACGCAGATTATCTAGCAAAACTTCAAGCCAATATATAACCTAATAATCAGTGACATTCAAACTAACAAGTGTCTCTATCTTATATAAAAGTGTGGTTCTCAAAACATTTCTAAAAACGGTAAATTCCAAGATCTGTTAGTATTACTGACGAGTTAAAATTTTATTTCTTATTTCACATAAGAAGATTTCACCTTCACAACAAAGTCCCACAATCACGGGACACAGAGCCTCGTCTCATAGATCTTAAAAATCAATAAGTTATAGTTTCTAAAAACAAAGTGATTCGATGTATTCGTAACATAACTCAACAAACATCTCAGAAAAATTAGAAGTGAGGTTTAATCGTGTAGAAAGAGTGAAAATGGAGATGCGAAAGAGAGGGCGGAATGGTACCGATCGGAAGGCGGAGAGAGAAGAAGAGGGAAGGTCGCGGCGGCGGAGAGAGCGGAGCAATGCAGTGGCGGCGGCCATGGCGGATTGGGAAAAGTGAAACGAGGGCTTTGGAATTGGGCTTTGGAGAAAGAAAGGGGTTTGGCTTTAAAATAGGGTTTAGGGTTTTGTGCTGACGAAGGAAATGATGGTCGTGAGAGGTGGAATTGAGGGTATCGTATTCGTATCGTATACTTTCGTTTTTGTTTTTTTTTTTAAGAATGTATCGTGTTCTTCAAGACATACAATTTTTTTTTTTCTTCCAACAACCCAACAAAATGGACGCCTGATATATAAATGAATTATTATTATTATTATTGTGAATAAAAATAAATTATTATATTATTATCTTACATTTTTGTCTTATTTTTCTTTTATTTTTTCTACTTCTTTTTTCATTGTCCACCGTATTATTTGCATATTTATGATTTTTCTTTTCTCTTCCTGTATTTTTTTTTTATATATCTTCTTTCCTTTCACTCTACACTCTAAAAATGAGAATTTGGATTCTCTCCCGCTATCAACTTTTCTTCCACTCGTACTCTATAATACACTTTGAAAAGTATCTTTTTAAAATATTCAAAGTAAATTATTCAATTTAAATTCTCTATTTTTAAAATAAGTCATCTAACTATAAAAAAAATATTCAACGTACCCTCTCCAGCTAATCATCAATAGGTGTAATGCCTGTTTAACATTGCACCTTTGTCAAGATGTCTTTAGATTCAATTTTAGACTTTATTGAAGTATTTGTAAAATATTTTACTTCTTAATTTGCAAATTATCCCAAAATACTTTCGTTTTTTTCTGCAAAAAAAAAAAATTGTTTAGTTTCATGATTCGGAAAATATTATTTTTTATTTCAAACTCCCAAAATGATTTTTTTTTTAAAAAAAAGAAAAACTCGTAGAGTGAATCTCTTGAGCCAAAATTGGTTAGGATGATAAGTCTTGCATAAATTTATAAGTATCTAACTTTGTCTTCATCAATTTTTTTTATATCTATGACTTTGTCTTCATTTTAAACTTTCATATCTCAACACAAGATCAAATAATGTTTAAAAGGTCTCACTAACACATCTTCAATAAATATGTATTAATTTGATTGTTTGTGTAAAAAGATGAATAATAATGTGATAATTAATCAAATGATTTACATTTTAATATATTTTAAAAAATATGTATTAAATCTATTTTGATGTATATGAATAAAGTATGAAATAATTTTAAAAATATAAAATGTATATAAAAACTTTCAATTCAACAATAGATTTTGAGATAAAAAAATTTAATTTAAAATTATTGAGTGGTGTAATAATTAGAGTTAAGGGGAAAAAAAGATACTTTTAGAAAACTTGATGACAATTGTTCTTTTCTAGGGATATATATGGGGAAAAAAACAAAAAAATTTAACTAATTAATTAGATATGGTAAACTACTATCCAAAGCATTATAAAACATATAAAAAAATAGTTGCAGGAGAGACAAGCATGGTACATTGGAAGGGACCAGTGTATGGCCTACGTTGGCTAGGTGATCAACACAAAATGTTTTTTTTTAATATTAAAAGAGGATAATTTTTTTTTTCAAAATTAACAATTAGGGGTAGATTTTGAAAAAGTAACCATTTAGGGGTAAGTCATAAATGAAACTATGACTTTGTATGCAAAAGTCATAAATCCTACTACAACTTTTGTTTTTTTTTTTTTTTTTTTCTATAGAGGTTGTGAACTTTTAAAATAATTGTCTAACTTGAATAATTATGTACACGACTTTGCAAGATAAGATTGTTGTAACGAGTTAATAGTAAAATTCAAATGCAATTATTCAAGTTGTGTCTACAGACATAACATAGGTAAGAAATAAGAGAAAAGGGAGATGTATTATTTTTTGAATATACTTGAAATATAATTTTGTCTCCAAAATTTTATGAGTAACAAAAAGCTGAATTTTTGTGTTGTCACATTTTTTTTAAATCAAGCCTGAAACAAGAATGTTCAGTATAGTTATCGAAAAAAAATATTTAGTACCATATGTTTTAGCTAATCAAACGGACTCTAGCTATATTTAAAAGGATTTTTTTGCTTAATGAAGTAGGCAAAAAGAATTTTTACTGGGTAATAATATTATTACAATAGTTGAAAAACATGACACATAAATTGGTTGATGTGCTGCCAGATTAATACTCTAAAATGAGGTGATTCAGTGGGATATGATTAATTTGAGTACTAATTAGTAGAAGTTTCAGATGATTCCTAGTTCTTATCTATAGTACGCTTGGATTAACTTCATGGTAAAAAAAAATAATTATTCTTTTATGGTGAAAGAAAAATAATAAATAAATATTTTTATTTTTTTTATAATATTACCGTATTTCGTGGGATAAAATTGATTTTTATATTTTATTCAAACACACTAATCTACACCAGTTCAACTCGCCTCTTTAGATGGTTCTGCCGCCAAATCTTGGCAATATATCCTAGCTATAAGCGAGGTTGTTACTTGTCAATAACCATCTTCATTTACTAATAATAATAATAATAAAAAGTAACAATTTCATTTAAACATGTTACTAAAATAGCTAAGCTAGCTCCTAAATATCAACCAATCTGTTAGTGCATGTGCATGTTTCGGAAGTTACTAGGATAATCCAACCCCAACATTTTCGGTTAATGTTAATCATAACAGCTTCAACCATCGACAAAATAGATACTAGTATATAACATTTAGCTGTTACTTTGCACTCTTATTTTACTACTTCTCTTCCCTTTAAGAAAGAAACAGACAACACAACAAACTCAACAAGGTTAACTACGTAGCTAGAGAAATGGCGGAAGTGAAGAGTGAAGAGCCAGAAAAGGCAAATACAAATGTGAAAGAAGAAGAAGAAGAAGAAGAAGAAGAAGAAGAAGAGTCTCCAATAGAGGAAGTGAGGCTAACAGTGAAGAACACCGATGACCCGACCCAGCCGGTATGGACCTTCCGGATGTGGTTCCTGGGGCTCCTCTCGTGCTCCCTCCTCTCCTTCCTCAACCAGTTCTTCTCCTACCGGACGGAGCCTCTCGTCATCACGCAGATCACCGTGCAGGTGGCCACCCTCCCCCTCGGCCATCTCATGGCGGTGGTCCTCCCCACCGCCATGTTCAGGATCCCCGGGTTCGGGACCAAGCGGTTCTCCTTCAACCCGGGTCCCTTCAACATGAAGGAACACGTCCTTATTACTATATTCGCCAATGCTGGTAGCGCCTTCGGGTCTGGCTCGCCCTACGCTCTGGGGATTGTTAACATTGTCAAGGCCTTGTATAGAAGGAAGATATCCTTCATTTCTTCATGGCTTCTCGTCATCACCACTCAGGCCTCAACTCTCTACTCTTATTTTATATCCTATTCTCCAATTTTTAACTTTTTTTATTTTTTATTTTTTTACCTGTGAGACTCGAAAAATTTTATTGTTGATTATGTTCAGTCTTGACTTTCAACCTTTTGTTTGTCTTCAAAATTTACAAATGAAAATGAAATTAAATAATATAAAATTACTGAGGGGAGTAAAATGTTTTAGAAATAATGATTGAAATATAAACAGGAATGAATTAGAGCTACTGAAAAAGACTATTCTTTTGTAACATGCTGAATTAAGGTTTGAAGGTCATAATATATTTAATGTCTATCATGGCTTCAAACATAATTCCTTTCGAAAAAGGATACTGTAGTAAAAAAGAAAATTATGATGATTGAAATGATGAGTTACCTCTACAATTCACAAACTATAAAACAAAATAGCAATGAGTCATTTTCATGGTCAGTCCTCATGGTTACATTGTTTTGTTTTTTCTCTTCAATATCAAATTAAAGTAAATTTTTGTTGTTTGCTTTTGCCATTACACGGTGTTACTTTTTTTTTTTCTCCCTAAAGATCTTTCCTTTTAAAAATAGTTAATAAACAATAGTACAAGATACAGGGAACATAAAACTTATTTTGGCACTTGAATGTATTTATTTATTATTATTTGTTGAGATTTAATTTGTGAAAGATAATGGGTTGGGTGCATGTTTGTGAGTGCAGGTGTTAGGATACGGGTGGGCGGGGTTGCTGAGGAAGTACGTGGTGGAGCCTGCTCATATGTGGTGGCCCAGTACCCTCGTCCAGGTCTCTCTTTTCCGGTAAAGCGTTTTACTTCATTTTTCATAATAATTTTCCTTTTTGCATGTGCTTTAGTGATGATGTTGGCTCTTCTGCTCTATACTTTCCATTCATGCCAGCACGACAAATACTGAAATGATTTTATATTATTATTATTCTATTAGAAATTATTTTTTTAAAATATTATCTTAAAAAATATATTAATAAATATTTATGATTAGATAACACTAGTGTATATCTAATTTATATTTTTCAGTACATCACCGTGAAATTCTTAAAATGTATGCATTAATTTCTTTCTCACACCAGACGGGCTTTGTTGTTATTTTCCTTTATAAGCTGTTTTCTGCTTATAAATTAAAGTTATGATCTGCTTATCACTGATTACTGTTAAAGCATTAAAGCTTATTTATAGTTTGTTTAAACCCAATAAGGTTATGCTTGATAAATCTTAAGGTTAAGAAAAAAATAATTTTTAAATAAAAATTTAAAAGATAGTACTAAACTAAATTTATTGAATTGGAAGTGCTTCATAAAAATTAGTTATTGAATCAATTAGTTTTTTTTTTGGTGTACATTAAATTAATTAGTTAATAATAAAATGACGTAGAAAAAAATGTTTATATGATTTTTATACATTTTTTAATTTCTAGAAAAAATACTTTTAATTAATAATAATTAAAACTTTTGTAGTTAGTTTTAAATTGATATAATTTTTAAAAGATAAATTTTTTTATTAAAAATTAAAAATAAATAATATAATATTAAAAGAGGAATTTTATTGAAACAAAGTGCTTCAGCTTAGAATTAAGACAACTTTATTAGGTTGTAACAGACAACAATTTCTTGTTAATTATCGTTTTCAATTTTAATAAGAGGGTTTGGAAATAATCCATATATACAAAGGAGAAATGTGATATGAATCATGATTGCTTCGCATCACCTTTTCTCAAAATATGATCGTGGCAATCTATAGGATTATCTCTTTGCTGTCTCATTTCACATGATTTCTGGTTTCACAGAGGATAGAAAATGCACAGTAGCCCGTGAGAAACAGTTAGAATTTTCAGCAGGAGTCATGTATATCTTTGTAACAAAATAAGCAAAATGGTAAGGCTGGCTAAGCAATCAGCTTCAGTTTATTCGTGGGATGTTATCTAAGTTTGATCCTTGGCGAAAATATTTTTTTGTCATGCTTTACTTACTTCCTGGCCGAACATTGGATTAGTCAATATTTCCTTTCCCTGATGGATGAACTGGAGGATTAAGACAAAAAAAATACTCATCTCCTAAAAATACTGTATTTCTATATTCATATCATCTAATTCAGTCAATGTCAATCTAATACCATGATTTCCTATGGCCACACCAAGTTGGTGTCACATATCACCTCTCAAAACTCTCTGATAACAACAATGTTTTTATTTCCTTATCACAGTCATTTAAATGCTTCTCATGCCAGATGGAGCCAAAAAGAAAATAATGTTGTTGTGACCTTCTCAAGCAGTTTATATATATTTACTTACATACAAATTAACCTTGTTGATGTGCAGAGCTTTGCATGAGAAAGATGAGCGTCGATTTTCGCGGGCAAAGTTCTTCTTTATCGCACTAGTCTGCAGTTTTTCATGGTATGTGATCCCCGGATACTTCTTCTCAACACTCACAAACATATCATGGGTGTGCTGGATATTCTCCAAGTCAGTCACTGCTCAGCAACTAGGCTCAGGCATGAACGGCTTAGGATTTGGTGCACTCACACTTGACTGGACTGCTGTAGCATCATTCCTGTTCAGCCCTCTTATCTCACCCTTCTTTGCCATTGTCAATATCTTTGTGGGGTACACACTGGTAGTGTATGTTGTGATTCCTATTGCATATTGGGGCCTCAATGTGTACAGTGCACATATGTTTCCCATTTTCTCATCAAACTTGTTCACTTCCCAAGGCCAAGAGTACAACATATCTGCTATTGTCAATGAAAAGTTTGAGCTAGATATCGCCAAGTATCATCAACAAGGTCGAATTCATCTGAGTGTGTTTTTCTCTTTGACTTACGGATTTGGATTTGCCACCGTAGCATCCACCCTTACACATGTTGTATGCTTTTATGGAAGGTAATTAATGCTCTCCTTATGAATCAATACTCAAATTATTTAGCAATGTTGTTCAGTTGGTTATGTTTATTATACTTTTTAATAATAGGCAAGCACAAAGGATATTATTATCTTCTCTTGTCAGGGATGTGATAGTATTAAGTTGGAACAAATAGATGGTGCAATAGTCTTATAATTTTATGAGTTCTACTTTTTTTTGTTGGATTTAGAAATACCCTGCAGTTGCATAATGTACAAAATGATTACCTGACATCCAATGCATTGAATGCCAATAGAATTCAAAGAAAATTCATGACATGTGATTCAAGTTTGTGTTAAAAAGAGAGATCATATTGAACATGTGACGTTTTTTCAACAATTTTCTTATTAGTTAGTATTAAAAGTTAATGTTAAATCTTAAGATGTGTATGCCTTAACGCGGCTGAATATGCACGTGAAAAAGGAACAACAAAATTGTTATATTTTGATGTGGTAATATGGACTTAACATGCAGGGAGGTTATGGAGCGGTATCGTGCTTCGGCAAAGGGCAAAGAAGATATCCACACAAAACTGATGAAAAAATACAAAGACATACCTACTTGGTGGTTTTATGTGATGATGGGCGTGACGCTTGTGGTTTCTCTCGTGCTATGCATCTTTCTAAATAACCAGGTTCAGATGCCGTGGTGGGGACTTATCTTTGCTTCAGCCTTGGCCTTTATATTTACTCTCCCAATTAGCATCATAACTGCCACCACAAACCAGGTTAATATCTTGCAACTTTTGCTCCCCTAAAATGTCCAGTACATGTAAAATGCAATAATCTCCTTTCAGTTCCCTAAAATTGACACTTTTTTTTTTTGTATGCACACATCTAAAAAATACAGCAAAAATCAAAGAGAACTAATTGTTCCAAATTTGTGTTCAAAAAAAATTTGTCGTCTCCTTCTTGTGACATGGCACAGACAATTCGATTCACTTTCCATGCTTCTTCTGTCAAACTAAATGTAGATCATAGCATATGAATGCATAGCTTAAAATGATTTCTCGATGATTAATTGTGAATTTAAGGATAGTTTAAGCTTAAACCATGAAGTTTGTATTTTGTATGGTAACATTTTTAGCTGTACAGTCAACTTGTGGTTTTAAGTAACAAAGTGCTCCCTTCATAGGGGCAGGACCACAAATTTTGAAGTTATAACCTGTTTAATCTTATGCTTTGCCTACAGACACCAGGACTAAATATTATTACTGAGTATCTCTTTGGTATAATTTACCCCGGAAGACCAATAGCAAATGTATGCTTCAAAACCTATGGTTACATAAGCATGGCTCAGGCTGTCTCCTTCCTTGGTGATTTCAAGCTTGGTCACTACATGAAGATCCCTCCAAGATCAATGTTTTTAGTTCAGGTATATTCATCATATTTACTTCCACTCACCTCATCCCCTTCTATGCCTAACCTTTGTGTCACACACAAATAGCTTGCACTATACTGATATTACATTTCTTCTGTAGTATCTAATTCACTCCATGTGTTTGTATAGTTCATTGGTACAATGCTTGCTGGAACCATCAACATTTGTGTAGCATGGTGGTTGCTGAACTCTATCAACAACATTTGTCATAAAGATCTCCTTCCTGAAGGCAGTCCCTGGACATGTCCAAGTGACCGTGTTTTCTTCGATGCGTCAGTCATCTGGGGTCTGGTAGGACCTTTGAGGATCTTTGGTTCTCATGGAGACTACCAAGCATTGAATTGGTTTTTCTTTGGAGGTGCAATAGGGCCAATACTAGTTTGGATATTGCACAAGTCATTCCCCAAGCAGTCATGGATTCCCTTGATCAATCTTCCAGTCCTTCTGGGGGCAACTGGAATGATGCCACCAGCAACACCACTGAACTACAATGCCTGGATTATAGTTGGAACGATTTTCAACTTCTTTATCTTTCGCTACAGGAAGAAGTGGTGGCAGAGATACAACTATGTTCTATCAGCAGCACTTGATGCAGGGGTTGCTTTTATGGCTGTTCTGCTCTACTTCACACTTGGCCTGGAAAACACCAGTCTTAATTGGTGGGGAACTGCTGGGGAGCATTGCCCTCTTGCAACTTGCCCAACGGCTAAGGGCATTGTGGTTGATGGTTGCCCTGTATATTGATGAAAGCTTCTTTTAATGGTTTTGTTTTTGTTCTATCATTACAGTTGCAACACTCATGAACTAGTACTGAAAATGAAGAATGTGTATAAAATTTTTTCCCCAGGAAAACAGTGTTATATTTTTCAATTAGGTTTATTCTTTCACAATTTATTGCCAGTGTTTACCTGGTTGCTTTAATATCATTGCAAATATCTAGACAATACAGAGGAAGAATAGGAGGTGTTCCACACCAATGTCATGGTGAACTAAACAATAAAAAAAATGCAAAATGGAACACAATCATTAGTTATGTAGTTACCAAATACAATGTTAATATCCTACACCTTTCTATAATTTTATTTCAATCTACTTTACTTGCATGATAAACACAACCAAAGAGAATTTTTATATCACCACAGCAAGTGATAAAAATTGCTAAAATTGATCATGCTAGTTTACCACATATATCAGTTATTTGATACGATGGACTATGACCACATAAAAGGACTCATTAATCTGGCAAAGTGAAATTGTATAAGCCACAACAACCATGTACCTATCCAGGGGTAAAATTTATTGACCAAACAAATGGGGGTAAAATTTCAATTTCACTCTCTTTTCCCTGTGGAGATGGTAAAAACCCACGCTTTGCAAGCAAAATTATGTGTGGCGGATGCAAGTTAAAGAAGAGAAGAAAGCAAAAGTCACTAAACTTGTTTATTATTTAATACTCCATAAATATTTGTAATCAAGATTTGGGCTGAAAAAGATAAAAATTGCAACAGTAATCAGAAACAGCAACTAAAAGCTGTAAAGTTGGCAACTGATGGTTGAAAAAACATTGCCAGAAACTCATCAGAAATCAATTGTCAGGATTTTTTCTTGGCTAACTTGAATATCATCTTCAACTTATGTCCTTGAAGTCGACCCCAACAGTGGCGTGTTTACCCCAAGATCAATGCTTCCATCTTGCTCAGGGTCAGGCTCCACCTTATTTATCCTAGTCTCATCATGTGCTGTATCAATATCAGGACTGTTTATGGATCTCTTATGATAACACTGCCATCACCTTGGATAGATCAATGCAAGTGTCTTTACCTCATCTGTCTCTTCCTGAATAGATCCTTTTAATCAAATGACCAGCTTTGCAAGTAATTTCGGGATTAGAAATCTTGTTTACATTGCCACCAATGTTAAAAAGTAAAAGCCAAAATTAGATACTCAAACCCAGAAATCATCATGATGAGTTCCCTGAAATCCATTGGTTATATTCATCCATCCTTATTATGAAGGAGCTTGAACTTGGGGAACCACCTCCGCCATATCCCTTCAGGTTTCAAGAGCAGTATTAAGTGTTAAACAATCAAAAGGTAAGACAAAGATGTATCCATGTGTGAAACAAGCAAGGCATACCTTTGCAACTTCAGAGGTATCAGTGGAACTATCAGTGCTACGCAAGCACATTTTGAGATTATTCCGTTGCATGAATATCACAGCACCTATGGGCCTGTCACTGATGAATACATCTAATTGATCAGATTATATAATTCAATAATTCTTTGATAGAATAAAAAATCCCACAAAAGGTAGTGGCAAGATATCATGGTTATAAAATAATCTGTTAAAAGTACATTTTTTAGATTCTTCACCTAATCCCTACGAAACGTTAATCAAACAAGGATACTCGAGACATAATTATGGATTCTCTGATAGCTACAATCAGACAAAGAATCAACATATATTTGAAACCAACATAGTATCTCATTGGATTTATCTTCAAGATAATAAAATCTTGTATGAATGTATATATATATATATATATATATATATATATATATATATATATATATATATATATATCATCAAATTAAACATAAATTTGATAAACCTTTCTTTTCAATAAATTACCTCACCTAAGACCAGTAGCAGCACTTTTTACACTAAGAAGCTTGCCAATTTCATCACTTAAGTTGGAGTTCCCATCTGCCCGAACTCCCTACACAGCAATCATGGCAACAAAACTTGATTATAAATCTCAATCACAAAATTGTGGGTGGGGGCACCACATTGCATGATGCCATAATATCGATAAAACTGACAAGAATTAGTTATACATTGAACATTAAAAAAAAGCAGGGGATAAAGTTCATGGCACAAATTTGAATTTCATTCATAATTGATTAGTTTAAAAACAACCAAAATTAAAAAAAAAAAATTAAGGCATAACAATAACAATAGAAGTAAGATGATTGTAATTTTGTAATATTACCAGGCACTCTCCATAAAATCCTCTACCTAGTCGAACCCTGAAAACCTTTTCCAGCAATTTGTTTGCAGCATTCTGGCGAGCTGAAACACATGAATTTCCTTTAGCAATCAAACCTTCAGCACTTAATTCCAGCAACTGCCATGAAGATTTTTCAAAGAACAGAGCAAATTCAGCAAAGACATGATAACTATAGAGAAATTGACAATAACTTGCACCAAGAATTGGAATATTCTACAGCAAGGCATATAAAAGCAAGGAAGCAACACAGTAGATGTTGCTATGGCATGAAGACTTGTAATATTAGTATCCGACACTATGGCAGTGTAAATAGAAAAGAAAAATATGACTTTATACTAGTCATGCTCACTTCAAACAACCAATTAACTTATTGAAATGTATTTTTCCCTTCCCAAGCAGGAAATAAATAATTGACAAAACTGACAGGAAAAAAATGGTAAGGCTTGTCTACAATCTCTATCTTACAGAATAACAGTTCTATTGTTATTGAAACACATTCATTTTAATTAAACTGAGGAGTTTCTTCAGTTAGCCTGGCCGAGCTATTTGACATGACCTAAGTAAACTATATACTTCTTAGAAATAAGAAAATGCTATGGGTTCATAAATTTGTTTCTTAATCCATTTTTTTTATACGAATTAAAGTAAAACTCTAAATTTTTGCTCAACAACAACAATAAGAGAACACATTAACACAAACAATCTTAAAAGATGATTGATCACTCATGCCTGCTTGTACATGCATGAATTAGAAATGCAGTTAAACCTTGACCGCCATTCACTCAGTCCAATATTAAAGACCCTAATGCCAGGCAAGCTCCATCGGCGAAGATCTCCATTCTCAATATACTTAAGCATCAGCTGCACCTGGCCTTTGTATTTTGATTCCACCAAACATGGAGCTGCACCCTTAATGAAATTCAGGCATCTTTCAATTTCAGTCATTGTTGTATGAGATACTGGAGAAATAAAGCACATAAAAAAATTATATTTTTACTCACATAAGAATTATTAACATCCTCACATTTGCTGGCAAAGTACTCATAAACAGCACTGGAGCTGCTCTTCTCAAGGTTTACATTAATCATAATATTATCGGGGCAATCATTGGCAGGGGGAATATGTCTAAGTACCAATTTCCGATGATCAAACCCAATAATCCTAATAGATAAAAGCAATCAAATTAATATGCAAACAAAACCAAACCACGTGAGAAATTATACAATAACAGGACATGAATATTATCCTACTTGCATTTTGATTTACGAGAAAGGTCGGAAAGGAATTCCTTTGGAGGAATAAAGTCAAGTAGGTAACACGTCTCAAGGCCTTCAAAGCACAAATCTTCAACCCTGTGGTCACAAATATGTAACTTCATGAAGGGATCAATAAAAAAAAACCACAACTTTCGAGCACCCCATTTGACCCCATCTCAAGTTTTCAAACTTAAAGTCAAGTAAAGCACATAAATTGGAACTTCAAATGCTCAACAACAAGAAACACAAAACCCCATTACAAAAAGATAAGAAAATTTATTGAATAGAAGCATAAGGGGGATAATAAATGAACCTGAGAGCGAGAAAGGGAACTGCAGAGAAGGGCAATATAAGGGAAGGGAGATTGTGGCGAGTGTGGAAGAGGTGAGCAAAGAGAGCGGAGAATGCTCCAGAAAAGGAAGGGTAGTTGTAGAGAATGATGTTGGAAACTCTGTCTTCTGAAGCTTTGGCTATGGCTTCCAATGCCGCATCTGAACGCAGGCTTCTGCTCCCTCTCCCAACCCTTACACACAGAGAGAAAGGGAGGCTCGTCCTGCCCCCATTTCATTTGAATGATTCGTTTGTTTTTCTCGTTTGAATCGTTGAGTTGGACTTGGGTGAATGATCCATTTCGCAGCTTAATAGAAAGGAAGAGCATTTTTCAAAATTTACATTAGTTAAAACATTTTTTTTTCTATTTTAATTTAAATATATTTTTTTAAATTTTCTTTTATTTTTTCTCTTTCTTTTAAATAAAGTATTTTTTTTTAAAAAAACTGTTTATATTAAATAAAAATATTTTAGACAAACATATAAAAAAATAAAAATTCATTTGTTTTATTAAAAATGCTCTTTTTTGTAAAAAGCTTAATATGTAAGCTAAGTAGAAATATAATTTTTTTTACACTATCAATATATTTATTATATATTCTTATCAAAACATATTTATTTTATTTTCCATTTTATTTTTTTATCATATTAACTATACTTATTACATCTATATTTTATCTCTCTATTTTTTCTTCCATCACAAATTCATTCTAAAATAGAAATCAAATGCATTATAGATTGAGTAATCGGTAGTTATATAAAATTTGTGCAGAGGAATGATGGTTCGGTGAGGTGTGGTTGTTCAAGGATAATTGTGATACGTGTGGTATGGTGGATAATTAGGTGGCGGCGGAGTGGCCATCAATTTGGTGCATTGTAAAGATTGCATTGGGTGGTGATGTTTGAGTGCGGTGTTGGTGTTGGGTGGTTAGGTGGAGGTGGGGTGGAGCGGTCATGAAGGTTTGGGGGAGAGGTAGCAAGGTTTGCTTGGGAGAGGAAGGGTAAAGATGGAATATTAAGAATTTTGGGGGTACACCATGCAAAAAATGGGTACATTAAGTAATTGTGTACTCTGAATTGGTTGTTAAATTGCATGGTTTTCTTTCTGGGCCTCTTCTTCCTGCACCCTAATAATCTCAAAGGTACATTCTGAATTAGGTAATCTGGAATGTAAAACTTTCGTTCTCGATTAACCTTTCCGTAATGAAAGGAGGCTCCTTGTAAATTTCCGATGAGTTAATTTGGAATTCAAAATCTTCGTTCAGAATTAATCTTACTGTGATAAAATTAAAGGAGGTGTGGGCTGAGATTTCTGGATGCAATCTGATGTGTAAAACTTAAAAGATATGGGGCCTAGGTACTGGGAGTTGTGTTTGGATTCCGTTTCATGATACATGATAAACAGTATAAATTAAGAAATCATAAAACCCAGGCACAATATATCTTTAGTGTTCAATATATAGATATAGATGTACATTAAGATTTATTATTCGTTTCGTGATTCATGATTTACAGTAGTACAGATTTAGAAATCATATCAACCAAACATATTCATCTTCATATATGGGTCCGATCGATTTCTAACAGGTTTTCACCAATGCAGCTGTAATCAAGTGCAATGAACACTTGGCTTGTTACTTTATAACGAAAGCAAAGGATAAAAATTTATAGACTTACAGCATGTTTAGTACAGTTTAAATTTAGAGAATAATCGCTTTTATTTTTAAAAGATTTCTACTTTTTTTTTGATAAAAAAACAAGCGAATACTTCTCTAAAATAAATTACATCACATGCATGTTAAATTTTTTGCATCTTCAATTTGAGGGAGTATCCCAGAATCATCGCTTCTGCTGGTGTTTCACTGCATGTGTTGAGGCTGAGGCTGGCTTTGTTGCGGACTGTTAGGGTTCAGTATATCATATCCATTTCTGATAGCATGTGGAGGATTGAGTGTTGCCCTTTCTTCTTCTTTATGCCTTGCTTCAATAACCTAGGATCCAAATCATTAACTTAGGTTTAGCTAAAATAAAATTGAAGCTTCCAGCTTCTAGATAATTAAATAGCACGTACGGTCCAAAGTCTGTTTGGACACAAAGTTAGAAAAACTTTTAAAGAGTTTTGCTACAGAAAATAGTAGAGAAAAATACTCTTCTAGCTTTTGTATCCAAACATACTCTAAATATATGAGGAAAATCTATTGGATACTTAACTTGAAGCCCTTTGCGTCTATAGGCCTAGGATTTGTGTGTTTAGGTATTTCATTACATTATGCATGAATGATTTTTGGTTAAAGGTGTAAAGAACGACTTTATAACAATGAGGAGATGGAGAGAAAAATGCTTGTAGTTATAGAGAGAAAAAGATTATTACTTTGAGTTTTTTTTAATTATTTTTCACACTGTGTCCTTTACAAAATTAGGTTTCATTCGTACCGTACCTATCAACATTTTCCATTATCAAACTGAGTATGAATGCATATACTTCAATTATAGAGTATGTTTTAATTTCTTGATGATTTACCTTCTGTAGTTCTGCATTTTCTTTATGGATAAGGTCTATCTTCTTATGAATTGAAGTTCTTCATTTTGTCGATGAACGAAGCTTCCCTGCAAATAATAATGCTGTTAATGAAGATCGGTCCAAAATTTCAAATTTGTGGAGTATTAAAGAAACAAAATCTGATGCAGCTGGAACCTTTTGTTGTAATTCCTTGATCTCATCACTGAAAATGAGATCCTGCAGATGAAATAAATGATTGTGTAAGAGTCGTGCATGAAATAAACGATGGCGCATGTATTATATATTTGAATTTGCCTTTGTATTCAAAACAACTTCTAATCTAAATTTTATTGAAAGGTCGTTTTTTTTTTTTACTAAAAATAATTAATGGAAACCAAACATGTGCTTTAAGGAGGAGCTTTGATTTGCTTTGACTTTGAATCATGGTACCTTTTTTATGCGAACGTTATTCAAACTCATTTGCAGTCGATTTTCCAGATGCTTTAGCTGATTAATACCCAAACCAGAAAGTTCGTCACCAATCAGTTGCCTGCATTTGCTGAAAAGAAAGTATGAAATCCTCCCTCATCTTAAATTTGTTTATTGCTAATAGTTACTACCTCCTTTTCATATGTTTTGATGTTTAAATATACATATATTACATTAAGAAACATTTAATAAAACTTAAAATTATTATATTTGAATTAAAATATTCTTATTTAATACTTGCACTAGTACTAATAATGGGTATTAAATAAAAATACATTTGAAAAAAATGTATTAATTAGGCTTTAAAATTCTAAAATATCAAATGTTTTGAGAAAAAAAATTAAAAGTTAAAACATAAAAAGATATATGAAAAGGAAGTAGTCACTATTATAAAAAAGGGCTTCAACGATGGTCCAAAGTGAGATACAACAATGTTTTTCGTCCGTCTTAGAATGTGACGTCGTCGGAAGTTACAAATTATAAGGACGTGTCTGAAAGCACCGTCTTAAAAAGTGAACAACTTTCAAAGACGATGCTTACCTCAGCATCGTCTTTGAATGTAGGCATTCTAAGACGTTGCTAACGTAAGCACCGTCTTAGTAAGCTGACATTCAAAGACGGTGCTGACGTAAGTACCGTCTTTGAATGTCCACTTTCAAAGACATTGTTGATGTAAACACCATCCTTAAATTCAATATTATTTTTAATTATTGATATTTTTTTTGGTTCATATCCCATCAGAAAAAAATAAATAATTAAAAATAACATATATTAGCATGATTGTAATTAATATTAATGCGAAATTTTATTTAATAAATAAATATTTAAATGATAGATTAAATAAAAATAAGAGGTTTATGTATTATTTATATTTAATCTATCATTTAAATATTAATTATTAAATTTTAATATTAAATACAACATATTAAGAAAATACTATTTAGGGATAATTACAACAAATTAAGAAAATTGAATTTTAAAATAAATTTTAATAAATGAAGGTAAATTTTAATTAGTTACACGAAATGCATGTGCATTCATTTTCCAACCTGAGAATGAAGGTATCTCAAGCCACAAGCTGCTCCAACTTAAATCTTTTGCCTAGCACACCATGCAAGCTTTTGTCCTCAAAATTCAAATGATCCCTTAAATTTTATTTTATTTTTTTTCTATATAAATCAATGGGTTTTCCTACACTATTAGTTATTATCAAAGTCAAAAAACTTATCATACATTTGGAACATCAAGTTTATTCTTACATTTGGAAGAGGAAGAGCTATGTTTGCACAAACAGTAGGATCTTCTTTAATGCAGTTCTTGATGAAAGCTCGTTCATATGCTTTTGCCCTGATGCCAATCAACTACAGAGAAAGAGGACAACAAAAATCAGGAATAAGTGCATACATGTTACAACAACAACAATCGTGCATACATGTTACAACAACAATCTACAGACTTTTTAGTTTGTTCCGCTTCTGCAGTTGTTTGATCAATCAATTCAGCTTCTACAATGTTGGTTATATGAAGAGGAAACAAAGAGTTTATTACATGGAAAAATAGATAAAGAAAATAAAAACAAAATACTTATAAAAAGTGTAAAACAAGGATAAGAGTACCACCAATAGAATTAGTCAAGCACTGAAGTCAAAGTTTCAACAGGGATAACAGTACCACCCATTATTGAAATAATCACTCAAAAGACACTAATGCAGAAAGAGTTGAAGAAAGAGTGGATGCAAATGTTAATTTATCAGTAAACTTTTACAGCACAAGTACGTATCCAAGGTACTACTATCTTTGTACAATATCATTTTTTTGTTGGTAGAATTGAAGAAAGAGTTGCCTTATTCTCATTATAATTTTTTCCTGTATTATTTAATTGGAATTATATCCGTTCAGGTTAAAAATAATCTCACGACGTTTCTTAACAATAATTAGTTTTTGAATTAGTTTTGGGTTCACGCTTGCTGTGTTGTATTGCCTTTCTGTTATTTGCTTTCTCTCTCATCTCACCTTGTGTGTGTATATATATATATATATATATATATATATATATATATATATATATATATATATATATATATATATATATAAACAAAAAGGGGCTACACGATGTGTGCTCGCATTACGCATCACCCTGCCATATTCTATCTGTTATTTGTTATGGTATCATAGCCTAACGATCTTCTTCTTCCCCATCACTCTTACCTACTTCTGCTGCCATGAGTAATGAAACCGATCCTTCTCTTAATGTCCACAGTTTTCTATATCTTCATCCCAATGAAAATCCTGCAATGTCATTGGTATCCCCTTCACTTGATTCAACAAATTACCATTCCTGGAGCAGATCTATGATCACTGCTCTCAGCGCCAAGAATAAAGTAGAGTTCATTGATGGAAGTGCCCCACAGCCATTAGCATCTGATCGTCTTTACGGAGCTTGGAAGCGCTGTAATAACATGGTAGTCTCCTGGCTCGTGCATTCTGTTTCTTCGTCAATCAGGTAGAGCATTCTTTGGATGGATTGTGCAGAGGAGATTTGGCGAGATCTCAAGTCCCGGTATTCGCAGGGTGATCTTCTTCGAATTTCTGCTCTACAGCTTGAAGCCTCTTCAATAAAACAAGGTGATCTATCAGTCACCGACTATTTTACTCAACTTCGTGTTATTTGGGATGAACTAGAAAACTTTAGGCCAGATCCTGTTTGTGTGTGTGCTGTGAAATGTACTTGCAAAGTGTCTTCAATTCTTGCTCAAAGAAAATTGGAAGATCAAGCTATGCAGTTTCTTCGTGGATTAAACGATCAGTATGCTAATGTTCGATCTCATGTCTTATTGATGGATCCGTTACCTTCAATTAACAAAATCTTTTCATATGTAGCACAACAGGAACGACAATATTCTATTCCTGACATTTTTCATGCAGAGACAAAACAGGCTTCTATAAATGTTGTTAATGCCACTGCTAACACTGCTTCTGTTTGTAATTTTTGTGGTCGCACTGGTCCCATTGAGAGTAATTGTTATCGCAAACACGGATTTGCCAACAATTCTGACACTAAGAACAACAAAGGTGCCTCAACTCGTGGTAAAATGTGTTCACATTGTGGGAAGACAGGTCATACAATTGAAGTTTGCTATAGGAAGCATGGCTATCCTCCTGGTCATCGCTTCTTTAATGCCAAATCCTCCTCTGCTAACAGTGTATCAATCACTGAAGGAAAAGCTGTTGAAAAGGAAACATATACCAGTTCTGAGAGTTTAGAAATTCGGTTTACTCCTCAACAATACCAAGCTTTATTGGCCTTGATTCAGCAACCATCTAATGCTGCCTCAGCATCAAATTCAGCACACATTAATCAAATCGGTTCGATTTCCTCTTCTGCACCCACATCACACTTTTCAGGTAGCATTTGATCCATAACCTGCACTATACACACATTCAACACAGCTCCATGGATCCTTGATTCAGGAGCCACAGACCATGTTTCCTATTCAGTGCAATTTTTTACTTCATATCATGCAATTGCTCCTATTACTGTTAACCTTCCTAATGGACATCAAGTTACAGCCACTCATGCAGGCACAGTTCACTTCACTTCCACCTTTTATCTGATTGATGTTCTATATGTTCTCTCATTCACATTCAATCTTATTTCTCTGTCTAAATTAGTCTCGAATGCTCCCTATCAAATTATATTCACAGCTGACTCCTGCCTTATACAGGATACCAAAACCAAGATGAAGATTGGTTCAGTTGATGTGAAGAGTGGTCTATACCAACTAGTTCCTCAGAATTTTAATTCTCATTACATACATTCTTCTGTAACACATCCTAATTGTAATGTTTTACCTATTGACCTTTGGCATTTTCGCCTTGGCCATTTATCGAATGCTCGTTTACACACTATGCAGAAGATATATCCATGTTTGACCATAGATGAAAAGTTCATTTGTAATTCTTGTCATTATGCAAAGCAACGAAAGCCTCCCTTTCCACTAAGTCACTCACATGATCCACGACCTTTTTCTCTTTTGCATATGGATATATGGGGACCATACTGCACCCCATCAATGCATGGTCACAGATTTTTTCTAACAATTGTAGATGATAATACACGTTTCACATGGGTTTTTCTAATGAACAATAAAGCATAAACTCGAAAACTTGTTGTTAATTTCATTACTTTTACTGAAAATCAGTTTAATTCTCATGTTCAAATCATTCGCACGGATAATGGTGTTGAGTTCTCTATGCATGATTTCTTCAATTCTAAAGGTATAATACATCAAACATCATGCATTGAAACTCCACAGCAAAATGGAATTATAGAGCGCAAACATCAACATTTACTTAATGTTACTCGTGCTCTACTATTTCATTCGAGCTTACCTTCATGTTTCTGGAGTTATGCACTTTTGCATGCCACTTATTTGATAAATATTATTCCAACACCATTTCTAAATAATGACACTCCTTTTCAGAAACTTTATGGTCATATATGTGATATCTCTACACTGAAAGTGTTTGGGTGTTTGTGTTATATTTCTACAATTAATGCACATCGTAAGAAATTAGACCCACGCGCTCGTCTTGTAGCTAAGGGATACACTCAAATGGAAGGCCTGGATTATATTGCAACTTTCTCCCCTGTTGCAAAACTCACTACAGTTCGATTACTTTTGGCTTTAGCTGTAATTTTCAATTGGCACCTCAAACAACTGGACGTGAATAACGCCTTTCTTCATGGTGAACTGAATGAAGAGGTTTACATGACTCTACCTCCGGGCATTACTCCTGCTTTTCCCGGGCAAGTGTGCAAGCTTCAAAGATCAATCTATGGATTGAAACAAGCCAGCCGACAGTGGTTTGCGAAACTCTCTTCCTTTCTCATTCAACATGGATATCAACAATCAGCATCTGACCATTCTCTGTTTTTAAAGATTTCTGAATCATCTACTACAACCCTTCTTGTGTATGTAGACGATATTGTTCTTGCAGGTAACAATATTGAAGAAATTGAAATTATTACAGGCCTCCTTGATCATGCCTTTAAAATAAAGAATCTTGGCAATCTCAAATATTTTTTGGGCCTTGAAGTTGCCCGAAATAGCTCTGGAATTCATCTCTCTCAATGCAAGTACACTCTTGACATATTGACAGACTATGGTATGTTAGCATCACGCCCTGTTGCCACACAAATGGATTACACTGCTCGACTTTCCACCTCATCTAGCACACCACTTCCTGATTCTTCCTCCTATCGTCGGTTTCTTGGATGCTTAATCTATCTCACTACCACTCGCCCTGACATCTCCTATGCAGTGCATCATCTCAGCCAATTCATGTCAGCTCCTACATCTACACATTCGCAGGCAACCTTTCGCATTTTGCGATATCTGAAGCAGGCCCCTGGTTTAGGCCTATTTTTTGCAGCTAATAGTTCTCTCTAGCTGAAGGCATTTAGTGACTCTGACTGGGCGGGTCGTCTCGACACTCGTCGCTCCATTACAGGTTTTTCAGTATACCTTGGAAATTCACTCGTTTCATGGCGCTCTAAAAAGCAACCTACAGTTTCTCGCAGTTCCTCAGAAGCTGAATATCGTGCCCTTGCAACCACCACTTGTGAGCTTCAATGGCTGACTTATCTACTTACTGACTTGCGCATTCCCTTCAAGCAGTCTGCTCTTCTCTACTGTGATAATCAATCTGCGCTCCAGATTGCAGCAAATCAAGTGTTCCATGAGCGCACCAAACATATAGATATTGACTGCCATTTAGTTCGTGAGAAAGTTTGCTCTGGATTGGTGAAGTTACTTCCTGTGTCTTCTTCTAAGCAGCTTGCAGATATCTTCACCAAATCCTTATCTCCTTCTCTGTTTTCCACTCTCTGTGCCAAGCTGGGAATGTTAAATCTCTATTCCCAGCTTGCGGGGGGGTCTTAACAATAATTAGTTTTTGAATTAGTTTTGGGTTCACGCTTGCTGTGCTGTATTGTCTTTCTTTTATTTGCTTTCTCTCTCATCTCACCTTATATATATATATAAACAAAAAGGGGCTACACGCTGTGTGCTCGCATTACGCATCTCCCTGCCATATTCTATCTGTTATTTGTTAACGTTGACGCTTTTGATTGGATAAGAGGAAAGGATGTGGAGAAAAAAATAATAAAATTACTCTAAACATCAAAATCAAATCCATCGGCTGGATAAAGACCAGAGAACACCATATGTTTTGTTGGCTTGAAACCTATAGTTTAAAATTATAAAATAATTCAAAAACAAAAACATTCAGGACCAAGAAATGCACTCATATATTCAGAAAAAAAAGAAGAAGAATCAAATGGACCCATATATACAGAAAATATAACATTCTCATACACATGGACAAAGAAAGAACAATATAACATCACATCAGCTTAATCATTTAGACATTGTTTTTTTTACAGGAAAAATGATAATGGTCAAGCAATGAAATTAACTCATTCTATTTTCAGTATGTCCATTACCTATAAGAGCTGCAAATGTAAATTACGTTCAAATGATTCAAGCGATTCTATGCAGCAAAGAGCAATATGAATAGCCTACATGCATGGGTTTGAAATGTCTGACTATACTGCTGGAAGGATTTGCATAAAATTCAGCTTGGATTACTTTTTCATAAAATTCATCTTGGATTACAGGTTACACTTACAGTCTTACAGGGATGGATTGCATTTCAAAACTATCAAATTACTCTAAACATCATTTAAACTTTTTATTATATATGATTAGCGTAAGAAAAATAATAAAATCTGCCATCATTAATTTTGTGTCATATATTATGCTATTTGTAGAAGTAATTAAACGTCTAATAACAAAAGTAATTTAATTTTTTTGTTAATCCTACGTTAAAAAAAAAAAAAAAAGAGAATGCAGTGTCAAACACTTAAATTAGAATAATAAAAAAAAAGAGAACGCAGTGGCATTGCTATGCTTCTTATTTACTCTTTATCTCAGTTATCTCATAGGCCATAATTGATTAGTAAAAAACTGCACAATAATTGACAAGCAATGGAGAGTAATTAGATCATGAATTAAAGTATTGGAAAATAATTTCATACGACTAACTTTAAATACCAACCAAAAAATGAGTAATAACTTCAAGTTGCTACAAATTCACCTCTAATAAGATGAGTTGATGCAGAAGAAGGAAGATGATACTTGATGCTGAATTGATGATGCTGTTTATTTTAATCTAAGTTTTGTACTTGCTATGACTGGCCTCTATGTTTTGGTCTCGTGGGCTCTAGCGCACCCAAACAAATACCAATAAGCCCAAACAAAAAAATACTAATTTTGGGAGGTTGCTTTCAACATACAAAGAGAAAAAATAAATACATTAAAGGAAAATTGGACACATAGGTATTAAAAGGAACTGAATAAAGGCATTAAAAGGAATACACGTATCTAGCATGCATCTGATGCGGATTTATACCTGAATGACTGCGGTATCTTCTCTTGATTCCAACTTAAACACAAATTCTGGATCTTGCAACTTTTGCAAGGAAAATTGCATTACAATAAACAATTCCAGAAACAGTGGCTGGTCAACATCACTATTTCCCCCCTCCTCAAGCAGCATGACTAAACAAGGAGTAATTGGCAAGAGTATAACATTTCTGTTTCATCATTCCCTTAGAGTGTGTAAAGAGAGAGTATAACATTTTTGTTTCATCATTCCCTTAGAGAAGAAAATAGTTGTGCCAATTGGCAAGCTAAATCAGAAGCTATGCAACATCAACATCTTTTCATATCAGATAATTTCTCATTTAGTCTCCAAACCAAGTTGATTGTCGATGCCATAAGAGTATGTTTTAATAAGCATAGCTAATGCTTTTTTTCTCAGCAAAAATAAGATTGTATATATAAATAAAAGTACCAGAGGTACCAAATTACATATTGAGATTAGGTGCATAAATAGTTCCCAATGCTAGCCTAACATATAGGGAACCATCTGAACCCAATACCAGTGTTTTGAGTGATCTGCACTTATATTTGCAGATCTCTACAGCTGCCAGCCTTACAAAATTACCCAAAAGAATCTCTCAAGTGAGTTGAGTTCTTTGTTGGTTCTTTGTTTTTGTATTCTGACGCATGAAAAAAGGTTAACTAAGATTTTAGTTCATAGACCTTTTGAAAGTCATGTTTAGTTTTTAAAGAAAAGTTTAACTAATCAAGGTGCTTCAATATTGGCCCTATAGATGTGTATAAAATGAAAAAAAAAATATTTTGTGGTGTTTCTTACCCGACAATTAATGTGATACGCAACTGGGCAGGGAACTAATTGAGAGAATAGAAAAATTTCGAAAAACTAAATTGAGATAAGTAATCTGATGCCTCTTTATTCCCTTTGATATTTCTTATATAGGTGTGTATACATGCTGAGCTGGAATTAGTTATAACAAACTTTTGAAATATATATGCTTCTAACAGATTAAGCTAATGGAAAGGAGTATCGTGCGAACACATAGAGGTTGCCTATATCGTGAAGCTGTTGTCAGACTATTCTATACGAAGTCTTGTAAGTGTTTGGGCTTTCGTATGATCCTTGTAGGCCTGTTATGAACATTACTATTTGCTGCTATGTTTCCCCTTTGATTGGTGTTGTTCTAGGTATTGCTATCAACACCCTCTACCCCGAAAACAACCTTGTCCTCAAGGTTGTAAGAGGTGCGCAAGTCTTCCCAGGACTCCCAAGAAGTGTCCTCTGGGGCTAAACCATCCCATTGAACGAGCACCTTTTTGATAGTTGGGGTAACAGACTCATCCCATTTCCAATCCACGATGGACAGAGGGGAAATTACTGGGCTGTTATCAATTGCATCGGTCGGAAGATGAGTGTATTCAGTCGGTAAAGGACCGTGGTGAGGCTTTAGTAGTGAAGCATGAAAAACCGGGTGAATCCGGGAATATGCAGGTAGCTGGAGTTTGTAAGCAATTGCACCGATACTCTGAATCACCTGAAATGGTCCATAGAAGCGTTTGGAAAGCTTGTGAAAAGTTGTGGCAACCGACTTTTGACGATATGGACGGAGGCGAACGTAAACCTAGTCACCGACGGAGAACTGAACGTCGCGGCGGTGGGTGTCGGCGCTGGCTTTCATGGCCTCCTGTGCTTTACCGAGGCGACGAAGCAAGGCAGCGTGAAGCTCTGTGCGATCAACGAGCAAAGTATCGACAGCATCAATGGAAGACGTCCCCTGAATGTAGCGGGATATAGACGGCGGCGGACGATCGTAAATCACCTCGAAAGGGGAAAATCCCGTGCTTGAATGGATTGTGGTATTATATGACCATTCCGCAAGAGGGAGGAAGCGAAACCAAAGTGAGGGTTTGTGGTGAACGAATGAACGGAGGTATTGCTCCAAAGTCCTGTTAAGGACCTCCGTTTGACCATCGGATTGGGGATGGTATGCTGTGCTCATATGCAGCTTCGTCCCGCTTAATCGAAAAAGCTCTCGCCAAAAAGTGCTAAGAAAAATGGAGTTCCTATCGGAGACCAAACTCCGGGGAAATCCATGGTGTTTGTAGACCATGTCCAGAAAAAGAGAAGCAACCTTAAAGGCAGAGTAGTGAGTTGGAAGAGCGCCGAAATGAGCTCCCTTCGAGAACTTGTCAACTACCACCAAGATGACGGTGAAGCCTTGGGAAGAGGGTAAACCGGTGATAAAATCAAGGGATAAATCTTCCCAAACCGCTGCCGGAGGAGGAAGTGGTTGTAGCAACCCACTAGGCTTCTTAGTTGCATACTTCGTTTGCTGACATATGGGACACTGAGAGACGAATTGACGAACATCCGCACGCAAGGTTGGCCAGTCAAAGTTCTGACGTATGCGATGAAGAGTTTTTGCAACGCCGGCATGCCCTCCGAGGGGGGATGAATGAAATTCGTCCAAGAGGATGGATGTAAATGGAGTTGGAAAAGGTATCCAAATGCGGTCTTGACGGAAAATTAACTCCTTATGAACTGAGAACGAAGGGTGCTCTGCTGACCGGGAATGAATCACCTGAAGTAATTCGACATATTGGGGGTCCTGGGTAAGGGTATGACGGAGCTTGTCAAGGAAATCAAAATGAGGAATCGAGAAAGACAAGCAAACACCATCAGGAAGTCGTGATAATGCATCAGCAACAATGTTGGTAGACCCTGGCTTGTATTTGATTTCATAGTCATACCCGAGAAGTTTGACCAGGTAATTCTGTTGCTCTGGAGTCTGAATGACTTGGGACATAAGGTCTTTGAGACTCTTATGGTCTATAAGTATAATGAAGGAGCTGCCTAGCAGATAATGACGCCACTTGCGCACGACCGATGTGATTGCATAAAGCTCGCGAACATATGTTGATGAGTATTGCAGTTGAGGACAGAGTGTCTTGCTGTAATACGCTATGGGGTGGCCCTGTTGTAAGAGCACTGCTCCAATGGCCGATGCTAATGCATCTGTTTCAAGGGTAAAAGGAATGGAGAAATCCGGGGTTGATAAAACAGGGGCATGTGTCATCATGGTCTTCAGTGTTTGGAAAGCAAGGTCAGCTGTGGGGGACCACTTGAAGTTGTCTTTGCGCAGAAGGGTTGTGAGTGGAGAAGCTACAGTAGCATAACCCCTGATAAACTTCCTATAAAATCCGGTCAAACCCAGGAAGCCTCGAAGAGCAGTTGGGGAAGTGGGAACTGGCCAAGCTAACATGGCCTGGATTTTCTCTGGGTCTGGGGCTACCCCGTGGGCAGAGATAACATGGCCCAAATAATTGAGCCGAGACCTGGCGAATTCACATTTGGAGTGTCGGAGAAGGAAGTTGTGAGCTGATAGGGTTGCCAAAACAGTGTCCAAATGGGTAACATGAGTGGCCAAGTCAGAGCTGAATACCAGGATATCATCAAAGAACACTGCGACGAACTTGCGCAAGAATAGTCAGAGAGTGTCATTCATGGCCGCTTGAAACGTAGATGGTGCATTACAAAGGCCGAAGGGCATGACCCGAAATTCATAATGGCCCTGGTGTGTACGGAAAGCAGTCTTGTGGACGTCTGATTCAGCCATTCTAATTTGATTAAATCCTTTCCTCAAATCGAGTTTTGAAAAACACGAAGCATGACCCAAATCATCGAGCAATTCATCTATAGTGGGCATCGGAAAACGGTCTTTAACCGTGAGAGCGTTCAAAGCTCTATAATCCACGCAACAGCGCCATGTACCATCTTTCTTTTTAACTAAAAGGATTGGGGACGAAAACGGGCTATGGCTGGGTTGGATTAGACCAGAGTCGAGCATGGAGGTGATTTGTTTTTCTATTTTTGTTTTTTGGAAGTGTGGATACCTATATGGTTTAACATTTACGGGTTCGGTGTTAGGGAGAAGGTGGATATGGTGTTGGATGGTACGGTGGGGAGGGAGGTGGGTAGGTTTAGAGAAGATTTCGGGGTAACGGGCCAGTACGGTGGTGATTTGAGGTGGTAAGGGTGGAGGGGGTGGTGTAGAAGGAGATGGTGACTCTGGTTGGGCTATGACGGGAGTAATGTGGAACAAGGCTGATATGTTGTGGGTCTGGGCAACACGTTTTAATTGATGGGCCGTAATGGAAGCGGGGTGGAGGGGTGCATCAGCATGAAGAGTGACTGGGTGGCCCATGTACTGAAAAGTCATGGTCAACGCAACATAATCAGTGGTAATTGGGCCCAGGAGCTTTAACCATTGAACGCTCAGCACGATGTCTGCTCCGCAAAGGGGGAGATGAAGTAAATGTAGGGTAAAGGAATTACCCTGAATATGCAGTGGAACCTGATGCGAAACAGTGTCGCACTCCAGGGTGTTGTCGTTCCCAACCATCACGCGGAGAGAGGCGGTAGGGGAAGACGGAAGGGCAAGGAATCGGGCCATCCTCGTTTGGATGAAATTATGCGTAGTGCCACCATCCACGAGGATGACGAGCTGCTGATGGTGAATCGAGCCAAGCAATCGAAAGGTATGAGGGGCGAAAGTGCCTTCCATGGCATTAAGGCTGATTTGGGAGATAACAGAAGGCGCCGGAGGTGGAGAAACAGGAGGTTCAAGGTCATCGGGCTCGTTGTCTGCGATGAACAAATGTAGTCGGGGTTTGCATCTGTGACCAGGGGACCACTTGTCCTCACAGTGGTAACATAACCCTTGGTCACGGCAGAGGGCAAGTTCCTCGGGTGTCAGGCGCTTGATGGGAATTTTGGAAGGTGGGAGGGACAAAGGGGTTGATGCCGGTTTGGGGTAAGGGGTGGTCTGTGGAACTAGTGTGGGGCGGAAACCGCGGCGACGGTCTAGCAATTTATCCTCCTGAAGGCGGGCAAGCTCCACCGCCTGGGGAAGCGAAACGGGCCGCAGGGCCTGAACCTCTCTGCGAAGCTCTGGAATCAGACCAGAAATGAAGCAACTCAACAAGCTTGAAGGAGCTATACCCATGGTACGATTGGCAAGCCGCTCGAAGTCGGTGAGGTACGCGCTGACAGTGCTAGTCTGCTGCAGCTTGAATAATGCACCTTGAGGATCATCATAAAATGAAGGCGCAAAACGCGATTCAAGGGCTTGCAGCATCGCGGTCCACGAGGGGAAGAATCCATTGCGGTACATCCACTGGTACCAGGACAGTGCAGCGCCTTCCATATAGAATGAGGCCACCGTGACACGTTCTTGCTCAGGTATGCCCTGATACTCAAAATATTATGAAATTTTGAATATCCAACCCAATGCATCATGACCTTCAAATCTAGGTACATCCAATTTCATATGATGATGGCAAGAGGCCGGTGATGGCGGTGGTTGGCCTGGAGAGATGGTGGAGGCCGAGGAAGCTGTAATGGTGGCCAATCGATCGAAAAGGGACTCGATCTGGGATGTAAGGGAAGCATGGACAGAGTCAATTTTTGTGTTAAGGTTTTGGTGGCTGTCGGTCAAGGAAGTGTGGCCTTGTTTAAGGCGATGAACGGCCTCCTCTAGGCGATCTGTGGTTACCTGTCGTGTGTGGTGCTCCGGCATCGGGAAAAATGGCAGGTCGGACCAGTTGATACGCAACTGGGCAGGGAACTAATTGAGAGAATAGAAAAATTTTGAAAAACTAAATTGAGATAAGTAATCTGATGCCTCTTTATTCCCTTTGATATTTCTTATATAGGTGTGTATACATGCTGAGTTGGAATTAGTTATAACAAACTTTTGAAATATATATGCTTCTAACAGATAAAGCTAATGGAAAGGAGTATCGTGTGAACACATAGAGGCTGCCTATATCGTGAAGTTGTTGTCAGACTATTCTATACGAAGTCTTGTAAGTGTTTGGGCTTTCGTATGATCCTTGTAGGCCTGTTATGAACATTACTATTTGCTGCTATGTTTCCCTTTTGATTGGTGTTGTTCTGGGTATTGCTATCATAATGTTTTTATATTATTAATAGTGTTAAATTATCTAACTGAACACATCACAAATGTTAACAAATTCCCTTTTTTGATTCCCACTGTCCTGAAACCAAACAACATCTTCAACTCACATGGTTCTCATACTGGGTGATTAAGCACAAGAAACACTAATTAAGGAACAGTAGGTGGGTGGTAGGGCCAAATCTTCTGCAACTTAAATACAACACACAATGTAATAAGACCTTAAGTATGTATTCTTGACCGTGAAGAGTAGCTTATTGATGGATATTAGTTAGTCTGTTAGAAGAAATAAAAACAAAACATATAGAGTTGTAATTGGGAAGTTAGACATTTGTTGAGTTGAACCTTGATCAGTAGTGCTCAATGAACAAGGGGATATCCCTCGAGAAGTGTAGCAAGCTAGTTGATTTGTTTGCCTAAAAAAAGAAAACAACCTGCTACAACTACTCTAATCTTCGAGGAAAAAAATACTAGCTCTAATTGCTCCATGTTTTGCTATCACATTTGATTGCTTGGAGCTAGGTGTTAGGAACATTAAATACTCTAACCTTTTATTTAATTTCTTAGCAGTGGGCATATATTGTCTAATTTGTAATGCCCCTGCACTTTTGAAACCATTATATTTAGTGGGTGCATTACAGCTAGGCTAATATACCATATACATTGCTCACCTACAATTCCTTGATATGTTGCTCGACAACTAGACACAAACGGGTCAAAGCATTCTTTTTTTCCGGCACAAGTATATGTATAATATATCTTACCACAATTAAATGAATCTTATCTTTCATTACATAAGTTAGTATTGATTTGGCCTACATGCAGTAGCAACAAGCAAAAGCAACCCCAACTCGTATTATTTAGGATACCACAAATATATGCATTTGCCTATATAAAAGACCCTTGTTCACCTTTCAAAGCCATCCTACATCTTCCACTGCCTTAATTGCTCCTACTTATCAAAATCAAAATTATATCCCACTTCCAATCACATTCTGACACACAATAGGGGAAAAATGTAAGTAGCATTTGTTCCTAAAATCTTTAGTGCAATCTAAAACAGTATAACCTAAATTTTCTAAATAATAAAATTTTAGACAAGTTCCTGTAGCAACATGCACAACAAACCAAGCTAAAACAACCAATAATTATACTTTTAAATATATAAATCATTTTATAAAAAAATAGGAAATTGTACGTGAACTGAAGTGAGACTGTTCAGCTTTAGGTCAAGCTTTTCCAACTACAAGAAAGTGTGTAAGCATGTTATGTTGGTAAGTTACAAAGGAAAAAAAAGTAAGTATTTTGGTTGCTAACATGTGTAAAGGGGAACAAAACACAAAAGGGTATTTCACTAAACCTCACATCATAAAGAACTTGCTAACTCGGGTCAAGAGTGCTCACGAAATTGAAGTTGCTTCTGCGACAAAGGGTATCTTCAAGACATCATCGAAGCTTAGCCAGAAGACAATAGGTTGAACGGAGTGCACTCACAGCCCGACAATTAGTACGAATGACGAAGGAGGGTTACAGGGTTGCGGGCGCGTATGTTTCTGAAACAAGGTGAAATGACGAAAAGGCACAAATGCAAACATGAAAAAGAAACCACGTGTGCAGCGCATGCACTCATTAAACATACAAAGACGGTTTTCGCTACATGAACGTCTTTGTATGTTCATTGCTTAGGCTACAACGACGGGTTTCATCAGCAGCGTTGTCCTTGTCTTTATCTTAATTACGATTCTGCCACCGCCTAACTTACAAAGACGCTCCTTTAGAAACGTCGTAGAATCAGCGACGTAAAATATTGTTTTTTTAGTAGTGAGTATGTGATTGGAATACAAATGCAATAAGTTTCTTGTCACAATATCATTATTATTACATTGTATAGAAAAGTGAGAGTAATTTTGAACGACAAACCATATCTTTGTATGCTCTAAACTATGAGCCTTTCATGATGATCATTCATCTCACCCAACATTAACTACCTAAACTAGAGTTATCAAAAAAAAAAATCCTAAACTAAAAGTACTCGTATGCAGTACTCGCACTACTGGACAAGTGCTTTCTACATCGGTTATTTTTTACATTCTACATCAGTTACACGATGCCATTGTAGCATGTGTCGTAAAAAGTTGATTGAATGACCACGACGATTGAGGGAGACCGCCTTAAAAAGTACTACATTCTAAGACGGTCGATGCTGCAACCATCTTAGAATGTACTACCTTCTAAGACGAGTTTCTTGAGGGGACCACCTTAGAAAGTACTACATTCTAAGACAGTCGGTGTTGCGACCGTTTTAGGATGTATTACCTTTTAAGACGGGTGTCTTAGGATGACCACATTAGAATATAGTGCATTCTAAGACGGTTCTACAAAGAACAGTCTTAGAAAGGTTTTTTTTTTAATTCTCATTTTTTTTATTCTCATTTGTTTTTGTTGAGGCCAATTTATTAAGCCTAAAACAAATTCATTGCAATTCTGTCTACAAAATAATGAGTGAAACACATAAAAATAAAGCATTTTCACCAACAAGTAAATGATGCAAGCTGGGTCAAACATGTTTGTAGCACTCACTTGAAAATTTTGGCATTTTATTGACTTCATAGGCCTGTTGCTATAAGGTTCAGCAATGCATATGACTGCAAAAGATAGACAAGAAAAATATTTGTAAGAAAATGAAAGTGCTAATTCAGTAATATTTAAGTCAAATAGCAATGTACAGTGTTTTACATTTTTATTATATATAGGCAGAGTTTTTAAAAGGGAATTAGTGCTATTCAGTAATAATTAAGTTAAAAGGGACCTAAATAGTCAAACACCATCATATCACTCGTTCCTAGCACACTTTGCAATAGTAACATGTTTCAATAAGGTTTAATGGCTGCAAATGTGTTAGAGATTTTTTCTATTATAGGCAAACAAAGTCTAGAAAAAACACCACATTCTCTTATTTTATGCCTTACCATCAGTTTGTCAGCTTTTTCATGCTTTCCCTTCAAACGAAGTTGCATAACCTTAGCTTATTTATGAACTATAGTTTACACAGGTCTCTCAAATTAATTTGTTTTGTGACAATCAAGTTGCAATTCACATTGCTTCCAGATGGAGACGTGAATATGTTAGTAGAGAGATGAGAAAGATCGGAGGAGAGAATAAATGAGTTTTTTCTTTTTCTAAAAAAGTTAAACTCTAATTTACTACAATGTCCCTACAAGATATTAATTGAAACAAAGAAAACAATTGAGTTTTTGATCCAATTTTTTTTGTGTAGGTTACTAATATGCTCCAACCAAAAAAGAGGCGAGAATATGTTAACAAACACAAACACACACATATTATGTTTACATTGGTTCATGTTATCCACACTGATTCATTGGCTCAACTAGTGACCCCTTAACCTAATACATCAATTGAGTTAATGAGAGTTGATGATCGGTCTGATTTTAACAACACTAGTTGGATTGTTCAGGTTTTAAATTTAAGTTAATGAAGTTTTATTTCTTGGAAGAAAATTAACCAATATATTGTTTTCTTTCTCTTGTTATTCTTGTTTTTTCTTTCTTTTTTCCTCTCCATCTTAATAATGCTAAATAATACTAAAAGATCAGTTGTGTCATTGCACGTACAAACTATGGGAATCATAAATGTCTAGATAGTATATCATATTCGGGAGAGCTTAAAGATATAACTAGAGACGTGGATGCATGTGTTACCTTGACTGCTAAAGTAGCTAGGATCCATTAGCCAGTGATGATCCTCGTTTTGCTTGTTAAAGCGCTTAATGATTGCTTTCATGCTGTCATAAATGTAGAAGCCAAGATAAGAAAGATGTAAATTGAACTTTAAATCCAAAAGTCCTGTAATATGGTTGTTGGTATCAAAACAATTATTTTTTTATACGCAAATGAAATACATTAAACAAGTACATGGGGTACTCAAATCCATATACATCACGAGTTAACTAACTGAAACAAGCTAGCTAGACTGACCAGCTTTATATATACATATACACAAGTGTTTAAGCACCATTTAACTAACAAACATGGAGACTTATTAGGTTTACCCCTTGACTTGTTGACCATCCCTAGTCAAGTGCGTTCCTATACCACCACTGTGGAGTTCATCTCCAAACTTTCCCAGGTGCATGAACATACTCATGCTCAATTGATAGCTACCACAAAAAAATACAAGTTATAGGCTGACTGGAAGTGTCGATCTGTGGACTTTTCTGTTAGCGATTTTGTCTGGACTATCTTGACTAAAGATCCTTTTCCTACCCATGAATATAAAAAGCTTGCTGCTCGCAAAATTGGGCCTATGGAGATTATTGAGAATATCAACCAGAATGCTTATTGTTTGCAACTTCTGAGTCATATTCATATTGCTGATGTTTTCAATGTTAAGCACCTCATCCTTATGCTGGTAATGCTTCTTTTGGCAGTAAGATGGTTTCTGATTCAAGGATGAACCCTCTTCACCCCGGAGAGGATGATGTAGTGCAGGGTTAATCATCAGAGTTGACCCAAAAAGTCAACTGTGTACTTTTTTGAGGAATGATTACATTTTTTCGCATGGAAACAACCTTTTAAGCAAGACAACATTCCTTCGGGCAATGTGTCTATCACTATTTTAGCCAAATTCCATCATTTCAGGGGTCAAAACGACAATTATTATCTTTTATTTTATTTTTAGAGGGTAGTTTTGCTATTTTCTTTATGTAAGGGCTTTTTTGGCATTTATTGTTTCTTGCTTTAGGGTTTCTGGGACAATTGTGTTTTCTATCAATATGTACCCAAGTCTCCTATGACGACAGTTTGTGATTGAATAAAATTTGAGATTTTTTAAATTCTCAACCCTTGGTAGTCTTAGGAATCAATGAGACATCGAACCCTTGTTTCCCTTTCCATTCATGTTTCGTTGCATTAGTTAGAGTCTTCTAAAGAAAACTACGTGGAAAGCTTGTGGAGGCTTAAGGGAAAAAAAATACCTTGTTTTATATGGTAAAAAAAAATCCTACTAAAGGTAGAGACTAAACTTAGCCCAAACTTGATGAAGAACTAGTATGCAAATCTTTGTGTATAGTATCCTCTCAACTCTGCTTCTCACTATATTGTTTGCAACCTATTTTTTATTTTATTTTATTTCAGAGCCAAGAAACCTCGGGCTAAACTGAGTTTGATTTTGAAAATATACTTAAAGTAAGATTTTTGTTTCAAACTCTTTCTTGGACTTGGGTTGTCTCAAAAAGGGGTGGGAACGGTTACATATTTTACAAACTGGCGGCTATATGGGAATCCAATTAAGCATTGCATAAGCTTTATAGTATGACTAGTTATCTTGTGTGTGTCTATATATATATATATAGTATTCTTTGTGGTCTTTTTATAAAATAAAAAAAATGGTTATAAAAAAAATATATTACAACTGTATTATTTTTCCAATAAGTTAACAACGGTAATAGTGTTTGAACGATCAAGATTTGAGCGTAAGGCTCATACATGTAGCAGCTTCCTTCCTTCAACTATCATTCATATCCATACTACCGAAAATTTCTTCTAACTCATGGGCACAGTTACTGTTAATTTCTGATCTATCCTGGTGTCAGTTGTTACTTGTGAAAACTATGGTTTTAATTTGGAGTAAAAAAAATTTGGAGATTTAATTAAAAACATTTTATCTATAAAGCAGGCAAAAGAAATTGGAAGTAAATCAATAAAAAGATCTTGTTTGCTCCCCAACGAGAGGAGATTTAACAAAGTTTAAAAGTACTCTCCATTAAAAATATCTTAAAAGAGAATTTGAAATACTTAGAATGATGGAATCTAATTATCATAAAAGAATATTATGGTAAGATAAATACTAGTTTTATGAAATTATATAGGAAGGACATATGGCCCTGTAGTTTTTTTGGATAAGACATATATATGGATAAGATGAAGTACAAGGAGTACCCCTAGCCCAATTACATCAAGTAGGGTGGAAGTAGAATAAATGGAGATACAAGACACCACTCATATAATGACATGGAAGAGATTTCTAGCTTAGCCTTGATCCACAATCAACTCCTGGCCTGGATCATGTCAATCACCTCATGATCAGAATTCAAATATGCAGAATTCAGAGAATGAAAGATGAAAGAGATGCAGAAGCCATCTCTCACGAGTCAAACTGCCCCCTGTTTTATTGTAAAACCAAATATCAATACTACAAGCAGGTGACGAAACTTGACTTTTTAAATATAATAGTCCATACTTGCATATATAATTCATAAATTTGCACATTATGTTATGTAAATTATTTGACATTATGTGAGTGCAGCTTCGCACCTAGATACAATGTAACCCAGACTTGTTTTTTTTTTTTCTTTCTAGAACTTGACTTTTTAAATATAATAGTCCATACTTGCATATATAATTCATAAATTTGCACATTATGTTATGTAAATTATTTGACATTATGTGAGTGCAGCTTCGCACCTAGATACAATGTAACCCAGACTTGTTTTTTTTTTTCTTTCTAGAACTATATACACGACAGCTTTTACTTACACAAGACATGATAAAAAAAAAATTAAAGCTAGAACGACAGAAAATAGACAGGAAAAACCAAGAAGTAAGCATTGGCGGCCCAGAAATTCTGCAAGCCTCAGAAAAATCTAGCTCTCAAAAATTGTCTCAGCACACCAAAAGCAATGCATGTCCAGTTATCCAATCTTAATTTCCCCCATCACCTCTTAGTGATGCTGCTATCCATTTTCTTCCTCTTGATTATCCCCTATGCTTCCTCTTTGTCCTTTAACTTCACTAGTTTCGATCCTAATGACAAGAGCATAGTATTTGAGGGATCAGCAAACCCTGTAGCACCAACTATCCAACTCACACGAAACCAAATGGACAAGGGCATGATTGGAAGCATTGGTCGAGCCACATATTACCAACCTATGCAGCTGTGGGACAAAGCCACAGGGAATCTCACAGATTTCACAACCCATTTTTCTTTTGTCATAGATTCACAGAACCGAAGTAAATATGGAGATGGGATTGCATTCTTCCTTGCCCCTGCTGGTTCAAAGATTCCTAATGCCACAAAAGGAGCTTCTATGGGTCTTACACTTGATAACCAACAATTGAACTCCACAGACAATTCATTTGTTGCTGTGGAGTTTGATATCTATCAGAATGGCTGGGATCCACCCCATGAACATGTTGGAATAGACATCAACTCTATGAGATCTGCTTCTAATGTAACATGGTTGGCTGATATCAAGGAAGGGAAACTCAACGAGGCTTGGATCAGTTACAACTCCAGTTCATTGAATTTGAGTGTTGTGTTCACAGGTTTTAACAATGATACCGATCATACCATTCAGCAGCAACATCTATCTGCTATAGTTGATCTGAGACTTCATTTACCAGAATTGGTTTCTTTTGGCTTCTCAGCTGCCACGGGAAATGCAACTGCTATACATAGTCTCTATTCATGGGATTTTACCTCAACTTTGGCAGCACAAGAAAACATAACAAAGGGAGCAGACCCAGTTGCAAGGTCTCCAACCTCCAATATAGCTCCCAGTCAGAAGAAAAAGAACAAGACAGGCTTGGCAGTGGGATTGAGTATTGGTGGATTTGTTTGTGGGTTGGGTTTGATTTCAATTGTCTTGTGGAAGAAGTGGAAGAAAGGAACGGAAGAGGAAGAACATGATTTTGAAGAGTTTATGGGTGAGGATTTTGGAAGGGGGGTAGAGACCAGGAAGTATTCATATGCTGAATTAGCACAGGCAGCTAATGGTTTCAAAGATGAGCAAAAACTAGGTCAGGGAGGATTTGGTGGTGTTTATAGGGGTTATCTTAAAGACATAAAGTCTCATGTTGCCATTAAGAGGGTGTCAGAAGATTCTGATCAAGGGATAAAGGAGTTTGCATCAGAAATAAGAACTATTAACCGGTTAAGGCATCGAAATCTAGTGCACTTGATTGGTTGGTGTCATGAAAGGAAAAAGCTATTGCTTGTGTATGAGTACATGCCAAATGGAAGCTTAGATACTCATCTCTTCAAGAAGCAAAGTTTGTTGAAATGGGCGGTGAGATATAACATAGCTCGAGGATTGGCCTCTGCATTGCTATACTTGCACGAGGAATGGGAACAATGTGTTGTGCATAGAGACATAAAGTCAAGCAACATTATGCTGGATTCGGAGTTTAATGCCAAACTTGGGGATTTTGGTTTAGCAAGGTTTGTGGACCATGCAAAAGGTGCACAAACTACAGCTTTAGCTGGCACTATGGGCTACATGGCTCCTGAATGTGCTACCTTGGGCAGGGCTAGTAAGGAATCAGATGTCTACAGTTGTGGAGTTGTTGCTTTAGAGATAGCTTGTGGAAGAAAACCCATCAACCTTAAGGCACAAGAAAATGAAATAAATATTGTGCAGTGGGTGTGGGAACTCTTTGGAGGAGGGAGAATTCTTGATGCAGCAGATCCAAGACTAGAAGGGGATTTTGAGGAGGAGCAAATCAAATGCTTGATGATTGTTGGTCTTTGGTGTGCTCACCCTGACCATAATAATAGGGCTTCAATTAGGCAAGCAATTCAAGTGCTTAACTTTGAAGCTCCCTTGCCCAATCTTCCATCAAGTTTGCCAGTTCCAACATATCTTGATGGCCCCTTGCACTCATCGATAGCACCATTCAGCATAACTGCTTCAGTGGAAGGTCATAGCCAGATCAGAAGCTCCACTGCAAACACAAACTCCTCTGGGTTCACCACAACTTCTGATGATGCTTCTCCCTCTGTGTCGCTTCTGTACTCACGGTAAAAGTGATTTTATCAGAATGCTTTTTTCCTTGTTACGATTATATTTACTTCTCTTTCTGTACACTGTAAAGTCAGATTTTGTCTGTGTATTTAAATATGAAAAAAGCAATTTAATTTTCTGGCTAGTTGTTCATTTAAGGTCCTACGAACAATTGTGACAGATTCATGGTGGTGGAACTGTCACCATATTTTGAAAGCCTTGATTCACACAATGGAAGTTTTAGATAGGATCTTCAACTTTGTCTCAGCTTCAGAAACTTGCATTTTTTTTTAATGTTTCTTTTCCACGTAGATTTTAACATTTGTTAATGTTCCATGTACTAATTAAAAAAAAAAAAAAAGAACTTCATGCAAGCTCTATGAATATAAAATTTCTTGCATCCTGTATTTGTCGGCTTTCTGTAAATGCAGTTTCATTTCATTTTTTATTTTTTTTGGAGTTACTCAATAAGTGCATGTTTAATTTTTATATTTTGGGTTGTTTTATGAATTTCAATTTTGTGTTTATTCTTTTATTCGTGAATTGATTGTATTTGATGGATCAATTGATGTCCCAATGCGAAATTATTGTGAAACTGGTATATTATTGTGTTGAGTGTAAAACCTAGAAATTGAATCTTTTCTAATTAGCGTGAATTGATAAAATTAAGTAACGAGAGAGATTTACTGTAAGAGGGAGTGAAATATTAATTTTGTATTTTTTTTCTCTTTTCGTGCTCTTTTGGGTTTTTTTTATATATAGTTTGAAATTAATATTATAATTTGGAATTAGAATAGGCTAACAAAATGACATTCTCAATTATTATTTTAATTTTAATATTTAGTAAGAGTTTGTATATTGTTTCATATTGTTATTCTTTAAAATTGGTCAAAGTCTATTTAACTATAAGGTTCTTTGAAAGTTTTAGTGAATCCTTGGTGCAATTTTGTTTGATTATATTTTACTTTGTAAATCCATGATTAGAATATTTGTGTTTAGTTATTTATATACTATGTGTATTTGTATATTATGAATTGTGATTGAGATTAAGTATTTGTGGCCATTGAGCATGTGTTAATATTTGATATGATATTATTTGTGTCTTGAGTTATGAATTATACAATAACCTAACAAGTGTTTATCTTAAGAAAAGTATTTATGCACGAGATGTTAAAAGGAAAGTGTAGAGTTTCAAGTTAGGAACCTGAAATGTTAAATTGTAGCACAATGCATAAGGTGTTAAAAGGAACGTGTAAGGTTCCAAATTAAGAACTCGAGGCTTTAAATTATAGTGCATTATGTTAAACATGTTTGAAAATAAGTGTGAGCTCGTGGGTATTGTATAATCCATGAGCAGTGTTTATATGCAAAAGTTGTTTCAAGGGTTGGACCTGAATCAGAAAGGTGAAATCTTAATGGATTATTCAGAGTCTAGGTTTTGGGAGTAAATATACTCAGTTTGAGTACTCCTTTAAGCCTATGTTGATCCCATATGATTGGAGCATTCTCGCAAAACAGAGTGACCATGACTAGTCACCTTATGATTTCACTTAGTGAGAGCGACCTAACATACTCATTGTGTAGTGTGTCTTGTTATGTACTCTTTGGTGCTTTAGTGTTGTTTTTCATTGATATAGTACCACGTTGCATATAGGATTGAGTCTTAATGTATATGTTGCATAACGCTTGTGTAATGATCATTGTGACTTGCTATGTAATGGTGAGTAATGAATTGTGTGAGTGTAAGATGTTGTACTTGAAATTTATTGTTCCGAACAAGTGATTAATGTGAATGTGTGAAATATGATTTTATGATTAAATTCTTGAGATAAGTGATGTTACGCAATGAGTTATAAAATTATGTGAATTGTGCAAAATTGAGCTTGTTATACTTATACTATATATGTGTTTCTTTGTTTATCTCTACCTGCTTAGGAATGTGATAATTCACTTCCTGTGTGTTGTTTGTATTTGGATCATGTGATGATTTCGAACCTTGTACTCATGGGAGCAAATGATTAGGTGGATTGCTTTAAGGAACCTAGTGTTGGAGGATCGAGAAACAATGCTCTAATAGAATGTGACATTGAGACATAAGTTTCTGTTTTAATTGCATAATGTTCCAAACATGTCATTTTACTTTATTTTATTATATTATTTAACTTGAATTCTGTTGTAAACTTGAACGACATTGCTTTGAACCGAAAATATTTCTGAGAAGTTTTATTTGATAACAATGAAGCGAATGTGAAACTTCTACCCACATGGATTTACATACGATTTTATTGAATAAAATTGATTTAATTAGATTTCATATTTTATATGTTTTTTTTTTTCATTTATATGCATGTTGGGATAGAGGATGTTACAATGTTAGATTTAATGGACTTGTAAAACTTTTTTTTATTTATTATTTACTGTTGTAATGATGTTTAATTGTTCACCTTGCTTGTTTGTGTCAATAAGCAATGTTCCTATTAGTGGGTTTTATGTTTGCTTTTAATTTGGGCAAAACTACACTCTCTAATGTGAGTGGTTGTATGTCTTTTGATGACAGCATGCATTGGTGTCATAATGGGCTGTCATTTCTCATGTATTTACACTTAAAAATGAATGAAAATATGTAAAACAGTATGGATGTTCAGCAAAATCGAAAATAACTCTACTCTGTCATCTTCCCCTCTGTTTATGGTGTTTATGGTTTATGTTTCATTGTTGTCTATGTTCTTTGGTGTATTAGTTTAATAGTTAGGAACACATTTTCTGACAAACTCTTTTGAACACATATCCTAAAACTGATTTGATAACATGATTTGATAAAAAGAGAGGGACAGAGAACAAGACATTAGATGTCAAATTACCCTTCTCTAGAACTTAACTCTCAAAAACAGGTTATAAGGTGTATGCCTCCCACCAATAACCTAAGAGCAAGTTTCACGCTGTTTAATTGACAATTGTATATCTCAGTTTTGTAAAAAGTAATTAGAGTGAATCACCAACGTGGTTTTTGAAATTGTAAGAATTGATCAATTTTATCTTCAAATAGGCAGAGGCTAAGAGTAACTCTATCTGTGTCTTTCCCCTTCTTTTCAGTTGACAAGCAGTGATTGAATTTGTTTGCAAAACACACTATATTAAGCACAGAGAAAAAAAAAGGAACATTATGTACTAACAATGATGGAAAGAAGCACAGATTGCAAAGGAAAAGCATGCTTTTAGAAAGCACATTCTCTTACTATGCAACGATGATGATCTAAACAATATCTTAATATAGTGCCACAATTGTTTTCTTTGTTTACGCAAATGATATATCGGCAATGAGTTCTAGACTTGATGTTGCGAGAGAAAAAATAGAAAACAACATTGGTTCAGTACAAGTACCTATCACAGAATTGGAAGTCAGTTGTGGCACTCATGTAGAATTTCAGTTCAAGCTTCTTTTGATAATATTACATAATGGCAAGGCGAGTTTTTAACTTGAAAATGCAGAAAGACAACACATTGGACCAGAAAATATTGCAAAAGCTAAAGATAATGTGCGACACAGATGTAGAATTTCAATTCAAGAAAAAAACACCAAATTGAAGAAAATACCCCTATAAGTATCAATCTTAGTACGTATGTAAATATGCAGCTGCTGGAGAAATGAGGTCAATAGTTGTGCTCGATTGTAAGGATTCAGTGAGTAAGCTACTGCTTGAATTTGAGGACACGTGTTGGTTATTTGCAGAAGCAGGAGTCCTAGAGGACATAGAGCTGAAAGATGTGAGAATGGGCAGTGGAGCTTCAAAATTAAGCACTTGAACAGCTTGCCTAATTGTAGGCCTCAGAAGGAAATCAGAATGAGTGCACCAAAGGCCAACTATCATTAATCTTTCCATTTCCTTCTCATCAAAGTGTCCATATAAGCTTGCATCAGATGCTTTTAGGAGAGCACCCATACCATAGTGTTCCCAAACCCAATCCACCAAATAGATCTGTTCTTCATTCAGATTAGGTTCAATAACCTTTCTACCACAGGCTATCTCCAAAGTAACAACTCCAAAGCTGTATACATCAGACTCCCTACTAGCCTTGCCTCTTGTGGCAGCTTCAGGAGGCAAATATCCAATTGTTCCTGCTAAACCAGTTGTTTTGGATCCTATTGCATGATCCATTAGTCTGGCTAACCCAAAATCTCCGAGCTTTGCATTAAAATTAGAATCCAACATAACATTGCTGGATTTTATGTCTCTATGAAGCACACATTCTTCCCACTCTTCATGCAGGTATAATAATGCTGAGGCCAGACCTCTAGCAATATCATATCTCACTTTCCATGTCAGCAGACCCTTTCCTTTAAATAGATAAGAATCCAAGCTTCCATTTTCCATGAACTCATAAACCAGCAGCAGGTCATTGTTCTCATGGCACCACCCAAAGAGTCGAACCAAATTTTTATGCCTGAGTTGAGTAATGATCTTTACTTCAGATGCATACTCCTTTACCCCTTGTCTAGATCCGCGAGACACCTTCTTAATGGCAACATGGGCATTCAACTCTCGCATAAATCCCCTGTAGACTGCCCCAAATCCTCCCTGTCCGATTTTGTTTTCGCTCGCAAAGTTATTAGTTGCTCTTGCAAGTTCTTCATAGGAAAACTTCTTGGGTAGAGACATTCTTTCGAAATCATTGTCCATAGTATGATCAAAAAGTGAGACTTCCTCCACACCTCTATTCCTCAGTATCCATCTCACGAGGAAAGTTACCCCCAAAATAACAAATAATACGCCTGCTCCAAGTCCAACACTCAGCCCTATCACCAGCCCTGTTTTGCTTCCACCCTTTTGCGGTTTCGGGCCTAAACTAGAGTTGAAGGACCATGAGCTAAGAGTATGTTCCTCATAAAAATCTCCTGTTGCTGAAGAGAAACCAATTTCAACCCATTCAGGTAACACATCACTCAGATTGACCACAGAGAATAAGTGCTGTTTAATTTTTTTATCATCCTTATATCCAGTGAAGGTGACACTTAATCTGTTTGAACCAGAATCGTAACTAACATCAGCATCATACCCTCTCTCATCCATGCTGGTGAACCATTCTGTAGTGTCAGTAGTGTTAATAGAATTAACATCAATACCGACATGGTCATATTTCGGATCCCAGTCATTAACAAAGGTATCGAATTCCACCGCTACAAATGGATAATCCTTTGCGAAATTTAGATTCTTCAGTTGTTCTCGGCTCGCTAGACCGATACCACTTCCATCTATGTCAGATTGTGGGAAGTCTGGGTGTGCCAGAAAGAAGGTGATGCCATCTCCATGATGAGTTTTATTTGGGGTGTTGATGGTAAAGGAGAAATGGGTAGTGAAGTCTGTAACTTTTTCTGAGTTCTTGTCCCAAAGATGCAATAGTTCGTAATATGTAACTCTGCCATAACTATCTGGCTCAGACCTGGTGAGGTTGATGACATCATTGTCACGACGGGCTTTTCCTGAAAAATTGAGGGCGATTCCCGTGTCACCAAGTTGCTGATAGTTGAAAGATAATGAAGCTGCATGAGGTATTGCAAGAAGCAAGAGTGTTAATGTTATTGCATGAAAAGAAGCATGCACATAACTTTTCTTACAGTAACGAGATGCTGCCATTACTAGAGAATTGATGTTGGATGGGGTGGAAATGGAATTGTGCAAATATCCCTTGCTTGGGGGTAGCTGCATGTAGTTAATTAACGGTTGAATGACTCAGTGGGTTTAGCTCTGAATAGTCTAAGTTTAGGGAGAGGTACGACCCATTCTTCAACGCAGCACTTCAAATACAATTTCTCTCATTAGGTTAGGGTCTTGATAATTAGTATTATTGGCATATTGGCTAAGAAATTAAAAGAAAAAAATATATTTTTTTCTAAAAATCATAAGATAATATAAAAAATATCATAAAAAACGTAATTTTTCATATTTTAATAAAAATATTTTTATTTTAAATATCTTAATATGACGTGTCATCCACAAAATTTTAACATTTTTAATAATTTTCAGATAATAAGAGTCTGTTCAAAAAAAATGTAAGTAGATTTCTTGCATTTCTCGTATACATATGTTTCTTTCTCTTCCTTTATTTCTTTGAAAATATTCTTTGTCCCATCATATTTATCGTGTAACAATTTTTTTAAAATAATTATCATTTTAATTTTTTTAATATAATATGAATTACTATTTTTCTATTTATATATCTTATAATATTAATGATATATATTAACAAAATAAATTAATATGATATATGATTAATATTGTGAAAAATAAAATAAATTTATTAATTATTTTTTCTTAATTTATATAAAATAGGTTAGGACACAAATTATAATGTACTCAGAGTATCAAATAGCACATCAAATTCACATTAATTTATTTCATTCTCTCAAATCTTGATTAACTCCCAAACTTTCCTTGAGGACTTGTATCCTAATACGTCCCTACCCACCCGATGCAAGGATGCGTGTGATTGCATTGGGACTCGTGTATAGGAATTATCAACGCGTCTACCCATGCACTTGGTCGCAAGACGCGTATACTTTTCTTGTATTGGGTATCTTAACAAATATTTCCTTTCAAACGCGTCTTTATTACACGTTAAAGAAGACATTTATTTGACGTCAACACGCTGCTATCAAAAAGAAAAATAGAAATCTTAAAAAGAACATCCTTGTCTGCATATCTGTGGAATGTTCGTTTGCATTGTTGGGTTGTTTTGATTTTAGCCATTTTTCTCGATACCATTTCAGCCTTACAGGGGGTTCAATAGTCAATACTCAATACGCCCAAACCTTCAATTTAGTGATAAAAATGTTTAACACGGATTTACTTGACTTGGCCAAAATAATTTAGATAAAAATGTAATTTTAATTTTCTTATTTTTTCAATTCATAATTTTCATACTCATTTCTAAATAGAATTTTTAATTTTTTAATTTTTCAAAATTGGTAATTTTAGTTGAATGGTACAACTTATTTGTGAAACCCATGAATCAATGAAAGGGAACATGATTTTAAAAAAGAATGGATGAGGACTTCCGTTTTGTTGGAGGTGAGGGTGATGAAAACTCGTTAATGTGGACCAATTTTAGCATCTTAATAGATTAAAAATTCAAGGAAAAATAGTAGAAGAAGGGGAAAATGAACTAAGGAGAGAAATGAAAATCAACAATATCACAATCCTAAAATTGATAAATGGGAGAGAACTTGTGACAAAATAAGAATTTTGAATTTTAAGTAAGAACCAAAAGAGAAATAAATTATCTTTTAATTACTAAAACTAATTTAAATTTCATCCAAAGCTCTCAAAAAAATATTTAAGAGTCTTATTTATACCACTAACTAACAAGACTCATTGACGCATAGACCCAACAAGTTAATCACATACTAATGGGAAATAATATTCCTACTACCATTCCTTGCTATTGGTACTACCAACCTTGGGAATTTTCTCTTTTACTCCCTCACCAAATCCCTACACCCTCTTCCCTTCTCCTCAGATCCAAAAATGTCTCCCCCACCTCAGTCCAGATCCAAAACACGTGTCCCCACCCTCCCCTGTGCCACCTACCCATCCTAGATCCAAAACAGATATGAGTGTTCATGATGTTTTGTTGTTGTGAGTGTTTGTGTCGCATGTAGGAGAAGGGAAAGATGAAGGGGAAGGGTGTAATTCCATTTTGGAAAGGTGTGAAGATTTTTGTGAAACGGAATTTACATTTCCATTTTGTAAAAAGAAAAAGAATAAAGAAAACACAATTTCTTTTCATAGATTTTCAAGCATGCAATGAAAACCCATTTTTATTACGTAAATGGGGTGAAAAAATCAAAACACAACAGAATCATATTTTGGTTGCGCTTTGTATAATGATCAGCTGCCATTACATGATACTAAAAACTAACTTAAGTCTTTGTTCCAACACGAACACAATCGCACCATTTTAGAAAATGAAGCTTCGAATAATGTGCCACGCTGTGCAATGTAGCTGTGGTATTTTTCAATGTTTGCACCATCAGGGTCGTAGAGTTGAAGCCAGGGAAGTTTGGAACATGCACTGCAGTGCCTTGGTGTTGTTCTCCACGACTTAATTATGCCTCTAAAACTGATGTTTTTGTCGAGATTCGGGTGCACTTCTATTGTGTTGACAAGTTGCTTTGGAAGATCGAGCCAAAATTTGGATTTCAAGGCTTTTTTGTGTCGTCTGAAACTTGTTGTTGTTGCTTTTTTTTGTTCTTCACCTTCAGGGACATATTTTTCTGCAATAACAATGACAATATGAGTGTTTTGACTTTTGAGGATTGAGACTAGAATAAGGTTGGCGTCCTTATTAATAAGGACGTTAATGTGTCCTCCAAGAAATTAATGGTAATCTTGGGCACACTAACATACTGATATTGAGACTAGATTAAGGTTGGTGTCCTTATTAATAAGTACGAGAACGTGTCTTCCAAGAAATTAATGGGAATCTTGGGCTATTGGACACACTAACATTCTGATAAGTTGACATATTTATTAGTCGCCAGGTTTTAAAATAAAAATGGGTCTCCTTAATCAATGTTCAAAAATTTAAATTTGAAGGAAATTTTTTTAATATATAAATCTTACGAAAATGAAAAAAAAATCCAATATAAAAATTGTAAAATCAAATATCACAAGTGAAATTGAATTGTGATTTTAGTAATTTTTAGACATTTTTTTTGCAAACAAACAAATATTTTCCTTTGAAAAGAAAACTTTGTAACACAGACAACAAATCTTTTCGAAAACACACTCAAGCAATGAAAAAACCGTAAAACACAAAATGTTTGCAAAAAACTAAAAACCAATTTTGACCCTTGGTTAGTTAAAAGCAGAAGAAAATCTAGAAATATAGAAATTTATATTGGTTCCTCTTTAGCACTAAGACCATGTCCGACTCTTGACAAAATATTAGGTTTTGTTAACTTCTAGTTACAAGTATTGTGACACGATCACTTTTAGCTATACAAATAAAGTTTTACCATAAACTTGATAAACATCCAATATTCTTTGTCCTATCAAGTTACTATACAAATTAGAATAGACTTATGGTTGAAGTTTGCTCAAAGACTAATCATCTTATAAACGGATATACAATCAACACTTAGTCTTTTTCTCTCAATATGTCCAAGGTGTTTTGAAAGATTTTTTTAACTTTATAGGAATGTACAAAAAGCTTTTTGCAAAAAGAATAATGAATTTTTTCGCGTAAGATTTTTATTCCAAGTCTTCAAAGCTTCTGGTTTGCCCCATCTTCAAGTGTCAGTTGTCTCACAATTGATAGATTTCTTCACTTGATTTTTGTCTGATGAATATGATTGTTGGGAACATTTAATGTTTGCATTAAATATACATCTTTCCCTCATGCAAATAGTCCACTCATTAAAGTTTGGGTGTTTGAGAACTCCAACAAGTATTCACTTTCTTTGTGTCAGAACAGGTCCTGTGTAAAATAGTTTTACTTATAATAGTGATTGAGGAATTTCAGATCTTGACTTTATTTATTCTTCATACGATTCAAAGATCCTAGAAGAATGTTTCTATAGAAGAAATCTCAAACACAAAGTATTAAATAAAATCTTAAATATTATCTCAAATGTCATATCAGATCATGAGTTCATTTGCCTATCATCTATAACATGTATATTTCTTAGGGCATGCTATGCTAAAGCATCAAATATAAAACATCATACACTTATTTTGCATAAGACATAACTTTTAACATTTGTATTTGTTTACATCTAATTAAAATAATGAAAGGTTCTTATTCATTTTTAAACCTAAAATGTTTTTTAACTTAACAAAAGTATTCTCATTTTAGTTCCTTAATCAATTTAGTGCTCAACCTAAATGTTGGTTAGTATTTGTCAATAAAAATACTCATGCACTGTTTTAAGATACTTTTTTTTCCTGATATCATATAGAGTATCCAATTTAAACTAATTGGCCTTGAATAAAAGATAATTTAGTGTATGATTGATAGTAAAAAATTAAGTTGAAGATAAAATTAAATTAGAAATTATAAGATTAACTGGTTAGTTAAAAGGAAAGAGATTATGAGTTCAAATCCATTCACTAATAATTTTAACAAAAATTAACAACTAACCTGATTTAAAAAAAGAACCAATTGAGTGTATACACTTGTAGTTTTTCTTTTTAATGAACATAGTAATAATTAAAACTATAAACTTTTAATAAAACTGGTACAAATAGTGTCAATCAGTAAAGCATTCTGTAAAAATTTGGGTGCTACATTAAAAACCTGTCTTTTATCCATGACATCAACAACTTGATTCACCTCTTGATAAGCATTAGTCCAAACAACTTGACCCATATGTTGATGAATGTTATGCATAGATTCATATAAAATTAAGTTCCATACAAATTTACCCTAATTGATTTGTCTTCATTAAAACTGTACTTTAGTTAGTGGAGGTGATGCCAACAACTCCCTCCGCAATACACATATGTATCACACGGATCCACACTCTAGTCAGTAGTTTATAGGAATTAAGATAAAAAATTATATATGTTTGTGCACGTGCGCATACATATGTACGTGCATATCCAAAAAAAAAATGTTAAAATGATTTTTTTCGCAATAATAATATTATTAATCACATATTTTCATAAAATAAAAAATATAATTTATTAGATACTATAATAAACTATCACTTAAAATATAATTTATTATGGAATACATTTATTATTTACAATTATTTATTATGTAATAACTATTCTATTTTAAAATATAATTTGATATTTATTATTGCTTATTTCATTATCATATATTTTAAAAATAATAAATATATTATTTTTTAATAGATAGAATTTGAATTATAATATTTTCTTCTAAATTAGAAAACAATAATAGAATTGAAAAGGAACTATATAATAAAAATACTATGAGTTTTCATGATTTTGCTTAAAATATAATTTATTATGCAATATGTTTTATTATTTAGTATTTAATAAATATTATAATTTCAAATATTATTTATTATTTCTTATTTTATTACCATATTAATTTTAATATTAAAATATTATATTATAATATATTTTTAAAATAGAAAAATTAATAGAATTAAATATATATTTTGTAGTAGTAGTAGTATTACTTTATAATTAAGGCTTAATCTCACTTTTGATCTATTATGTTTTATAATTATTTTACTTTGCTACATTAAGTTTTAAAAATCTTATTATGATTCTTCATGTTTTCAAAATGTATCATTTTAGTTTTTTTTTTCAATATTTCGTTAGAAACATGTTTTGTTAACTTTTAAATTTTAAAAATGATCAAAATGATATATTTTAAAAATATAAAGGACCAAAATAAAACTTTTAAAACTTAATGAGCCAAAGTGAAACAATTACGAAATATAATGAACCAATCAAAAGTGACATTAAGCCTTTTAAAATAATTAACTTTACAGGTGACTAAAAACTGTCACTATCTTTATTTCATTTTTCTAAATAAACGACTAAAAAATTATCATCTCTTCCAACATCTTTTAGATTTGAAAGGGTAAAAAATATAATAACACACAGATTGAACAACGCCAACATATAATCTTCTTGGAACCACCAAAATTATCATACTCCTCACCGAAAAATTAAAATCTTTCGTACCACTATGCTATTGAAAACAATAGTAGAGAAGATCAAAACAAAAGTTGTCTTTGACGAAAGACAAAAACATAATCTTAACTCACCAATTAACCCAAATCCGAACGAGGAAATCATGATGTGACTCTTTTGTGAGGTTTGGGAGTAAGACCTTCACTGTGGCACACATTGAGCTGGGCAAGTATAAGATTTCTCATTTGACATCTACAACCGGATTGGACATAGACGAGTAGTACAAAGATAACTCAAATGATGCATTTCATTGGAAAGATTATTTTGATCGGCCTGTCCAGTCAAACCTCATCCGTAACCGGACGCTATTAGTCTTCTTCTTATCCTTCATCAACACACTAGGTAACAATGAGACGGTTGTTATCATTAAGTGAGGCGACAATTCTGGTCGTATAGGGAGGTTGTGGCAAAGCCAGAAGCAAGGGTGGGACAACAATTTTTTTGGGTTGATGACGAGAGGTGAAGCTGCAGAAAGAGGATGAACATTTACCCATTGTGATTGAGAATAATTGGTGAGTGAAATTATTATCATTATTAAATAATTAAATTGAATGAAGAAAATAATACTAATAATAATATGAGAATGAAGGTTGTTATTGTTCATGATTTTAGATCTATATTTTCTTCATTTACTTAATTTTTTTAATTTTTAAATAAATGATAATGATAATTTTTAGTCGTTACTATATTATAATTATTCTAAAATTTAAAACATTAACAGACACTAAGTTTCTAATGAAAAATTGAAAAAAAAAATCAACACATATATTTCTAAAACATATGAAATTAGAATAAAACTTTTAAAATATAATATAAATATAATAAAGCTAAGGTGATATTGAATTATTTTAAAATTTAAAAGTTAATACAATATTAATGTTTCTAATAACAAATAAAAAAAATCAAAATAATACATTTTAAAAACAGAAAAAATAAAAATAAATTTTTGAAACTTAATATACGGAATCATAATGTATGAAAAGTAATATTAAACACATAATTAATGCCACCTATTGGAGGGTGAAAATTATGAAGTTGACTTACATAAGTTGTTTTTTTTTTCAGGTGGTTGACCGACATAAGTTGCTTATGGAAGGAGAGGGAAATTTAACTAAGAAGTGTGTGACAATAATAAAATGTTGGGTTTGTAACCAAACAGAGAATCTCTGAAATGGTCCAAATGACCACACACCACTTCTCTATTTGTCCGCCACCACTTCCTCGATCACCAGTGCCACTCCTCCTCCTCTCTGCGCTCCCAACGCTGCAATAACACGCTCACTCTCTTTCTTCATTCTTCTCTTCCCTTTCGCGCCAACTCTGATCGGTGTTCCTTCCCTCCTTCTGCCTCCTCCTCCCGCCTCAGATGCAGACTCTCCCTCCCTTCTCTTGCATCAGAGGCTCCCCATGGATTTTCCTCCCGCCCTCAATCTCCTTACCGAATTCGGTTGCGGCTTCGTCCTTCTCCGCTCCCTCTCCCGCATCTTCAATCTTCTAGGCCTCTTTCTGATGCTCACATTCTGCTTCAAGGTTATGTGCTTCGGTTGGAACTCCAAGAACGCCCTTCGCTTCCTCTGCGACTCCGGCGGCGTCCCCAGAATCCGCTTCTGCCTCGACAAAGTCGTTTTGGAAAAAGTCTCCAAAGCGAAGACCAAACCTTTGAAAAAACCACGCCACCCCACTTCGAGCTCTTCCTTCCGGAGGCGCCCCGGTGGGTCCGGGGAGAGAGGGAACGCGGTTTCCGATGATGGGTCGGAGGGGAAGGGGGAGAACGAGAGAGAGGGTGGCAATGAGGACGAGGTGTTCGACGTAATGACGCTTAGAAGAATGGTGAGGATGGAGCGGCAGAAGGCCAATGCGGCGTGCGCGGATCTCGAGAAGGAGAGGACGGCGGCCTCCTCGTCCGCGGAGGAGGCGATGGCAATGATCCTGCGGCTGCAGAGCGAGAAGAGCGCTGCGGAGATTCAGGCCACGCAGTTCCGGCGGATGGCGGAGCAGAAGCTGGATTACGATAATGAAGTGATTGAGTCGTTGCAGTGGACGATCACGCAGCACGAGTTTCAGAAGTGTGAGGTGGAGGATCGGATAGAGATGTGTAGGGAGGAACTGAGGCAGTTTATGAGGGATGAGGAAATAGACCGAATTGAAGATGAAGTGAGTAGGAGTTTTATGTATGATAATGAAAATGATAATGATGATCCTGATGGTAATTCAGTAGGTAGCTCTCCCGAAACCGAATCACAGACCTTGTAAGTTTTGAAAGGTTGTTATATACAAATGAAATTCCTTTACATCGACCTGCATTGGTTTCCAAGTGTAAATTGTATTTATTCATAATTCAAGTAATAATAATATCCAAGACCTATATATATTTTTTAGTTTTTGGCATGATGGATTAGGCTCAACTTTCAGGTTTGATAGTGTACGTTTGAGTAAATTTAATGGAGCACATAATGTTGCTGGGATTGATGCTTGTAGGATGAGAGTTATATAGTGGACATAGTGGGTTGGTCTCTTTTAATTTCTGGTTTAGCACCGTAAATTTGTTGAGAATTGGATTGAAGCACCTGCGTGTAAGAATTTGATTCTGATGCTAGCTGTTGACAACAATGTTATACGAGGCATTTAGTCTCAAGTAAGGTTTAGGTTTTCTCGTATAGTTTTGTTGCATTGAAACACTTGACACTGCAGGAATTATTTGCATGCAGTGGTGAATGGACGTATTAAACTAGCCTCAACTTTCAGGTTTACTTGTGTAACTTTGTGAATAAATTTAATGAAACAATCAATGTTGCATGGATCTGAATCTGTTGGTTGTGGTATTGCCGTGTAAGCTTGTAATTTTGTACCAGTTCCGTTGTTTGAATATTAATAAATTGACACTAAATGTGACATTATATATACTGTAATTATTTTTATATTCTACTTTGTATTTTTTTGCAAGGACTTGAATTGCAAGGATCTGATTCGGATGCTTGCGGGACAACAATATATGAGCCATTTAGCCACAAGGTTTAGGTTTACTTGTGCAATTTCTGTTGAATGAATTACTTTGAAACACTTGTCACTGCAAGGATTATTTGCAGTGGACATAATAAACTTGCCTTAACTTCCAGGTTTACTTGTGTAATTTTGTGATAAACTTTAGTGGAGCAGTTCAAATTGTAAAGGCCTCTCACTTGGGAGTGTTATGTTGTCAGTTACTGACAATAACTTATTGTTAGGATTACATGATCAGGTACTGTATATGTAATGTACCTTCTCTGGGGTTGTGTTTTTCTCTTGGTTTGGAGGACAGGGGGTTAATCTCCTTGCAAAGCATAAATAACCTTTTAATATAATGCATTCCTCATTCCTCACCCTATAATTCTTCGCTCAATTATCAATAAGATAATCATAGATTTCTATTTGTTTTTAAAAAAATTAACAATTACAAAGTATTAGTAGGTAAATGTCTTCATGTGGGTCTACTTGGCTTTCTATGCATTTTACATCTAAATCGGTTAGTATGGAGAAAATGACATGAGAATGATCGGTTTTGAGTTAATAATTAGACATTATAATTCATGAACTTGAAATTGAAATTGAAAGGAAGTGTTTATAGGTGAGAACAAACAAGAGCAGACATATAACTGTATTGATAAACATAAGGTGACTATAGAGTCAAATAAAGGACAATAACATTACATTGATCGAGGTTACGTTCAACTGTAAAATAAATTACATTTACCTGACTTCATAATATGATCAACTTTATTATAAATTTTAACATTGCATAAAGAATTAAAGATAAAATTAATTGTTGTACCAACAAAAGTAACTGTAAAAAGAAAATCTTGTTACTCTAACACTCCAATTCCTACTCATCAGCTCCTTGACAATGAGGAGAGGTTGCATATTGGTCATGAAAGGCCACACTCCACATGAAAGTTTTGACCCGTTGCAGCCCTTTCCACATCCAATACTCTTCCAAAGAGGATCATTCAAAGGATCCGCACAATTCTCAATCAACTCATAGGCGCTGCTAATTGAAAAAGTGTCATTCGGGGTTGGGGCCCAAATAGGCACATCTTGACCTCTGATAAGCTTAGGGGGAGGGTAGGCCACAATCTCAACCATGATTGATGGTGGAAGGTACCCTTGAAACAACACAATGTCCCAAAAACCCTCCTGGTCAACAAGGTCACCCACTTTGGACTGGAGAAGGTCCTTTGGCAAATCATGAATAAAAAAATCATAAACAACATTGCCTTCAAGTCATAAATCTAACCAAAAGTTTACAAACTATCCATTTCCCACTAACCTTGTTCTTGATCAATGCTGGATTGAGGATGTCCCAAGCGAATTAGACCAAATCATTTTGAGTGATGTAATTTCTCTTCTATTCATTAATAAAATATCCAGCGTATTGATCCTAAAAAAAAAAAAAACACTCTGTTGATAGCACAAACTACCATTACCTAGTGTTTGGTTTAATTCCACTCGGATATATTAGAGTAGAAAGTTTTAAAAATCGGTATAAATCTCATATTAATCTTTTACTTTGATTCAAATATTTAATCTCTAGTCATTTTTACACATCTTTGATTGCTTTAAATCAGACTCTCTCTAGAAGACACTCAACCAAATATCGCAACCTTTGGTTCATCCTCTTACAAAGCCTCCACCTTTGATTGACCTTATCCTCTTATTTCATGGCCATCACTTCTATAACCCCAATGCCACTTAAATTAATCTTCTTTAACTATTTAAAATTTTAATTATTTTAAAAATTATTATTATAATCGCAGAATTCAAGTTACCTAACATTACTTTTGAACTCAAATAAATATTAGATTTGTAAAATTGTGAGATATAAAACGTAAGTGTAATTACTTTTTAAATTCATATTATAAATAGGACAGAACACTTAAAACAATACAAAAACTGTCAAATACAAATGACTCTACAACTCAACTGGGAGGTAAAATTAGAATAAAAACTTTATCACTTCGTTAAAAACCTAAAACATATTATTGTGTGAGTTAAAAAGTCACTTATTTTTAAAAAAGAAAAGAAAATACATATAACTTAATAAGTTGACACTTCTCCTGTCTTGAATGTAAATAAATAAAAATCATGTATGTTAATCATATTCAATATAAGTAAATATCAACCAATTTTACATTTTTTTTATCCTATTCAATGAAACAATTTTCAAAATATCTTTTACCAGACTGTATTCCAAATTACTTTTATTTAATTATTTGCGATGTCAACTTTTAATGAATGTCAACTTAAGCAAATAAATTATTTTTAATAAAATTAATAAAATAAAATTATATTAATTTATTTATTTTATTTATATTTACTTCTAAATAGCAATTTGTTATTTTCAGTTTTCTAAACCTATTACATTATTTATATTCACATTATGTTTAGAAAGCTGAAAGTATTTTCAGCAAAATGTTAAAGAGTTTAATTTATTTTCATTCACTCTAAATATAAAGATTTTCACTCTACAAATTACCTTCATATTCAATTTTTAAATTCTCAGCTATGCATTTAAATTAAAATTCAATGACAGTTTTATAGAAAGTTATTGAATTAAATGAGTATTTAATTTTAATAGTATGAGAGTGAGTCTGATTTGGCATGTCTATCGATTGATTTGTCCTTTCTTGTTCTTCCTAATATTATATTGATACGCAACTGAAACGCAATATGCTATACGATCACTGACAGAGTCAGTGTTTCTGGTTGTTTGCACTTTAGATTCAAACCTGATAGGCGTCGTTGTAAAAGGAAAAAAAAAGTTCAGTGTTTTTGTGGTCTCGTATCAGAACTCAGAAGTTATCATCCTTAATATCTTCAAACAAGGTTTTTCACAGCACATCGATACGAGGATGTTGCGGCTGTCGATTCAACGAGGTAAGTCGTAGTATTCAAGTTTTCTGGAATGCCCACATGCAAGGTATCTGATCAATACTTGGAATATTGATTCGGATGAAGAAATTGGAAATGTTTTGATTTTTTTTTTCTATTTTGTTGTTGCAGTGAGGAAGTTGAACTTTCTCAGTCCCCAGATCTCTGCTTTGGGAAGGTCCCATTTGTCAACTGCTGCTGAACCATCTTCCAGTAAGAGCAATCCACCGGTAAGCTCAAGCTTTGAGTATTTGCTTTCATGGGTATCTGTTAACTACCTCAGTGTTTGAAAAAATCGAAGCTTTATTGCCGAAGGCTTTTTTTTTTTTCCAGAGAAAACTGCTATAAAAAAAAATCTTTTATGGGTATCTGTTGACTACCTTCGTGTTTGACAAAATCGAAACTTTATTGCTGAAGGTCTTTTTCCTTCCCCAGAGAAACTGCTGTAAAAAAATTGTATATATTTCGTTTTTTTTTAGTTTGTTTCATTTTGCTTAAAGGTTGTTGATTTATAATGACTATTTTGTCAAATTGAATGAAAAGGGGGCATCTTTTTGGCTTACTTAATGTACACTGGTCTAAAGTTGAAGAGATTTTCTAGCTTTAGGTCCTACATGTAAATAAATATCATGTCATAAGAAATTTTAGAGTGGAACTTGACAACAACTCTGAATTGGATTTGACATAATTCAATATATGCTATCCTCGTTGACTTATGAGCATTAAGATAGTGCCTTTCCTGTTAATTAGTTTTTTTAGCCTCTAATCCCCCCTTCTTTTTTTGTTGGATTCTATCAGAGGGTTCCAAATCTTATTGGAGGCAGTTTTGTTGACTCAAAAGCATCAACTGTCATTGATGTTATAAACCCAGTAAGTGTTTTTTTTATACTGCATTTACAGTTTTGTTTCTTTTTAGGGGGTTTTGAAAAATGCAGACTTATAATATTTCTATTATCTGATCATAGGCAACCCAAGAAGTTGTTTCACAAGTTCCTTTGTCTACTGATGAAGAGTTTAAGGAAGCTGTATCAGCAGCAAAGAAGGCATTTCCATCATGGCGTAACACTCCAATTACAACACGCCAACGTGTTATGCTGAAGCTTCAAGAGCTTATACGCAGAGATATGGTAAGCATCTTAGAACATTCTATGACTGTCACATTCATTCCAAAACAGAGAAACATCCATACTGAAACACATGTTATTATTGCTTCACCACTTTGTAATTGTTTTAGGATAAACTTGCTCTGAATGTGACCACTGAACAAGGAAAGACATTGAAGGATGCCCAAGGAGATGTATTTCGTGGTTTAGGTTGGTATTTCTATTATGTTGCTTGAGAAGATGTTGTAATGTGATAATAACTATGCTCATAATTTTTTATAATGCTATTCTCTGAATATTTATCTTTGTCATTTAGAGGTGGTGGAACATGCTTGTGGGATGGCAACTCTGCAAATGGGGGAGTATGTTTCCAATGTATCACATGGAATTGATACTTATAGCATTAGAGAACCACTTGGTGTTTGTGCTGGTATTTGTCCTTTCAACTTTCCTGCAATGATTCCCTTGTGGGTAAGCAGTCTTGTATCTTTTGGATGGGTTTTTGGCTAACTAATTAATATTTCAAATTCAGCTCCATTACTTGGTTGGTCATCGTTTGTGTCAGCATGCATGAGATAGAAAAAGTCTACTTTGTAGAATGATCCAGAAATAATTAGCCTGATTGATTTTCTTATTTCTCACTGCAATGTAATGTACATAATATGGATATGGATATGATAACAAATTCTGAATGTCTATCATCTGCAGATGTTTCCTATGGCTATTACCTGTGGTAATACCTTTGTTCTAAAACCATCAGAGAAAGACCCAGGTAATGTTTTCTATTAATTTTGGTTGTCTATCAATACCCCCTTGAATTATCTCCTCAATCTGGAGCATAATATAACATTATAATGGAAAAATAGATTCTACTATTGTTTGTCATTCAAAGCAAGCTTAAGGCATTTCAAATCTATCAGCCTAAATTGTACCATGAACAGCTTGAGCTGGAAACTTTCTGAATAACATGATTGCCTCTAATATAACCTCTTCAGCAAGCGTAAATAATTTTGCGGTCACTAGGCCATTCATCTGTATTGCTATTGATAGCGTCCAAGAGTTGCATATTTTGAAAATTATATTCAAGGCACAAAGTTGCAAGTTCCAAGAAAGTGTTATTGGCATTAATTTTTTTCACACCTCAGATTCTCCTTGCATTTAAATATATAGTTTTAGCTGTGATCTTCAGTTCTAAACTAAAGAATTTTTCAAAAACCTTTTTCTAGGAGCAATATTGTACACGAGTAATCTTTATTCAATAGTCATTTTTAATTTTGAATAATAAATGGTAACTCTCCATTTCTAATCTTTTTTAAGCCCTTCCTAAAATTTCCTATATCTTAGTTTCTTTTTTTTCCAACATAGAATATTTCTGCCATATAATATTTTATTTCATATAATACATAGTGAACAAATAAAAAGAGAGGGGGTTGGGGAATTTGGTCTGTCCAGCCTACATTGTACTTGCAATTAATGAATTGCAATTTGTAATTATTTAAATTTAAACGAGGAAGCTGATGCTAATGTAGGAAGAAAAGGGTAAATAAGTTAACACCCAAGTAACATTGGTGCCTTTTGAAAGAGGCTGTGATTCTGCTTCATGTTGGTCATATTATTTACTGTACTTTGTGTGTTGGGAGAAAATTGTCAGACTTTTACAGTTTGTCTGGAAATTCTAAATTAATTTATCATTCATCCACTAGTTTTTCTTTCCTATCCTTGTAATATTATATATGCAAGGTAATACTATATGGCACACAAATGTTGGTTCATCAGTTCACTTTTATGGTTCATTATCCTTGGTTTTTAATGACATCATGTAGAGAAATAATTTTCAATGTAGTTAGATGTGGTGATATCTCAGCTCCAGACCACCTACTAGGATAAGGCTTGGTTGTTATCTGAAATTCGTTTTTATTTTCCAGGTGCTTCTGTAATGCTTGCAGAATTGGCATTGGAGGCTGGTTTGCCTGAGGGTGTCTTAAATATAGTTCATGGAACCCATGTATGTCATCACCTGGCTTTTTATTATACTTTTGTTTTTCACCTTTTTCTTGTGATACTTATCAAAAAAGGTAATGATTGGCTCATTTGGCATTGGTGATTTCATCATAAATTCAAGTTTTAAATCTAAAATTTGCATATAATATTGCACTTGTACCATACAAAGAATAGTCAATACTATCATAAATTTGATTTTATTCATAAAACTATTTTTCCAAGGGTGACAACTTGTCACATTATGACGTGTCGTGCATTAGTTGTTCTTTGTTTCTCCTACTGATTGATTTTCTTAATCATACAACTGGAGCAGGATATTGTGAATGCTATTTGTGATGATGACGACATCAAAGCCATATCCTTTGTTGGTTCAAATGTTGTAAGTCATTTAATACTTGTTTGTTTTCTCCAATTCATGATTTCATGTTATTCTTCTTTTGTGACCTTAAACTAGCCAAAGGCAATCCTTATACTTGAGAGCAAAATTGAATATTTTTTAGGTTTAACTGTGCTTTAAATGATAGATAGAAGAGGTCTAGTGATCAAATGCTTAGATTTTGTAAATGATAGACCTCCTATATTACTATATATGCTTATTTGATGTTCTTATTTTTGTATCAAAGGCCGGAATGCACATATATTCAAGAGCAGCAGCTAAAGGGAAACGCGTTCAGGTAGGTGTGCGTAGTTTTTTTCTCCCCTTGGTAAAATTGTGGGTTTATAACCACGCAAGGATATGAAGTTGGGCAACTAATATGCTATTGTTTGCAGTCTAACATGGGAGCCAAAAATCATGCGATTGTCATGGCAGATGCAAATGTTGATGCTACTCTTAATGCTTTAGTTGCTGCTGGTTTTGGTGCTGCTGGACAAAGGTGTATGGCTCTCAGTACAGTTGTTTTTGTTGGAGGCTCAAAACCATGGTATCATATTATATTCTGTTTGAGTCTTTTGATTTGATTCATATTTATTATGACTTCTGTAGTAGCATCTTACATTGCAGCAATTCAAAGCTCCTCCTGGTTGTTGTTCCAAAATGATCTGGAATTTTGAATGTATTTGATTGTGTGCCTAGTGGAATCATCACTCTTCCCTTACTGTATAATCACAAATTGTATATACTATATAGTTATTGTAATGCCAATATTAGTATGACCAATTCATTATATTCATCCTTTTTAATAATTCTAAGAACATGGTTCCATGGGAAATACTATTCAATCTTGTACTATTTTTAGCTTCCTTTCCAATATTTGTACAGGGAGGATAAACTTTTAGAGCATGCCAAAGCTCTTAAAGTAAATGCCGGAACTGAACCTGATACAGATCTTGGTCCGGTGATCAGCAAGCAGGTTTGTATTCCATATTTACTTTTTCCACATTGGATTTGAAGTAAAAGCCTGTATCATTCAAGAATCACTGAAAATGGTTATTCAGTGCCATACCATTTCCACTTGAATTGTTGGGTATATTTTAGCTATTTGTATTTATGTTTCTTGAATATTCTGACTGGCTGCACAGGCAAAGGAGAGAATACACAGATTAGTTCAATCTGGGGTTGAAAGTGGTGCCAGACTACTGCTTGATGGAAGAAATATAGTGGTAGCTTTTATGTCCTCTTAAAACACTCTGGTGGAATGTAATATTAGCACTCTGCCTCATACTAATGAATTCATACATGCATGGCAAGTAGGTCCCAGGATATGAATCTGGCAATTTTATTGGTCCAACCATCTTATCAGATATCAATGCCAACATGGAGTGCTACAAGGTTACTCACTAGTATTCAATTTTAAATTGTCTTCTAAAAGAATTTCCACTACATAGAGACTGGAATTTTAGATGTTTAGTAGACTTGACTGTCTCTAATATTGCACATGCAGGAGGAAATTTTTGGCCCAGTTCTTCTTTTCATGGAGGTGTGTCTGTTTGCTTCTTCCTTAGAATTATTATATTATTTTATAAGAGTCACAAAATATAATTCTTGGTAAAATGTTTCCTATCTAGGAACAATTAACCCTGGGAAGTGAGCAGCCAGTCACTTGAGGGGTTAAATTATTTCTAAATTGAGAATATTTCCACATCAGAGACTTAATTTTATGTTGAATTTTCATTTTGATTCAATAGACTGATATTCTGATACGGTCTTTTTCTTTTGTCTTTTCAACTTCAGGCTGATAGCTTGGAAGAAGCCATAAACATTATCAACAGTAACAAGTATTTGCTAACAACTCGTTGTCATTGCCTTCTGTTAGAATTCTATCTATTCTTACTCTTGAGTTGACTTTTCCAACAGGTACGGAAATGGTGCTTCTATATTTACTACATCTGGTGTTGCTGCAAGGAAATTTCAGACTGAGATAGAGGCTGGACAGGTAATGATACTTAAGTGAGATGAGTTCTGCATTTGTAAGAGCGTTAGCAACACACTTTTTGTATCTCTTTCCAATACACTATCATATTAGTTGAATTCCATGCAAGTTCTACTGGTTTGGAAATGATTAATGAGAGCGACAGACTTAATAAGACTAACATGAATTTCATCCATAAGGATCCAAAAGAGTTTTAGAGAACATATTACTAGTATTTCTTTTAATAAATATATTTTGATAGTGTTACTCTTATGGATAATGACTTGTGACTGCATTTGAACCAGGTTGGCATCAATGTCCCCATTCCAGTTCCTTTGCCCTTCTTCTCATTTACCGGCAACAAGGCATCGTTTGCCGGTGATCTCAACTTCTATGGTACAATGATTTCTACCAAACCTGGCTCTTCTGCACTTGTTTATCAATTACATTATTTAGGAGTTACATTTTGATTATGATATAGATACCGTCTGATTTGAATTTGATGTGCTTTGTTGAATTACAGGCAAGGCAGGGGTTAACTTCTATACACAGATTAAGACAATAACACAACAATGGAAGGATTCAACTGGTGGTAGCAAGATTAACTTGGCAATGCCAACCTCTCAAAAATAATGTTGATAGCCAGAGCGTGTAATAAGGCTGTTTCTGAAGTCTTTGTTCTCTTGAAAAAAATGTCAAAGGTCACCTGCTATGCTTTGTTTTGAAACCTTTCTCTTTTCTTTTTCCTGATCTTATCTGTCTCTTGTGTCTCCACGTGGACAATACAATTCTTTTTGCTTAATTTTCTAAAGTCAAGGTTTACGTGGAGCCTAATCCATTAATTCCATATCCATCCACATGAAATGGTTTTAATGGAGGAACTTAATTGACCCAAAAATAAGAGAATTAATTTTGCATAATTTATAGTCAGGAGTAACATAATTGACTAAAAAATCCTGGAGGAATCAAAACAGTAGCCGTATAAAACTAGAGATACTAAAAGTGGGGTTGAACCTTGAAAATTTTGTATGTACAAGGATTGAATTAAACAATGTAAAATTATTTTACATATCAATGTATAGACATTAAATTTATCAAAATAAATTTTATAAAAAAATCTCAAGTTGAATCTACTTTAATGCCTGTTTGGTATGGGAGATGAACATGAGTTAGTAGTATTTGCTTCAATAAAAATAGAGAATTAATTTTAAAATACAAATGGTTTTTGAAGCAACATTTTGTTTCTCATGGAGCAAAAGCCTTTGTTGGAAGAGGCAAAAACCATGATGGTAATCTCTACGCCTTGGATGGACTAATCTTCTGCTGTCAATTTGGGAATACACTTGGAACACACACTAATAGAAGAAAAAGAAAACAGAGTCCTAGAAGGAATTCCATGCCCTATATTCTATACTAAAAAATATAAAATTTCTGTTAGACATTGGAAGTGCATTAATTATCCTTCCACTATTAGGAAATATCCAAGTCCCACGCCCTCTAAAAATAAAGTCAAATTAGAATATATAAATGAGGAGTAACATTCACTCCTTGAACTAACTTTTGGGGTTGATTCTAAGATGGTACCAGAGTCTATTCAATTCAATATTAATCCAAATGGGCCACCCATCATTTGTTATTCATGCATCAAAAAATCCAAGAAGTGGTAGGGCATGAGGGGGTGTATTTCAAGTCCCATACTCCATATTAATAAAAAAGGGTCACCCATCATTCATTGTTCATGCACCAAACCAAGAAGTGTTGGGCGTGGGGGGGGGGGGGGGTTGTATTGGGAAATACCCAAGTCCCACATCCTCTAAAAATAAAACCAAATTAGAATATATAAATGAGGAGTAACCCTCACCCCTTGAGTTAGCTTTTGGGGTTGAGTTAGGCTTCTCACATTATTCATTCATTCTAAGATCCACATTGATCATAGAGTTCAATCAGGTCCTCAATCCCACTCAAAGAAAAAAGTTCAATTCCATTATTGGGAAAGAAAGAAAAAAAAATGATCTTACCATATTATTAGGTGAAATGACTTACCATTGAAGAAGCCTCGAAAATGCATACTCAAAGAGGTAAATTAACAAGAGAAGTATCCAATATGAGATCAAATCGCTAGTTTCTTTATTGGAATTAGTCTCAATTGCTTGTATGGAAGCACATCTATTAAATTAAAAAAACAGAAAACCATGATCACAAACAACAAAAGCAGCATCCCAAAGCAAAAGTAACAACCTTTTTAGGACCCCAGACACCCAATGAAGCAAAAACATTACTTTAATAAATAGTTCTTAGAAACTTACATAGGATATCCCAAAGCAAGAAGAGGCCTACAAATAAAAGACAGTTAATTAGCAAGCAATAGCATTGAAACGAAGTCCAAGGGGATCAAGAAGAACCACTTTACTTCATAGTATGAAACCATTTACAACATTTGACCAAGTAATATTAAGTTTTTCATGTGTGATCATCAAAGTAAGGGATATGAAGTTAGCAAAGCGAAGAAATAAAGAAAAAAGAAAAAGCATGCATTGCATATATACCATGCAAGATGATCAAGGCATTTGAGGGCAAGTTTAAGGAACCAGAGAGAAGCCATCGATTGTGAGAGTCAATTATTGGTGTTGTGTTGGGTTCTTAGGACAGAGGAAGAAAGAGAGAAAAGAGAAAAGGTCAGAGCAATGAAAGAACATGAAACGGTAAAATAAAGACAGAGGGAAGGAATCATCAATTAGGATACAATAACATTATTGAGTAAACAAAACATTAAAATAAAAGGCTTTTAGGAAAAAAATTTCTTGTGTGTGCGTGTGCGTGCAAGAAAGAAGCCACTGAATTAACCTAGGTTCCTTTCGTCCTTGGGTGATGCCCAGTGGCTTGGCCATCGACGGAGTGGATTTTTGCTCTCTACAAACACTAGGGTTCCTTCTTCGATCCTTGGGAGTTCTGATTGCCTCGGTCTCCAAAGCTTTTCCTTGTTTTTTCCAATTGCGTGCCCTATCACTTTTTCTCATTTTTGTCTATGAAGTAGTCTGTTACTACCTGCAATAGCCAGCTTGAACTGCTCCTTATGGGGAAGAACAAGGGTCGCCAATCGCACTCAGCTGCAAAGCAAATTATGGTGAAGGGTACTACCTCAGGTTCAAGTAAATCTCAAACATCTGCTACTTCTGGTCTGGTTGGTTGCTTGGATGTTGTCCAAGCAAATCAGAATGCTTATACTGCTTCATAGGATAATCTTTTAGGCAAGGTGCTCGTAAAAAAGGCAGGGACAAGTTTTGCAAAAACTGATGATGTCGCACACCAAGTGTTTGATAATTTGTCGGAATGCAGTGCTGAATCTGAATCTTGCCCAGAGGTTTCTTGCACCTTAGGGGACAATGATTCAACTACTGATGATGATTCATCTCACTCCTGTGGCTCTAAGTCATCACCGCAGCTACACGACAATAAGGCTCTTACTCCTTGGGTCAATCTGTTCAAAGATAACAGAAATCTTTCCAAAGGTTTTGGAATGAAGTTCTCCCCTCCACCCTCTGATGATGAAGTGTTGTTGGAAGAAACTGATTTGCAACCCCTGGAAGAGGCTTGGGGACATAGCCTTATTGGTTATGTGGCTGGCCGCTTCCCAGGAAAGAAAGCTCTGCTGGATTGTTGCCAAAAATGGGGAGTCAAGTTTTCATACTCAACTCATGAAAGTGGTTGGCTGATGTTTAAATTTGAGTCTGAGGACGATCTGAACCAAGTCCTCTCTGCATGCCCTTATTTCATATTTCAAAGACCCCTACTGCTGAAGGTTATGCCATCATTCTTTGACTTTGGCAATGAGGAGCTCAGCAAGATCCCTGTTTGGGTTAAACTCAGAAATCTTCCTCTGGAGCTTTGCAATCCTCAAGCCTTAGGAAAAATCCTGTCCAAGATTTGTTTGCCCATTCGATCTGACTATCTTACTGCTTCTAAGGGGTCTATTTCTTTTGCTAGAGCTTTATTTGAGGTTGATGCTTCTTTGGAGCTCATCGATGAAGTGCGATTTAGACTTCCTATAGGGAAGACTTTTGTGCAAAAGATTGAGTATGAAAATAGACATTTTTTTTTGCACTCACTGCAAGATGATTGAGCACCGCCTCACTAATTATAAAATTGTCGCTGCGAATAAGTCTACTCTCATCACAACCTCCCCCACCTTGGATCAGCCACAAGTGGGTGATTCAGCAATGCCCCCACATACCAATACAACAGGCCCCTCTGATAATCCAAAGATTGTTCAGACAAATTTGTCTGTCCCTCCTCACAAAAAACATGTCCTGGTTGCAGATCATGTTCTTGTCCTTCATAATTCTTCTGACCTCAAAGAAACAGGGAACACTGAGTTTGGTGATCCTATAGAAAAGGGGTTTGTTCAGGTGAAAACAAAACACCAGAAAAAGGTAAAAAAGTGCAACTCATAAAGACAACATGTACTGAGGATATGCACGCTAATGTCCAAAGAGGAAAAAATCATAAAGCTGTAACTAGGGTCGGGGAGGCTTCCTCCCGTCCGAATCCATGATCATTGCCTCTTGGAACATCAGAGGCTTTAATTTGCCTCTGAAGCATCATGCGATGCAGAGCTTCCTTCGCTTCAAGGAAGTTAATGTCATGACTGTGTTGGAAACTAAGTTGAATAAGGTTTCAGTTGAGGAAATCATGAGAAGAAAGTTTGGTGACTGACACTTCACCCATAACTTCGCTTCTCATAATGTTGGCAAAATTCTTATCCTCTAGAAGCAGGATAAGATCCATCTTTCTGTTTTGGATTCAAATGCCCAATTGATTCACTGTGTTATTGATTGTAAAACCATTGCCAAGCGCTTTTAGGTTTCATTCATCTACGGTCTTCACTCCATTGTGGCAAGAAGATCTCTTTGGATAAATTTGAATAGTATCAATGCTAATATGAACTGCCCATGGCTCCTCATTGGTGACTTCAACTCCATTCTGTCTCCCACCGACCGTTTCAATGGAGTTGAGCCCAATGCTTATGAGTTGCAAGATTTTGTTGATTGCTGTTTTGACTTGGGGTTGGGGAGCATCAACTCTCATGGCCCCTTGTACACGTGGACTAATGGCATGGAGCAAACTGGACAAAGCTTTATGTAATCAGGCCTGGTTCAATTCCTTTGGAAATTCTGCTTGTGAAGTTATGGAGTTTATTTCTATTTTAGACCATACTCCTCTAGCTGTCACCACTGAGTTGGTAGTGCCTAGAGGTAATTATCCATTTAAATTCAACAATGCTATTGTAGATCATCCAAATTTCTCAAAGAATTGTTGCAGATGGCTGGAAGCAAAATATTCATGGTTGTAGCATGTTTAAGGTCTGTAAGAAATTGAAAGCTCTTAAAGCTCCCTTGATGAATCTTTTTAAGCAGGAGTTCAACAACATCTCCAACCGAGTGGAGCTAGCTGAGGCTGAATATAACAGTGTGCTTAATTCTCTAAAGAAAAATCCTCAGGACCCTTCCTTTCTTGCTCTAGCAAACCGCACTAGAGGGCAGACCATTATGCTTAGAAAAGCGGAGTCTATGAAGTTCGCTCAGCTCATAAAAAATAGATATCTCCTACAGGCTGATAAATGCTCCAGATTTTTTCATGCTTTAATCAAGCGCAACAGACACAGCCGATTTATTGCTGCCATAAAGCTAGAGGATAGGCATAACACTTCCTCCCAAGATGAAATTGCCCTTGCTTTTGTGAATCATTTTAGGATTTTGTTTAGTGCTCATGACCTAACTCAAACTCCTTCCATTTCGATCTGCAACAGGGGTCCTAAGGTTCCCACCGATTGCTTTGCAGTCTTACTTTGTCTTACTTCTAAGCAAGAGGTTTGAAACGTTATTTCTGTGATGGATAACAATAAAGCTCCAAGGCCAGATGGTTTCGATGCTTTATTCTTCTAGAAGGTTTGAAATATCATTGGTGATGATATCTTTGAGGTGGTTGATGAATTCTTTACAACTGGAAAAATTTTAAAGCAGATCAATCATGCTATTATTGCGCTTATTCCTAAGCATGATCAAGCCTCCCAGGTTAACCATTTTAGACCCATATCTTGCTATAATTTGTTATACAAGATTGTGTCTAAAATTCTGGCCAACCGCATAGCCTCAGTGCTTGAGACTATTATTGGGAAAACTCAAACTGCCTTCATTAAGAATAGAAAGATGATGGACAACATCTTCCTAGTTCAAGAGATTTTGTGCAAATATGCACGGAAAAGATCCTCTTCGAGATGCCTCCTGAAAATTGACTTGCATATAGCTTATGATTCCATTTCCTGAGAATTCTTGGATTGGATGATTAAGTCCATTGGCTTCCTAGCCCAGTTCTGTACTTGGATCATGGAATGTGTTTTTTCCACTTCCTTTAGTGTGGCAGTCAATGGATCCATTTATGGCCACTTCAAAGGGCAGCGGGGTCTTAGACAAGGGGATCCTCTTTCCCTTTATCTATTTGTGTTTTGTTTGGAGTACCAGAGATATGAGCAGCTTCAAGGATGATGCCAATTTTAAATTTCATCCCAACTGTGCAGGTATTCAGCTATCTCATTTGGCTTTTGCAGATGATATTATGCTTCTATCTAGAGGAGATATCCCTTATATGTCAACTATGTTTGCCAAGCTTCAACACTTCTGTAGGGTTTCAGGGCTTTCCATCAGCTCTGATAAATCTGCCATATACTCAGCCGGTATTAGGCCTTATGAGCTTTCTCATATTCAGCAGCTTACTGGATTTAGCTTGGGTGGCTTCCCTTTTAGATACTTGGGTGCTCCCCTTTTATCATCTAGATTAAATGTATGCCACTATGCTCCCTTGCTTTACAAGATTGTTGGCCTGATTCAGGGATGGAACAAGAAGTCTTTATCTTATGTAGGTAAGCTAGAGTTGATCAAAGCAGTTATTCAAGGAATTATGAATTTCTGGATGAGGATTTTTCCTTTGCCTCAATCTGTTCTGGACCGAATCAACGCTTCGTGCTGTAATTTTCTGTGGAGCAAAGCGGATATTGGCAAAAACAAGCCTTTGGTTGCTTGGCCAGTAGTTTGTTCTCCAAAACAAGAAGGGGGTTTAGGCCTTTTTAATCTCAAGGACTGGAACCTTGCGCTTCTTTCCCATATCCTGTGGGACTTTCATTGTAAGAAAGATTCTCTACGGGTTCGGTGGGTTCACCATTACTATTTCAGAAGGAGCGATGAGTGGAATTACAATATTTCTTCATCAAATTCAGTTTTGATAAAGAAAATCATTCAAATAAGGGACTTTATTATCTCCAAAGAGCTAAGTATGGAAGAGACCAAAAAGAGGATTCAATCTTGGAGCACCAATGAATAATTGTTTGTTGGCAAAGTCTATGAATACATTAGAGGTGTCAAGCCTACTGTTAGTTGGTGTTCTGTTATATGGAACCCAGCAATCCCCCCTAAGATGTCTTTCATTCTATGACTTGCTAAAAGGAACCGGCTGCTTACTCTTGACAAAACTTCTTTTTTGAACAAGGGTTCCCTCTGCCCTTTATGTTCAAATGAGGCTGAGTCAAATGTTCATTTGTTCTTTTCTTGCAGGAAATCTCTCCAAGTTTGGGTTCATATTCGTGATTTGGTTCCTTTCCGCAGGCGTTTCACTTCTTTGCAGCGCATTACTGACTCTTTAATTAGGGGCAGATCCACATCAGGTATTCAAGGAAAATTTCGTTGTCTGACTATAGTAATTACAGTCTACTGCATTTGACTGTCTAGGAACAAACTGATTTTTGAAGATTATCAATTTTTTGTAATAGAGGTTATTAGCAAGATTAAGTTTCTTATATACAGACAAGCGCACCTATTACATTTGTTTTAACATATTGATATAGGCCTTCTTGTATTAGGGAGACTTTTGATTTTCTCTAGCTGGGGATATGTCCCGTTTATTGTTGTATCATTTTGGATTTAATATAATTTACATTTTTCCCAAAAAAAAAAAAAGACAAAGGGAAGGAAGTCAAGTGCTTGTGATGAAATGGGAATGCAAGTGGAAAACCAAGGGACAATCACAAAGGATTTTGATTTGAGGAGTCTTACGAATAACTAAGACACACTTTCTGATTTACTCTATTTTTTTCTTGTTAAATAAAAATTAAAAATATTTGTTTACATACTTTCCTTTATTAATTAAAATTTATTAAAATTATCAATTATAAAATTAAAAATAATTTTATTAAATAAAGAATAATATTTTCATATTTTATATTTTTAATAAATTTCCATTGATAACAGAAAGCATATCAAAAGAGCATATTAGAAAATATATTTTATCATTTTTAATTAAAAATTAGTTCTCTGTTTTTCTGTTATTTTTTGTTTTTCTTTCTTAAATAAAATTCGGCATTTTTTCGATTTTCTTTCAAATGGTATTTTTTTTTACAAAAATCATTTTTTTTAAAGTATTGTTTTTATTACAAGAAAAAAATAATACTAGTATGATTTAATTTCCTCGTATTTCATTTCAGACAAACTTCTATATTTGATTTTGAAGTTTGAATGTGATTATTGACACTTCCGCGTCTCTATTTACATTCCACAACTTTTTATTTCAGTTTATTGATTTTTAAATGATAATCAATTATAAATTATTTTAAATATATTATTTAAATAATTATTATAAAAGTAAATGATTTTATTATATATATGATAATTTATAACAGAATAAAAATAAAGTATTTTAAATTTTTTGTATATTTTAATTATTTTTTATTTTATCTCCTATTTTAAACTTAATTTTATTTATTTTTTTATTAAATATGATTTAAATTGATTTTATTTATATATCTGATATAAAATAAAAAAATAAAAAATGAATAAGTATATTTTTGTTAATATAAATAAATATATCTATCATCACGACAGAAAATTTGATAAAGGTACCCATTAAAGGATTACTTAGATTACTATCGAGATGAAATTTAAATTCTGATTAGAGAATAAAACCCAAAATACTTGAGGAACCACTAAGTTTTGTCTAAAAAATAGTATGTATAATAAATTAATTTTAGATTTTACTATAATGATACAAAACTTGCATTGAGAAAAAATGATTTTTATTCTTTACAAAAAAAAAAAACACCATAAATAAGTAGAAGAGAGAAGAGAAAATATCATTTAAGGATTTTTCTTTTGTTTGCTTACTTTGTTTCTATCTTTACTTAAAACTAAAAATAGTGTTAAAATATATTTATTTGATTTTCAAAAACCATTTTTAAAAACAAATCCAAAAAATGAAAATAAAAATAATTTTAATATGATCTCTAATGGAAGTGTAGAAAATGCTCTAATAAGTTTTTTTATAGAAAGAAAATTAATTCATTTCATTCAAAATAACATAGTGAACAAACACAACTTGTGATATGATCAAATTTGAATGTTGGCAAAAGACAATGAAGCCTAATAAATATTTTTGAAATGTCTATTAAAAATTAATTTTACTATACTAGTATGTTTTTTTTCATTGGTTAAATATATTTTTGATCCCTGATAAATACTTAAATTTTATTTTTGATATATGATAAAAAAATTTGTATTAAGTTCTTAGTAAAACAAAAATATTATCTTTTGTCCTTGACATTTTTTTATTTCTTAATAAATTAAATTAACAATTTTTTTGTTTACTCCCTAATAAATTATCATTTATTATTAGTCTTTTTTAAAGGAACTAATAACAAATGAAAAATTTATCATGAATAAACATAAAATTTATTAATTTATTAGGAATTACAAAAAATATTGAAGAACTAAAAATAAAATTTTTAGTTTATCAAAAGAGTAAAAATAAAAAATAGCACAAAATTTTAAAATATATATTAAAGATCGCGTACATATTTTTTTTTTAATGTACAAGTAGAATAGTATGAGTTATGGAAATGTCAATAGTAGTTAAGTATCACCTGGCAAGTGGTTAATATTATCCACATATAACATAATTTTACACAATATTATATTAATTTATTATTAACCATTAATTTTATACATCATATATATGTTTGGGTGGATATTGGATATACATGACCGAGGGGAATTTTGAACCTTTTCCTTTATATATGATGTATAAAATTCAAGGCTTAACGTCACTTGTAACTCTTTATCCATTAAGTTATATTTTAATTTTATTTTGATAGATTAAATTTAAAAAAATTTACTTTTGTCTTTTCTATTTTTAAAATATATATTTTTTTAATTTTTTTTACAGATTATACGTAAAAGACAGAAATCAAATTTATATCTTTATAGAATGAGTTCAATCTTTATCAATTAAATCAAACTTTGTTGGTTTGTTACACTCGGATTACTATACATGAGTCCAACAAGGAGGTTGACGTGCTAACAAAATTTAGTTTACATCTTTAACTCGTAACATGCATGTGTTTTTAGTTTTTTTTTTTGTCGATTACCTTCATGGGAGACGCTAACTCTTTGATCTGCTCCCTGGTGATTATTATTAATAAATTTGGTTTAGGTTGTAGTAAGTAGTAACACCTCTCAATTCATAACAGAAAGAAAGACAGAAATTCAAACAAGCAGCCGTAAATTCTCGGCGCATTAATTACACACAAAATGTGGCATTGTGCTATATTATCAAGAACGTCAAAGCTAAACCATCCTTAAAATTTCTTATTAATGACCGTATATGTAAAAGGGACCAATTATTTTTCCCATTTGGATGAATGTAATTACTTAGCTTTTCTAGTTTTTTAACTTATTTTTTTTAGTCGATTTGATAAGTGAATTTTCTAGTTATCAAGTTAGATACTATCAAATTTCCCTATGATTTAAGAACTAGAAATTACTTCCAGCAGAGTCTTCAAATCGTGTGCTGATTTCCCTGCAGGCCTTGCTGCATCTTCCACAGTCTTCTTCAACTTAAGAGCATTGTCTCTAATCTTCTTCCCCTCTTCCTGCACCATAATCATCTTCAAGCTTTTAAGCAATCCATCTTTGGTGAAAACCCTACCTTCTATTATCACCCCAATCTCCCAAAGATCCTGTATCACTCTGGCAGCCACCCCTTGATCTCCAAAGAAAGGCCTACAAATCATAGGAACCCCACTGGAGAGACTCTCAGTCACAGAGTTAGATCCACAGTGAGTCACAAAAACTCCCACAGAATCATGCGCCAAAACTTGTGTCTGTGGAGCCCAATACACTATTCTCCCACTCATGCTGGTCCTCTCAAGGAACCCAGTTGGCAAAAAACCCAACACGTTTTCCTTAAGAGACCAAAGAAACGGAAGTTCGCTTTCTTCCAACGCCTCGGCCACCGCCACAATCTCGTGTGGCGGTGGCGTCACGACGGTCCCAAAGGAGACATACGCCACTGATCTAGAACCCTGCATGTCCAACCACGACAAGCACCCTGTGGAATCCGCCACCGATAGTATGGGGAAGCGAACCGGGACGATGTAGAGCAAAGACTGCAACTTGGATCTCATGTCCTGAACAAACAAAGGTGGGTCTAGCTCCTCAAAGAAATTCATGACTACAACCTTAGCCTGAGGCAGCACCTTGCCCAGTGAAACTAGTGTCTTTGAAAAAATTGTCTCTTTTTCTCCAAAAAATAGCAGATCCTGCGGCATGTCTTCGACACGCATGTTGGGCAACCCGGGAAGGAAATCAAAGGCTGCGTTTCCAGCACTGTTTAAAAACTGTTCACGTATCAAATCAATGTAGAAATATAGAGAGAGTGTGCATGACATGGGAGGCCAAAACGCGATCCAAGGAACGTTGAGTTTCTGTGCCACGACGAGAGAAGAGGATACAAAAGCATCGGAAATAACGCATGTGACTTTCTGCTTGGTCTCCTCTTCCGCCATTTGAATACCCTTGTGCAAGTTCTCGTGACCGGTTCTGAGGAAAAAGTTGAGCTTTTCGATTGGGTGGTTGGCTAGTGGGTGACCCTCTGGGATTCCATCGCTGATGCAATAGGGCTTAATGTTGATGGGGATGTGGGGTTTCGGGAAATGGATTGCGTTGGATTTTTCTGTGCCGATGAACGAGAATGAACAGTTTGGAGCGGCTTGAGATAGTTTGAGGACGAGGTTTAAGAGAGGCACAGTATGGGTGCCGAAGGGGAATGCAAAGACTGCTACATGTTTGTTTTCTGTTGAGTTCGACATAATTGGCATGCAGAGAGTGGAGAGAGATCAATGAAGGAAAATATGGATTTGGATTATAGTGGTGTTGGAGATGGTGAAACGTGAGAATTGTGCCAGAAAGTGTTACTGTTATTCGGAAGACTCGGATCTGGAATACTTGTTTTAAGTTTCATTTAATAATGAGCGTTCAATTTTGATGGACAATTCTAAAAAACCGAATCACCCCAAAACTTAATAAGAAAAAATAAATACTGTAAAAGTAATTGTTATAAATGATGGTAAATAGTAGAAGCATAAACAAACTGTTAATGAGTCAATCTCCTAAAATAAATTCTCAAATTCAAATTTTAAAGATAAAAAAATCTAATTAATAAGAAATATTTTACTCCGATATCACGATGATTATAAAAAATATAGAAGTATAAAAAAGAATGTTGTAGAATTTCACACCTACATCTTTTTAATTTCTACTATTAAAAAAATATCGCAGGTAGTTACTCAAATAAGTCAAATATGATGAAAAAAATGAAATGGTATACGTTAAGAAAAAGTAAAATACACACTAATATATTGTTAGAGAAACTATTACAAAATATCAATTTTTACATCTTACACACAATAATAAAAAATACGGACAAACACAATAAGACATTATATTACATACTTTAAACTTTAAAGCCACATTATTAACTAATCGATTATAACAAAGCAAACTTCTTTTTCTCAAAGCAAAACAGAGCTTGTAATCGATTTATGTTAAATAAGTATGAAAATATGTTGCTTTAATTTCTTTCCTTGCAATGAACACTTCGAATGTGGATCTATTTGTAGGCTCTTTAAGTAGTATGAGTTGCCTCTTTCATACAATTGTGTATTGACTTTTTTCTTTTTTTGTCTTTTATCACTTCTGAAATCACCTTTGGTCCTTTTTCAAAATCCTTATCTATAAATTGTATTTGAATTTGAATTTTGACAAGCAGTTTTGACTTAGGTTTCTCAAGGCACATTCTTTGACAATTTTTGGAATCGATCAAGAATTTTTCTTCTAAAGCTTGATATTCTGCAAGATGATTCTCAAACTGCTTCTGAATAGCTGTAGTAGTGCTTGTACATCAGTCTTTTTGTCTTTTTTGTTTCGCTTTGTTTCAATCAAGACATTTCACTTCAGTTTTAAGCATGCTGCTTCTGATATAGCAATTTATTGCTTCAAAACAATGTAGATACGTTCATATTAGTTCTTGTTCAATTTACATCTTCTGATGGAGCTTTTAATCATATGTAGATTCTTGTCTTGCTACCTTTTAGTCAAATTCATCCCGATCATATTTATGATCATACACAGTTTTTGGTCTGATTGCATTTTGATCTTCTGAAGGTATGCTCAGTTTGGTATGCTTCTAACAATTGTCCTTCTAACAGGCCTTGCTTGTAATGAGAAATCATCGTACCTTTTAAGCTTTTGGACACTTGCATACTTTAGTTTCATTGACCTCCAGCTTGATGTTCCATGGTATAAAATAAATTCATGTTCTTATAATCACATTCTCAAAACAAATCATTAGTAACTTAAGTTCAACAGACTTGAAATTTGCTTCTTGAAATTGTCTTATCATTAAAAATTCAGCTTATGAGGGGTTTAACCTCAACATATTGTTCTAGTGACATTAATTATCTATCTTTAGTTTGTTGCATGAGTCTTTCTTAATAGGAATGTTTTAGTAGTTGATAGGGTACCAACAACCTCAGGTCATAAAAGTGGGATTTAATGGAAATTATCTAAATATAAACTCTAACAAATTCGAATTGAGCAGAGATTCTCTCTTTAAAAGTACATGTAATCTCTATAAGAAAAAAACTAAACTAAACTACTCTTAATAATTTATTAATGCTGGTATCTATAACGCTATTGTACCTATTCCTTTTTTTTTTTCATTTGGGTTAATTTAATATTGCAACTCAAATTATTACAACCAATTAACTGTGCCATACATTAAGATGTAGTAGAAATTATTTCAATCAAAGTCTTCAAATCCCGTGCTGCTTGTCCTTCAGGCCTAGTTGCATCTTGCACAGTCTGCTTCACCTTAAGAGCATTGTCTCTAATCCTCTTTCCCTCTTCCTGCGCCAGAATCAGATTCAAGCTTTTAAGCAATCCATTTTTTGTGAACACCTTTCCTTCCATTACCACCCCAATCTCCCAAACATCTTCTACCAATCTTCCAGCCACCCCTTGATCGCCAAAGAATGGCCTGCAGATCATAGGAACCCCACCACAAACACTCTCAGTCACTGAGTTAGCTCCACAGTTAGAAACAAAAACTCCTGACGAATCATGTGCTAAAACTTGGGATTGTGGAGCCCAAGACACAACTTTCCCTCGCACCTTGGTCCTCTCAAGAAACCCATTTGGCAAAAGATCCATCAGACCTTCCATGAGAGACCACAGAAATGGAAACCCACTTTCTTCCAATGCCTCCGCCACAGTCACAAGCTCATGTGGAGGCGGTGCCACCACAGTCCCAAAGCAAACATAAGCCACCGATTTAGAACTCTTGGTGTCCAACCATGAAAGGCATCCACTAGAATCTATGTCAGATGGTGGCAACAAAGAGGAGGGAAGTGGAACAACATAAAGCAAAGACTGCAATTTGGATCTCATGTCTTGAACAAACAAAGGTGGGTCCAATTCCTCAAAGAAATTCATAACTACAGCCTTAGCTTGAGGCAGCACCTTAGCCAAGGAAGCCAGTGTCCTTGAAAACACTGTCTCTCTTTCTCCAACAATGAGCAGATCCTGCGGCATGTCTTCGACACGAAAGTTAGACAACCCAGGAAGGAAATCCAAGGTTATATTTCCAGCTCGGCGAGCAAGATCGCGTATTAAGTCAATGTAAAAGTATAGAGAGAGTGAGCATGACATGGGAGGCCAAAATGCAATCCAAGGAACATTGAGGCTCTGAGCCACAAGGAGAGAAGAGGCTACAAAAGCATCAGCAATGATGCAAGTGACTCTCTTCTCTATATCTGCCTCCGCCAATAGTATACCTTTTTGCAAGTTCTGAGGACCAGTTTTGAGAAAAAGGTTTACTTTTTCAATTGGGTGATTGGCTAGTTGTGCGTGACTCATTGGGATTCCATCACTTATGCTATAGGCCTTGATGTTGTTGGGGATGTGGGGTCTGTTGAAATGTGTTGCATTTGATTTCTGTGTGCAAATGAATGAGAATGAACAGTTTGGAGCGGCTTGAGCTAGTTTGAGGACAAGGTTTAAGAGAGGCATAAAGTGGGTGCCGAAGGGGAAAGCAAAGACAGCTACATGTTTGTTTTCCATTGAGTTTGGCATATAATTGGCAAGATGAAGGTGAGAGTGGAGAATGATCAATGGAGGCAAATATGGATTTGGATTGTGAGGTGTTAGAAATTTGTGGCATGGTTCATGATGCAGTGTAACCGTTATTCGGACGACTCGGATCTGGAATACTTGTTTTAAGTTTCATTTGATAAAAACATGACTCTTCAACAGTTCCTAAAAAACACCAAACTTATGAATCTTTGGATTCGTTTAATGATGAAATAAAAGACAAAATGTAACTATGATAATGTTTTATATATGTGGTACTGGTAAAAAAATAAAAATAAAATACTCCGTAATAGATAAATGAGAAAGATGTGAGAAGTTATATAGATAGTTTTCGGTAGTTAAAGGGGAAATATAAAAAGATGTGAGAAATCAATTTTATATACGGTGTGTAGTTATCTTTCTTTCAGTCATAAGTAGACCGGTTGAATATGCCAGCAATTATTAAGGGTATAATGCATGGGCAAAATCGTGTAGGAATCAAATGAGATCATCGTCATTATTAGTACATTTTTTGACTGGGTTATTATAGAGTTTTTATGGTGTACCCATTAATTTTAGGATTTTGATATTGTTAGCTTTTTAATCAATTAAATTACATGTAACCTTTTTATTAATTTTTTTAAAATCGAATTTCATGTTTTATAATTGGTAATATAAATTCTATATTCATCATCAAAGATATGATTTCTTTAAAATCTTAATGACTCTTAATCAAAAGTTATGTTTGAGTTGTCCCTTAATATGGTTGTAAGGTGAATTTTACCTGCATCATTGAAAAAAGACATGATTTTTTTATGGTTAATGATCCAAATTCGAATAATAAGCTCGCTTATTGTGGTTGCAAAATAATTATGTATTCTTCATTAACATTTTTAAAACTTAATGACCCTAAATCAAATGATATGTTTATGTTGTCCTTTAATGTGTTGCAAGATGAATACTTTATTCATTATAAAACAAAAAAAAATGTTTTTATTTTCTGGCTTAATGATCCTAATTCGAGTTATATGTTTTGGTTGTCCTTGTAAGATAAATTCCATCTTCATCATCAGAAAAAAATAATAGTTTTGAAGCTTAATAACTCTTAATCAAATGATATACATGAGTTATCCCTTAATGTGACAGTAAGTTGAATTCTATATTCATTATTGGAAAAAATAGTTTTTTTTTTTGCTTAATTATCCTACATCAAATGGTATGTTTAGTTGTTCCTTAATGTGATGCAAGATGAATTTCATATTCATCATAGAAAAAAGAGATGATTTTTTAAGGTGTAATGATCCTAAATCATGGTAAGTGTGAATTGTCCCTTAATGCGACTAGAAGATGAATTATATATTGAGCATAAGAAGAAAAAATGATATTTTTCACGTTTAAAGATCCTAAATCAAATTATATGCTTGGATTGTTCCTTAATGTGACAACAAGATGAAATATGTATTCATCATTAGAAAAAAACATGATATTTTGTGGGTTAATGACCATAATTTGAAATACATGCTTTGGTTGCTCTTTATTATGGTGGTAAGATGAGTTCTATATTTATTATCACAAAAAAATTATTTTTTTAGGTTTAATGACCCTAAATTGAATTGTATGCCTCAATTGTCCCTTAATGTAATTATAAGATAAATTTTGTATTCATCATCAGAATAAATATGATAATCCCAACTTTTAAAATGAATTGCCAAAACTACACCATGGTTCGGGTTAAACAGAACTTTTGTAATTTAGTGAACTGTATCTAACCATTCAAATTGAATTGCTCAATTTAGTTATAATATGATAAATTTTTGAAGTGTTCAATTCACATATACCATTTAAATGGGATCATTAAGCCTAAAAAATCTTGTATGTTAATCTAATAGATTCGGTCAATAGAAATAAAAAATATAGTGTGAGGATTTACACAATTTATTGATAAGGTTAACTCTTAGAATTGAGTTAAGACATAACTTAATCTTACAAGACTAATTTGCAAGGTGAAAATTATCTCATACTTAATATATTTTCGTTTACATTTTGCATCTCAATTTAGTCCCTATCCCGTCCCACGAGTTCACATGAATGTGAATGAATAGTTTGGAGCTGCTTGAGCTAGTTTGAGGACAAGGTTTAAGATAGGCGTAATATGGTGAAACTGAGTGGTGAAAGATCAATCAAAGCAGTAGAAGGCAAATGTATTGGAAATGTCCGAAGGGGGGATGCGAACTTTAAGATAAGCATGAGATTTGTGTTGATATCCTAGGCTTGACAGAGATTAATCTTTTCATGTCCAGATTTATGTAATTTGAAAGGGAAAGCATTTTATACAGGGATTTAAATTTCTTTGTATTAAAAATGATCTGTTTGGATATTTTGTTAACAGGAATTTTAGAAAGTAATTTGTGATAAGCTAAAAACACGGAATTCACACAATTCCGTCAAAATAGAAGGAATTGTTAAATTTTCACTCCCTTTTTTTTTCTCACCTCAGGCACACACGGGCTAGGCAACGCTAGGTAGAAAACTCAAGTAAATATTGTAGAGTACGCTCATAAGAGGTAACTAATTTCGAGATTTCTCCCAAATTCGTAGTCACCACCAGAACTCACGCTGCATGTATTTGTTGTTCTTTTTTGGGAACAATTCGATGGCTTATTCTTGATTTTATTAATTAGTAATCACTTTTTGTTATGTAAATTAGTTGTGTTTGGTTTTGATCATGACTGTTTGATATATATTCTCAATCATGGACACATCACATGACACACACAGAAAGAGTCTTTGTTGGTTCTAAATCAACTCTAAAAGGTCCAAGGATGGATAAGATTTGGCTTCAGAGCTTTACCGTTAGTGATTTGATGGATGGAAGTTAAACAGAAAGGTTTATTTAATGGTTAAGGTTTAGACACTAATTGAGATAACTCAAAGTTCATGATGGTATTTTACAAATGATACAAAGTTTGACAGAAGTTAATACACTTCCCTTTAAGAATAATATTGGTTTCACAGTTAGGTGTTTCTTGAACATTTTGAGCTTAATTGTCAATATAGAAAGTCATGATGATATATTTGAAATTGACCTTAAATTAGTTATTTTTCTTAATCAAACTTTTACAAGTTGATTTTTTTTTTAACCATCCGATTCATTAAAAGAAAATGATCTTAATTAATTCAGAATTTAATCGAAAGGTAAGTAAAGTCTAGTTAAAGACTATTTTTGTCAAATATCGAATTTTGATATTATCTAAAGGATTCAATTTCAACTTTAACATATTAATCACTTGTATTCAATTATTTGGTTAATAGACCGACTTTGTAGATGATTGAAGACTTATCTATAAAGATATTCATTTTACTTTCTATTTTTTTTATCCTTTAACTACATATTATAACTGTTTTTATTTTTCGCATTTTCTATTCAATTTTTATTCTCTCTTTTTCTGAAAAATGTAAACATAGAATTCCTTTCTTCCACTAGTAAAGTGATAGTGACGATAAACATTTTGCTGCATATATAATTATGAAACAGCTGAGTAATCAGATCCTGTAAAGCATTCTCTACCACAATTGCTGCTTCACATTTTCATGCTTCTAGGATCCCGGAATCTTGAATGCATCAATCAACTCATCATATGTTAGAGTTAAACATGCATATCATGTATATAGGAAGCATGTCAAAGTATTACAATCGACTGCATATTAAATCTCATGATATTGATGAATGAATAACTACTGCCATCCTCTTGGAGAAGTGTAGCCCAGCCAACGAAAGAAGAAAGTAGGGATACCCAAAATCATATTTTGAAAAATCGAACTATTATCTGCTCCCTTGTAGAACAGAGACTCCGTGGAGGCATCAACTTTGGCCCTGTGAATGCTATTCTCTCTTTTGGGCTGTAAAATTACATTTTATATTATTCATACAACATTTGTTTAGACACTTTTAACATTATTTCTTTTTCTTATCTATATTAGTATTTACCACATTTTATGCTAGCATGGTAAGAACAAACTATTTTGAATAAACCAATGTTATATCATGAGCTAACAATGAAATATACATGCTTTTTTTTATTCTACTTTGTCTTGGATTCTGCTTCTTTCACCTCTGTTCTGCTTATGGGTGGCATTTCTATATTTCTTTCTAATTGTTCTTCTATGTCACTAGAAGATAAACATTTTCTGAACTGGCATGCATAAGTTTGAAACAATCGTAAATGGAATTTTAGGAATATAAGTGTTGACAGCATCATGTTCAATTTTATGAATGGTATAGTATTGAATGAACACCTTAATTGCAATTCTTCACATTTAGAATGCATGGTTTATTTTTACTTTGTATGGATTAATTGTGGATTTTGTTTAGCTTTGTTAGTCTTGTTGGAGCAAGACGATCTATATATTTTTTGTTATACTAACAATAGCATCCCATTAAATGCTCCATCTAATCACACATTAAGATGATCTTTGTATTTTTTAACTTTAAAAATTCCTTAGATTCTAAAATGTTCTATTCAAACACACACTAAGAGACTAATTTTTCTCCATATATCTTATTTCATATACACAAATTTAAAAGAGTTTAATGTTTATGTTATGATAGTTTAATCATGAATTATACTTTAAATTATTTTAAGAAAATTATTTTAAAACTTAATAAATTTATCAATATATGATGAATTGTAATTGAATGATTATATAAAAAAAATTATATTATCAATACATAACCTTTTTCCTCAATTTGAAAATCAAACCTTTAATTGCATATTAAAAAATATAATTATCTCTAAACCATACTACTATCATGATGATGAATAAGGAAAGATATATTGAAGAATGTTATTTGTATAGGTGATCACGACATTAACACTGGCAATGAGGAAATAAATAGAATGAATGAAACTAAGATAAAAATTGGTTATATTGGATCCACGTTGCATTTAGGACAAAAAGGGGTTGGTTTAGAAAAATAACGATCGTGTACAAATTTCCAGCGTATATCTATTCTCATCAAATGAGCAAGGAAAATTAGTCATGGTGGATCCACTCGATTTTCATGTTTCTAAAGTACCAAAGAGTAAATTCATTTTGTTCATTAAAGGCGTCTCCAGTTAGTAGTAGCCATTAATTTATTTTTAGATGTTTTATTAAAAAATTAAGTTGGTTTTAGAGTTTTGTGGTCTTAATTCCTTTGTCCCACATTACTTGGTATGTAAAAATTTTGTCTTATTAATGTTATATATAGAGACACCTTGTAAGCTTTAAAACGTGCAAGTAACAAGAAAGTTTTCTTAGTATAGTTGTGGATGTAGGTACATACATTGTGTGTCGAACCATGTTAAAACTTTGTGTTTTCTCTCTCTTTTTCTTATTTCTTTCTCTTCTTCTTGTTGCTCTATACTAACATCTGGTATCAAAAGCTTTTGGTTACTCCATGGAATTTCCTTAGTTTAGAGGAATTAGTGGGAGTCTTCTTAGTTTAGAGGAGGCAGTGGGAAATGGTATTAAAAGAGGGGAAGGTGAAGATCGAGAAGTTCGATGACAGAGATTTCAGCTTTTGAATTGTATCAACCCTTATCAGGGGATAAGCCAGACAACATGAGACAAGAAGAATGGAACTTGCTAGATCAACAGGCTCTTGGTGTGATCAAATTGACATTAGCCAAGAACGTCGCGTTCAACATAATAAACGAGAAGACTACTGCAGGCTTAATGAAGGCGTTATCAGATATGTACGAGAACCCGTCTGCAGCCAACAAAGTATACTTGATGTGTCGGTTGTTCAACCTCAAGATGGGAGAAGGTAACTCTGTAACTGATCATATAAATGAATTTAATACTATTCTTGCCAAGTTGGAGTCGGTGATGAATTAAATTTGAGGATGAGGTGAAGGCATTGATTCTATTGTCATCACTACCGGATAGTTGGGCTGCAACTGTTACTGTAGTTAGTAGTTCTATAAGGGAAAACACATTAAAGCTTAGTGACGTCCGTGACTTGATCTTAAGCGAAGATGTTCGCAAGAGAGATTCAGGAAAATCTTCTAGTCATGTTTCCAATTCAGCATTGAATACTGAAGGCAAAGGAAGGACTACCCAGAAGGGTCAGAATGGTCGAGGCAGATCAAAGTCAAGAGGGAAAGGACAGAAAAAATTTCTAAGTGACATTATCTGCTGGAATTGTGACAAGAGAGATCACTTTACCAATCAGTGCAAGGCACCAAAGAAGAACAAGACTCACAAAAATAAGAAGGGCGATGATGATGAATCCGTAAATGTAGTAACTGATGAATTTGATGATGTATTAATTTGTAGCTTGGATAGTCTTGTTGATTCATGGGTTATGGACTCAGGTGCGTCATTCCACACCACTCCCTCTAAAGATTTATTATCTAACTATATTTCTGGAAGGTTTGGGAAAGTTTACCTTGCAGATGGAAAATCTCTTGACATTGTTGGAAGAGGTGATATTAACATTAAGACCTCCAGTGGATCCTTATGGATAATGCACATTATCAGACATATTCTTGCCTTAAAGAGAAATTTAATATCTATAAGGCAGTTGGACGATGAGGGGCTTTACACCACTTTTGGAGATGGAGCTTGGAAGGTAACATAAGGAAATCTCGTTGTGGCTCGTGGAAAGAAGCAAGAATTTCTTTACATGATAGTAGATAAGGATATGGCAACAGTTACTGAGGCTGTCAATAATTCAACCTTATGGCATCAAAGACTTGGACACATGAGTAAAAAAGGAATGAAGCTTATAGCGGCAAAGGGTAAGCTATCATGCCTGAAGCATGTTGATGTTGGTGTTTGTGAACATTGTATCTTTGAAAAGCAGAAAAAAGGTTAGCTTCGTAAGGGCAGGGAAGACTCCTAAAGTTGAAAAGCTAGAATTAGTGCACACAGATGTTTGGGGGCCAGCCTCAGTGGAATCTATTGGAAACTCACGCTATTATGTCACCTTTATCGATGATTCTACCAGAAAGGTATAGGTTTATTTTCTTAAAAATAAATCTAATGTGTTTTCTTTGTTTAAAAGGTGGAAAACAAAAGTTGAAAATCAGATAGGTCTAAAGGTTAAAAGTCTGAAATCTGACAATGGCGGGGAGTATGATAGTCAGAAGTTTAAGGACTTCTGTTCAGAACATGGGATTAAAATGATTCAAACAATACCAGGAACACTTGAGCAAAACAGTGTTGCAGAAAGAATGAATAGAACCTTGAACGAGAGAGCGAGGTGTTTGCGGATCTAATCTGGCTTGCCTAAAGCATTCTGGGCAGAAGCAATAAACACAGCAGCATATCTCATCAATAGAGGACCATCAGTTCCTTTGAATTATCAGTTGGCCGAAGAAGTATGGTCTGGAAAGGAGGTAAAACATTCATATTTGAGAATTTTTTGTTGTGTTTCATATATACTTATAGACTCTAATAGTAGAGATAAATTGAATTTGAAGGCAAGGAAGTGTTATTTTATTGGTTATGAATCTGACATGTATTGCTACAGGTTTTTGGATGACCAAAACAAGAAAGTTATCAAAAGAAGGAATGTCACTTTTAATGAGAACTTATTTTATAAGGACAAATTTTTCTGCAGAATCTGCATGTACAGGTAAACTGTTAGAAATTTCTAAGAAAGCAACATTTGAAGAAATTTCAGAAAATGATGTAGCCAATAGAAACCAGAGTACAAGCGTAGAGGTTGAGTCAGAACTTGAACCATCAACTCCTTCAAGAAAATCTAGCAGAATTTCAGTACAACCAGATAGGTATTCCCCTTCATTGCATTATTTGTTGTTAACTAATGTTGATGAGCGAGAATGTTACAATGAGGCTACGCAAGGGAATAACTCTATTGAGTGGGAGCTAGCAATGAAAGATGAGATGACATCCCTTCAGAAGAATAAGATGTGGTCTTTAATTAAATTGCTAGAAGGAAAGAAAGCTTTACAGAATAAGTGGGTCTATAGGCTAAAGGAAGAATTTGATGGTAGAAGAAGATACAAGGCGAGACTTATGGTGAAAGGATTTCAGCAAAAACAAGGAATTGATTTCATAGAGATTTTCTCTCCAATTGTAAAGATGACTACCATCAGAGTTATTCTAAGCATTGTAGCTACAAAGAATCTTCACTTGGAATAGTTAGATGTTAAAACTGCATTCTTGCATGGGGATTTAGAGGAAGACATTTATATGACCCAACCAGAAGGTTTTGAAGTGCTAGGCAAGGAGAAACTTGTGTGCAAGCTTCATAAAAGTTTATATGGCTTGAAACAAGCATCGAGGTAGTGGTACAAGAAGTTTAATGAGTTTATGAGCAACTCAGGATTCAACAGATGTGACATGGACCATTGCTGCTACGTTAAGAAATATGCTAATAGCTATGTTATCCTTGTCGTGTATGTTGATGACATGTTGATTGCAAGATCTAGTATGACAGAAATTAACAGGTTGAAACAGTAGTTGGCAGAAAACTTTGAAATGAAGGATCTTGGTCTAGCTAAACAAATCCTTGGTATGAGAATTCTTAGAAACAGATCATAAGGAATTTTGAAGTTGTCTCAGGAGAAATATATACACAAGTTGCTTGACAGGTTTTACCTTGAATATTCTAAGACCAGGAATACCCCTTTGGGATCTCATTTGAAGTTTTCAAAGAAGCAATCTTTGCAGACAGATGAAAAAAAATGTTACATGTCAAGAGTACCATATGCATCAGCAATCGGGAGTTTGATGTATGCTATGGTGTGTACCAGACCTGACATAGCCCATGCAGTGGGAGTTGTCAGTAGGTTCCTATCAAATCCAGCAAAGGAGCAATTGGGAAGGCATAAAGTGGATACTTAGATATCTGAATGGTACTTCATGGATGTGTTTGTGCTTCAGAAAAAGCAATCTCACTTTACAGGGATTTTCAGATGTAGACTTGAGAGGAGATTTTGATACCAAGAAAAACACCACAAACTACATTTTTACTTTAGGAGGATCTGTTGTGAGTTAGAAGTCTAAACTTCAACATAGAGTTGCTCTCTCAACCACGAAAGCCGAGTACATAACTATCTCAGAAGTAGCTAAGGAGATGATTTGGCTGAAGAATTTTCTCAATGAATTAAGGAAAGAACAAGATAATGCTTCAAGTGACAGTCAAAGTGCTATAAGTCTTGCTAAGAATCCAGTCTTACATTCTAGATGCAAGTATATTCAATTAAGATACCATTTTATCAGAGAGTTGATAAATGATGGAGACTTATCTTTGCTAAAGATCTTAGGATCAGAGAATCCAGCAGATATGTTGACTAAAGCTATTACAATTGACAAGCTAAGACTTTGCATTGCCTCAGTTAGCCTTTGAGGATAATTAAAGATAAAGGCGATACACTAGGTAAAGAGTCGATGAACTCATTGCTTACAAAGAGCTGCTAGAGTTGGGAACTTAGACCCCAAGTGAGAGAATTGTGATCTTAGTTCCTTTGTCTCACATCGTTTGGTTTGTAAAAACTTGTGTCTCATTAGTGTTATATATAGAGACATCTTGTAAGCTTTAAAACGTGTAAGTAACAAGAAAGTTTTCTTAGTATAGTCATGAACGTAGGACTAAAATTTAGGATAAAACTTTAAATCCAATACAAAAGTGGTTCAAAGTTGATTTAACTAATAATCAATTTTGAATTCATAATAAGTTCTGAATTTTTTTTTCAATATTAAATTAAATATGTAAAAATATATTTAAAATCAATTCTCTCACTTCAAATCAAACACGCACTTGATCAACAATCAAATATATTTTTTTCCTCATAAATATAATAATGTTTAAAATTTTATCGTGTGAAATTTTCAGTACTTTCTCATTTTTATAAAATTAAAATGTGACATTTTTACATCCATAATATTCTAAATATTTTTTATATTTATAAAGGCGGAAAATATACTTTTAATTAAATGCGAAACAGCCACCTACTGCTGAATTCAACCCACACCGTTCAAGACCACGTAAGAAATGGGTTCAATGTTCTAGTCTTCTAGATAGGTATGTATTTTTGCATTCATTTTTAAATAATAATGAGTGTTTCTTTTATACTTTTTTTTACTAAGTAAATAAATATTTGCTTTCTATTTTAATTAATTGTTTTTGTAAAACTATTATTAAAATATTTAAAAAATTAGTTATAGTATGAAATAAGTTAGTCCAAAAATTAATACTTATATAACTTAATTTTGTTTTATTTCTTTCTTATAAAATTTAGATATATTTTAACTAAATAAGTTAATTGTCATTGAGTGCGTAAAACAACTACTAAGAGGTTTTGAGAACTTTGAATGGTTCATCAGCTCTAGGCTTGAGCTTAGCAAATTGTCCTCACTTGAAACGCACCTTCCGAAGATGAACCTACACCATATCTCCTTCTTTGAACTAAGAAAATTTCCGATGCTTGTTAGCTTGAGCTTGATACTTTTCATTTTGCTTAGAAATTTTCTCGCTCACGCAACTTCTTAATTTTCTTCTTAGTTTTAACTTAATAAAAAATCAAATTTAAGTTTCTAAAAAATGCATCTGTATTTAAAACTCGAAAAAAAATTGTATTGCTTATTTTAATGTTTAATGTGATGTTTAAATCCTTATTTTAATGATATCATCTATACTCTTTAATTAATTAGAGTTTTATTTTCAATAATTGTTTCTTTATTTCCTATGAAATTAGATGTAATAGTGAATGACTTTGTTTGTTTATTGAAACCATCAAAAGTAAACCATGTTAACTTATTTTTTAATTTGCATGAATTATTTTTTTTCTTGGTATCAGAGCTTCGGCTCTTGATACAGGTTCTATCTTATCCTATTATTTTTCTTTGTAATTTGTCCAGGTTCATGTTTTGTCCTTGTTCTGTTATTTGTTTTCTAGTTTGCGTCTTGTTGCGTTCTTGTTTGTGTCTTTGTTTCGTTCTTGTTCTTGTCACGTTTGTGTTCTTGTTGTTCTTGTTTCTAATGTCTTTCAGACTTTGTGTCATAAAAAAAAACTTTTGGGCATTTGATAAAATTTGGCGAGAGTTTCTCTCTGGGTTCCTTGTTGAACCAATTATCAGACTTATCAAGGTAATCCTTGTGGCGTCTACCCAGACTTATCTTCCTTCACTGGAAGTGGCGTCTACCCAGACTTATCTTCCTTCACTGGAAGTGGCGTCTACCCGGACTTATCTTCCTTCACCGAAAGTGGCGTCTACCCAGACTTATCTTCCTTCACTGGAAGTGGCGTCTACCCGGACTTATCTTCCTTCACCGGAAATAGCGTCTACCCTGACTTATCTTACTTCACCGGAAGTGGCGTCATCCAAAACCTCCGTAGCCTGTATCAAACGATCTGCTCCTACTCAGGTTCATATCATCTGTGCAAGGGTAAGGCTACGTACAATATCCCTCCCCCATACCTTCGCATAGCGAAGAGCCCATGGGTACGAAGTTTTTTATTTATATTTCAGTTTGAAAGGGGTACTTGTTTATTTAAAGAGTAGTGTTATTATATCTAATTATCATTTAAATTAATTCTATGAATATTTTAAAAAAAAAATTAAATGTATCATAATATCAATTGAAATGATTTAACTAATTTTTATTAAACTTGATAAATTAGATATTTTTTTGCTTATAATATTTCTTTGCTCGATACAAATCGCCGACTTATTTTAGGATCTTGTCGGGGAACTAATTCACAAACAAAACAAAAAGCATAAAGTTAACTACAAACACAACTAACCCGAGAATCTATTCAAGTTATACATCATTTTAATAGTTTTGAAATAAAATAACCCATGCAAACAAAGAAGTGCTATTAAGATCTAGAAATTACTTCCACCAGAGTGTTGAAATCTTGTGTTGCTTGCCCTTCAGGCCTACCTGCATCTTCCACAGTCTTCTTCACCCTAAGAGCATTGTCTCTAATCTTCTTCCCTTCTTCATGCACCAGAATCAAATTCAAGCTCTTCACCAATCCATTTTTGGTGAACATCTTACCTTCTATCATCATCCCAATCTCCCAAACATCTTCTATCACTCTTGCAGCCACCCCTTGATCTCCAAAGAATGGCCTGCAGATCATAGGAACACCACTGGAAACACTCTCAATCACAGAGTTAGCTCCACAGTGAGTCACAAAAACTCCTACAGAATCATGAGCCAAAACATGGGTTTGTGGAGCCCAAGACACTATTTTCCCACGCTTCTTGGTCCTCTCAACAAACCCATTTGGCAAAAGACTCATTAGACCTTCCTTCAGAGACCACAGAAAAGGAAAGCCACTTTCTTCCAATGCCTCTGCCACTGCCACAAGCTCATGTGGAGGTGGTGCCACCACAGTCCCAAAGCAAACATAAGCCACCGATTTAGAGTTCTTCATACCCAACCATGACAAGCAACCACTTGAATCTGTGTCAGATGGTGGCAACAACGTGGAAGGAAGTGGAACAACATAAAGCAAAGACTGCAACTTGTTTCTCATGTCTTGAACAAACAAAGGTGGTTCCAATTCCTCAAAGAAATTCATAACTACTACCTTAGCTTGAGGTAGCACCTTACCTAGCGAATTTAGTTCCCTTGAAAAAACTGTTTCTTTTTCTCCAACATCAAGCAGATCCTGTGGCATGTCTTCAACACGCAACTTCGACAGCCCTGGAATGAAATCCAAGGTTTTGTTCCCAGCACGGCTTGCACAGTGCTGGCGAATCAAGTCAGTGTAGAAATAGAGAGAGAGTGAGCATGAATTGGGAAGCCAAAGTGCAATCCAAGGAACATTGAGGGTCTGAGCCACTAGGAGAGAAGAGGTTACTAAAGCATCTGCAATGATGCATGTGACTCTCTTCTTTGTCTCTGCTTCCGCTAATTCTATACCTTTGTGAAGGTTCTCAGGACCAGTTTGGAGAAAAAGATTCAATTTTTCAGTTGGGTTTTTGCCTAGGACGTGACCCTCTGGGATTCCATCACTTATGCTATAGGCCTTGATGTTATTTGGGATGTGGGGTTTTGGGAAAAGGATTGCATTGGATTTGTGTGTGCCAATGAAAGAGAATGAACAGTTTGGAAGGGAATGAGCTAGTTTGAGGACAAGGTTTAAGAGAGGCATAAGGTGGCTGCCAAAGGGGAAAGCAAAGACTGCTACGTGTTTGTTTTGATGATCCATTTTTTGAGGTTTGATACAATTCGGAAGGTGAAGGTGAAGGTGAAGCTGAGAGAAAGATGAAGGTAAATTAATGTGGAAATTGTGGTGTTGGAATTGAACCAAAGGGGGGGATTTTATTTGTTTCTGAAACTGAATTTACAGCAACACCTATGAACTGAGAAAATAACTATTATCCACGTGTTTGCTTTGCCATGTACTAACTGACTTTAACTAACACTTACCAAAGATAAGTATATGGTTTCAGAACAGTATTTTTTTTGTTTTTTCCACAGTAATAACAAAATTTGAACCTAGGAACATAATATATGTTTATCCTTTGGCTTGTAGGATAAATAGTAATGTTTTTTCCAGTAATTTGCTTGCAAATACGTTTTTCTAATATAAAAATATAAAATTAAGTCTCCAAAAATATAAGAAATGTGATAAATATATTTAACTGTTAAAGTTTGTGTCACTATTAATAAAATAGTCTATAAAATAGCCTACGTGATGCAAAAAAACGAATTTGTCATTAAAATAATTGTCAATATAATCATACTGAATAGATTAGACAAAAATATCACCAGGATATCATTTAAGATGTAAATGTAAATAATTTTTTTACGGACGAAAATATCAATATTTTTTTAGAGGAAAATGTCAATCATTCTTTTATTGGACCTAAATATCGATATGTTTCTATTGGACTAATTTGTTACACTCAAAATTTAGTTTCATTTAAGGGTAAAATATAATTTTAGGATAAATTTTCACCATTTTTATCATTAAAACCATAACATTAAAATAATCACATAAAAATATGTTGATAATATAATTTAAAACAAACATAATAATAATGATAATATTGATTATCAAACATAATTTGTCTATTACAATAAAAATTATTCAAAATAAAAATTGTACCATTTTACCAAAATAAACATTATAACAATATATCAATCATTATAATATTATTGAAGTAAAACTTAAATAATAATAATAATAACGTGTAAAGTATGACACATGATTTTCATAAAAAATAAAATAAATTAAAGCCGATATTATTATTTTATATTTTTACTTAATTTAACTTTTTATAATTTTGACTCCATTTTTAATTCCTTAATATATTATTTAGCTGTCATTTGTTTGACTATAGTTCTACACAAGAATCATAAATTTGTGGCTTTAAGTGACTTTATACAATTAGGACAAAACCATAATGGAACAATGAATGCCAACCCCCGACAAAACCATAATGGAACAATGAATGCCAACCCCCGCCCCCCGCAGTACGCTTATGGTGGTTTGTAGGACAGTTGCACGTCATCAAACCAGCCACCATTCACACATAAATCACATTCGATACCTACCTCTCCAGGATTTTGTTAGATTATTTATTTGTTAATTAATATTTATTGATTATTTAAAATAAATACTTTAAACAATAATATAATTGCTATAGAGATTATAAATTTAATCATAATATTTGACTAGTTGAAAGAATTGTGTAATAAGAACTTTTATTTTAAATGACACTATCCAGTTTTTCATAACAAAACAAACACCAAATATTGGACTAATAACCGTAGTTGGATTCAATTATCAAGTACATAGTATTTGGATTAAGCATGGAATTGTAATTAGAAATAAATATTTTATTCTAAAATGGATTGATTTAGTGAGATATGATTAGTTTGGTGTCAAATAGAGGTGGGTATATGAGTAAGTTGGTCAATTTAAACTGGCACTTGCATAGCCCGCAATCTGTATAACCCACCTACTAAGCCCTCATCTTAAATGCGCTTCATTTTATCTTAGTGGATTGGATAGTTAAGGGAAAAAAAAAGAAAAAGAAATTATAGGTTCAATAGGCTCTATTAAAAGAAAACTAATCTTCTAACAATTAATATTTGTGGATAAAAAAAATTGACTTCATTTAAACAAGCCTTTGTTCAGCTCACATAACCCATGAGCTAAATGAGTCAACCTACATCTATATTAAAAAATTAAAAAATACGTGAAAAAAATCTAAATTTTAATATTTTACTTTTACCCGTATTTTTTTAAGCATGTTCAAGTATAAATCAACTTTAAGTCCTTCAAAATCAAGTGCTTTGGTCAATCTAGTTTCTAATTAAAAACGTTTGACCCACAACTTTTTAAAGCAGTGGATCACAAAGCTCCACTAATTTACAATATTAATAATTCAAGAAAAATATCTCAATCAATCAATAAATATCATTTAAGAAAATTCAATCAATACTCAAAATATCAACGATCACAAGTCTACATCAAAATATCATAAATCCAAACATAAAGAAAGTACTTAATGTTAACGCAAACCAACCTATTTAGCTCGCAGGTTAAATACATTAGATTAAAAAACTCACTTTTCAAATAGTCTTTCAATTGCAATGCCCCAAATCCACATTTATTAGACTCTAATGTCAAATAAGAAATCTTAGATATTTCTAGTTGAACAAAAAAAAAATATTTGACTACATAGTTATATTAAGTAGTTTTATCAAATATGTACAAACCCTAATTGTAAAAAAGAAGACAATCATTCTTATATTATCAATTTTTTCTTGATCTCATAATAAAAAATAAATAAAATGAACTTTTCTCCTTAATTATGTATTACTAAATAAAAATAAATTTTTCTCCTCAATTATGTACACAATTAAATTCAAGGGAGTTGGTCAAATGAAGCAAAACAAGATTTTACATCTAACAATTCAAAGTCTCACTCAGTCTCTTGAAATGAGGTAAACAAGTTTTTAAACATAAGATATTGTTTTAAAATTTTCTTGTCCATTTTTATAAAACTTTTTCTAATTGTCTCTTGCATTATCTATTTTTTTTTACCGAATTATCCTTAATTATTTTATTACGCGTGCAATTTTAGTATTAATTATTTCTTTAATTCATAAGCGAGCATATAATATATGTGTAGTATTTGCATAATTATATGATTATATCCATGTAAGTCTCTTATAAATTTCATTTCATATCTAGAAAATCAGAGAATCAACGACTATAGTTTTACTGCAATCGAATCAACGAATCATAAACTCGTAACTTTACCGAATAATAACCCATTTAGCATTGGATTTTGGACCTATTTAGATACAAGGTATAAATACTTTTAAAAGCTACTCTATTGAAAATATAGTTTTTTTTAATAGAGAAATCCTCAAAAGTTGTCAAAAGAACTTTTAACTTTGCATCTAAATAGATCCTTCATACATTTATGGTTTCACAATTGGGACAAAATCAGAATGAAACATTTAATGGCAAATATAGCGGAAAGTAGGGTAACGAGCCAACCACCATTTCAAGACAAATGGGTGAGATACTTAATATAACTCCAAAGTCCAAATTAAATCAGAGAGGTAATTAATAAAAGAGATTAAACAAAGGATGTGTCACGCCGTCGCCCCCTACTTTCTATAAAATCACCGTTAATTAATTTGCCATAATTGTGTGCTTAAAAAATGTCAACTATTATTGCTTTAATTTTAGATTACCTTAATGAATATAATTTTTTGTATAAAAAAATAAATTATTAATATACAAAAAAAATTGTATGATTTCCTACATCATCATATATTTAATTTTGTTTTAGTACAAAATTGGTATATATGATCAAAACATTAAATCTTAATATAAAAATAGTATTATTAATATTAATCTAAAATATTTATATCAACAGTTTAATCTTCGTTTAACAATATTATATTAATAAAGATGATTCTAACATTTACTATTTAGAGGGTAAGTGTCTATAGAAAAAAAGTAAATTCTAAAGAATATTATTATTATTTAATATTCTCATAATATATTTTAAAAAAGAAGAGTTGTGAAATAAAATAAGTGATATAATTAACGAGGTTTCGGTCCAGCGAAAAAAATTGGTCTCTCGTGTGACAAACCAAAGTTCAAAATTTTGACCGGAAAGCTACCCGCATTTAGTACTCAATTAGTTAATGTGAAAAATAAGGAGTTATATATAGACTATTAAGTCATATTTGATTGGTCATGATTTAAAAAAAAAACATTACTTTTAAGTGATACGTGATATTGTTCATCTATGTATTGTATAGTCTAAATTGATATTTTTCATTTCTTACAATAATTAAGTATTCTCACATGATAGCTCTCACAATAAATATATATATATATATATATATATATATATATATATATATATATATATATATATATATATAATAAGGAGAAAAAATAATAAAGTAAAAATGACATTATCCAGTTTTTCATAGCAAAAGAAACACAAAAGATCTTGGGCTGAGAATAGTAGTTGGGTCCAATTATAAAGTACGTCACAGGAAAGCCTAAGCCGAAGCCAGTATTATTAGGCACTTGCTATTTACATCTCCAATGTTAGCTACGTATACCGCTCCCTTCTCTTTATATTTCTTATTTCCAATTATACCCTTTTATTTATTAAAACATAGTTCTGGAAATTAGTTTTTTGAACAATATATATCAATTATGGAAAGTAATTTTCGACACTGTTTTAACAAAATACATAGTTCTAGAAACTACTTTGTAAAACAACATTATCAATTCCAAAAAGTAGTTTTCTGAATTTTGCATATTTTGTTAAATATAATTCTGACAATTACTTTCTAGCATAACATAAATCAATTCTGAAAAAGTAATTTTTAGAATCTATACATGTTGTTTTGAAAAGTGAAGTGTGGTAGTCATAAAGAAAATTGGATACAAATTATCAAACGTACCTTCATTTAGGAGCCATAATAATTGCTAATCGCTAATTGTTGGACTCATACTTATTTTGGTGCTAGATATTGAGAGATTGATTTCTCGTATCTTAAATTCCAATGGGTAGAACGTGAGAAGACACATGATGGTGCGTTAGCAATTTTGATTTTTTATTATTATTAAACAAATTTCAAATAGATAAAAGTAACAATAATTACTAATTAAAGCTATTGACACACCATTAGGTGTCTCCTCTCGATTATTTCAAATACATGTCTCTCAATATCTAGCATCAAAATAAGAGTGTGCCCAATGATTAACGATTATCGTGGCTCCTATAAGGTGTGTTGATACTTTGTATTAATTTTGTTTATGACTACGGTAAATCACTTTTTATAACAACATATATCAATTTTACTTTCAAAACTATGTTGTTCTAAAAAATAATTTCCATAACTATGTTTTAAGAAATAAAAGGATATACATAGAATGATATATGTTTTGCTAAAAAATAATTTCCATAATTATGTTTTAAGAAATAAAAGGATATACATAGAATGATATATGTTTTGCTAAAAAATAATTTCCATAATTATGTTTTAAGAAATAAAAGGATATAATTGACAATAAAAATATATAGAGAAGGAAAGGATGTGCTTAGCTAACATGGGGTGTAAATAGAAGGTTCCTAATTAGTCTTTAGCCACCTAAAATCTAATGAATGCTTAAACATGATCACTTCCTATTCTGTGACACAGGGGTTACTAATTCCAATCAGAGTTACTTACTCACATCCCTATTTCCTGGTAGACAAGGAGGGATAATCACTTCCAACATTTTAGCCAAACAATCAACCATCTCATATCAGGTTAAGGCCCAACTCAATCACCATAAGCAACTGAGAGTAGACCATGAACTCACCAAATACTCATCTTAGGGCAATTGTTTCTTGTACCTCTGGACTTGTTTCCTACACTCTAATCTAAAATGTAAATTGCATTTTGGATTAGTTATTTCTGAATGTAAAAATTTACATTTCAAATTACATTTTGAAAAGACTAATCCATAATATAAAATTACATTAGGAATTAAGTTTTATGAAAGATTGAAAAGATGAAAATCTGGAGGTGCAAGAAGTAATTTCTCTTACTTGGTCGTTATGCCAAATAATTGTCCAAGGACTTCTATTGGCACGTCCTTTGTTCTTCGCCTCACCATTTTTATTTGTTTTAAGTTTAATTGGATCGATTTTTAAAATTAAATCTGACACTTTTACTTTAATAAAAAAATGATTTTTTTTTATCGTTTTCAGTTTTATAAAGCTGATTAGTCTATGAAAATCCCTAGACATATATTTACATTTCAAAATATTTGTATTTCGGATGACATTAAACATTGTTCCACTCTAAACCCAAAAAATATAAACAACTGGTTTTGCCAATTGATAAAATTATCAGGTGATTTGTTTCACATAACCACCTCATGTTTAATTATTTTTTTAATGATTCACCGAAAGCATAAAACAAAAGAGAAACTACTGCACTAACACTCTACTTGAAACAACTAATTTTTGAAGAAAGGATGGCAAAAAGAACAGAAAAAGTGACTATATTTTACTTTCTTTCCATGGTTTGGAACACTAGATAAAGTGAAGGAGGATTATATACGAATGATGCCTTAATTTATTTTTTGTTTTTAATTTAGGCTTCTAATTTTTAAAATGGTTCTCTTAGTTGTATAATTAGTAACATGTCAGTTCTTTTATAAAATTTATCCTTTTTTTATGTTTGGCATGATTTTAAAGTTTTTTATTGATTGAAAATGTGAAAATTGTTCATTATTTTCACTTACTGATTTAGAAAGAAAAGATAAATAAATTAGAGGACAGTTGGTATATTTTAGTCAATGAAAGAGTGAAAAAAATTATTGCATGACCCACATCAAAATTGAATCTGTCGGATTTGGAAAGAAAGGTTGATAAAATGGTGAGTTAGTAATAAAAGACAAAATTAATTTTATTAGGAGGTGTGAATGTAATTTGTTATATTTTTTTATATAAAAACCAGCATTTTTATACAATTGTAAAAGGAGTGTTATTTGTGGGAAGGAGGGGGCTTACCTCCCTTGAATCCCCCATGTCCATAGCATCGAATTCAACCAGACATTTGGGCATCTGAAAACAGTAACGTTAGGACATCTTCACGTTTATTGTAACTTTTAATTTCTTCAATGTTTATGTTTATTATTTTTTTTTTAAGAACTTCTGTGTTTATTATTACTTCTATTTTGTTAAATTTGGTAACATAGTAATATTCTATTTTATTTAATGAATATAGTAATCATTATTTTTGTAAAATTAATTAAGTCATGTTGAAAAAAATGTCTTAATTATCCACAAGTGAAATATGCATGGAATCCAAATTAGAGGTGCTCAGTTATTTACATAGCTATAATCATAATTAATAAATAATTAAGTTATAAGGAAACATTATAATTATAACCATAACTAATTTTATTTAACAAGTTATAATGGGATTTACTTGGTTATTGTTTTTAAAATATGAATATATAACCGATTATGAATAAATTAGTTATATAACTAGTTATATTTAAAATTAATTACATAACCAATTATAAATATATAAAAATAAGTTATTTGAAATAATTATAACTATTAAACTAGTTATAATTTTATAATTACTTTTATATGACTAGTTATATAACTAGTTATAGTTATTTTTTTAAAAAACTAATTTTCTTGAGCAGCCCTAATCCAAAAATCATAAAAAAAGTAATCCCATATTTTGTTTGTATCTGTATAAAATAAAATACAATAAATATAAATTATTGTTAATTAGTAAATATGAGATTCTCTCTTTCTATAGAAGGAGCATAAACTAGAACCATGAATACAACTAAAAAAACTAAAAACTAGAATCGTGAATTATACGTAGCAGAGATCTTTTTTTTTTTGTACAGGCAGAGATCCATATTTTGATTGCGAATGAGAGAAAAAGCATGCCTTTTTTCTAAAGCATCATATTAACATTTAATGATCAGTGAGGTTTTATGAGAAAGAATAGGAAAAAAAAAACATGTGCATTTGCTTTAACGCTTCACAAACTTCCTCTTATTCTGCGTTATTGATTATAGTAATATATATCTTTATAAAACAAAACGTTACCTTAAATTCTGCCTTTGAATGAGATTGTTACTAACAAAAGTATATCACAGCATCCCCCCTAAGATCATAAATTATAATATAAAAAAAGGCAGAAACCGAAAGATTTGAAACTACTGAAAGTTGAAACAGATGGTCATCATCATCCAGTTAAGTTAACAACATATATTCCACATTACCACCATGGAATATTACTAATTAATAATATATATCACTTTCATGAACAGATTCATTAGGGTTTTTACCCCGTAGCCAACAATCCGGGCACATTCATGAAACGAAAAAAATCTTTTCCCTAATTTTGGCAACACCAACTGAATTAGTTTTGCTATAAGGAAAAAAGAAATAAATAGCTGGCGTTGGCAAAAGCCACTTTTTGGTCAAAACCAAGGGTCATTTTGTGACGAAATTAGAAGAGGAAGGACAACCTCGTCATTAACACAAAAAAACGTGACCACTGTGGTAACCTCCTCACACCACCCTTTATTATAAAAGCCACCCAAGTTATCGTTGGCTCCCACAAACTCACTTCACCTGTTTCGTGCAAAAACAATTCCTGTTGTCTCTCCACAGTCCCTCCCTCACATTCTCTCTCTAGCTTTTTAGAGAGAGAGAGAGAAGAAGAAGAAGACATGGAGATCAAGAAGAGGTTTGGGGTGTTGATGTGTGCAGAGGATTCGGAGTACGTGAAAAAAGTGTACGGAGGGTATTCTGGGGTTTTCGTGAGAATGCTGGCGGAGGAGGGAGAGACATGGGACGTGTACAAGGTGGCGCGTGGGGAGTTTCCTGACGAAGATGATTTGGGTCTCTATGATGGGTTTGTGATCACTGGCAGCTGCAGTGACGCACATGGCAACGACACATGGGTCAGTGATCTTCTCAACTTGCTTCGCAAACTCGATTCCATCAACACCAAGATCCTCGGCATTTGCTTTGGCCACCAGGTACGGAATGCTGCTGCATCTTTCGATTCAATTCAACACTATTTTTATTCTCAAAAGTTATTCCTTTTTATCTCTCACGAGAGAATTTGACCACTCTTTTCACTGCCTTCTCATTTTTTCCTAAGTTAATCTTATAATTCCTTTTCATTTCTGTATTGAAATTCATAATTGTGCGTTTGTAAAAACACTTTTCATAGCCTACATTAATGTCCAATCGAGTACTTACAGCATACATCTAACATTTTTTAGTTACACGTATACGAATTTGAAAATGTGGTTACTGTATAGTGCTAGGTCTCACTCACCTTAGACATTTGTGCTGGGGTAAATACTTGAGCCACATATTTAAAGATTCGATTAATAAAAGTTCAACTTGTCCATGTTTATATATATATATATATATATATATATATATATATATATATATAGCACTTGTTCTTGTTTTCCATGTCATAAGAAATCACCCTTTGAAATTAGCTAGCTTGAAAATGGTTTATATCATTTGCCGCACTAGACTTGTACTTTCGACCATATGATTTTTCTATCACGTGTCAAATTTTATATTTCTGTGAAACTCTTTCTTATACTTAATATTATATTTATATATTTAATTATTTTTCTTCCTGACTATTTTTTTTAAAGGGTGTATACAGTACACTTTTTGTCTTGCATTTCACATCCTGACTACGCGATATCTCATATCGATCTCTGTAAGGTTTGTATACTAAAAACTGTCCCAATTGGTAAAAGTTGATCTTTACTAGACTAAAATAAGAAAGAGGTAAGTTAAATAAAAAATAAAGACGATGCAGTGGTTGTCGGTTTCTATTTATCCCTATTCTTATTAATGGTTTCCTGTAACTCCAAAAAAATATTATTTATTTCTCTTGAAGAATGTTTTACTACCTTTCGCAACGTCAAATTCTCTTAAAAAGTGTCTTACTCAGCAGTGGACCACTATGATGTGATTAATTATCACATGCATCACTTTAGATTACGATGTGATATGGCATCGCATAATTAATTAATTAGTTCCTTGTGTGCATAAAAAATATGTAACATGAAGTAATTGCTTTATGTGTGTGGATTTGTGATCAGTGACATAATGTTGGCACCTGACAATGACATAACTTTATAAAAAAAAAATAATTAAGGATGGGTGGATTTGTGATGAATGACATAACATAATGTTGGAACTTGACAATGCAAATAACTTTGTAATGAAAATCATTAAGGATGATGTTAAATTTGATCAGATACTTGGGCGTGCATTGGGAGGGAAGGTGACTCGTTCTACTACTGGATGGGATCTTGGTGTCAGAACCATAACATTGTCACCATCTTTGCGATTTGCTTTGTCTTCTCTTGATCTTCCATCAAGACTTTCCATTATCGAATGCCACAGGGATGAGGTGTGTATAATATCATTTCAATTAAAAATTGATTATATATAACGGTCTCACATTTTTTTTAATATCATAACATAATTAATAATTAACCGAGTATGATTTTTCCATTGTATTATTAAAATAGATCCGAGAGCTACCAGCCAAGGCAGAGGTTATTGCTTGGTCGGATAAGACTGGAATTGAAATGTTCAGGTATGGAGATCACATTATGGGAATCCAAGGTCACCCTGAGTACTCCAAAGACATTCTTTTGCACCTTATTGACCGTCTCATTCAACGCAATTACATCATAGTATGCCCATCTTCCTCTCAATTTTATTAAAAGTTACATATTACTTGATTAATATATTAATTTTTACATTATCAATTATGTCAGTGTTAGCAACACTCTCTTTAACTAACACTAGTATGTAAGATCTGTCAAAATTGATAATTTTTAATAAATTAAAAATATTAGAAATAAAATATAAAATAGGATGTAATTAGCATTTCTTTCATCAATTAATCAGAAATTATGAAAGATTTCTAATTGGTTGACAGTAGTAAAATACTATACATTGTGACCTCATATACTATTTTCTCTAAAGATTATATCTAAGATCGATGAGACTATATATACAATAATTTTAATGCACACGTGACATGTTATTGGCTAAGTACTAAGAGGTGATGTTTTGAATGCCAGGATGCTTTTGGTAAACAAGCAAGGGAGAGGGCTGCGTTGTGGGAGCCAGATAGGGAGGCTTGGAAGAAACTCTGTGTCACTTTTTTGAAGGGTAGATTGTGACATAAAAATGGCATTGAAAAGAGGAATTTCAGTTCTGTAAAGAAGCGATAATATTTAAAAGTAGTCGTATGGGAGGGGTCTATGCATAGAAGTTATAGGTTGGTAGCACTAATGTGGTGTGTTAATTAGTTGGCTTTGTTAGGTTGCCAGCCATTAATGTTGATAGGTGCTTTCTATGTAAGCTCAACTATATCAATGGTCAAATAATTAGAGCAATAAAAAGTTTCAGTGTTCTCCCGTTTAATTGAATTGGAATTCTCTTAGTAATATTGTAGAAACGCGTGGTGGCAGGTCAAAGCAGAATTGTATGTGAATATTATACGATCGACCTGAAATATTATCCATAATTTCAATAAAATGTTGCTAGATTTGTCAATTGTTGATAATAAAATATAAGAACTATATATTCTACAAAGGTGACAAGGCAAACATGACAATACATTTGTGTAAAATTTGACTCTTCTTTTATAAATAAAATAATGCTCAAGATATCACAACAAGAAAAGACATCTTAACTATGTTGATACTGCAAACTAATCTTATGGCTCCAACATACCAAATATTTTATTGATAAGGAAGAGAATAAACAAATAATTGGAGGAACCAAACTAACCCAATAAAAGAAACTATGTAAACATGTAAAAGAAAATTCTTATAAAATGAATCCATAAGTCACATTTTATATATATAATTTTTTTACAAACAATTAGAAAGTAGGACTTCCAACTTCCTAATTGTCTATACTAAAAAAAAAAAACTATAAAATTTCACTTACCGATGAATTGTTTGTATTTAAGAAAACAAACCGTGTAAAATTTGGCTTACCAATTCCTAATTGTCTGTACACAAGAAAATAAACTGTGTAAAATTTGGTTTACCGATCCATCATTTTGTAGAAAATTCCAAGTGTTCAATATCTTCAATTGTGCATATTATTGTACAGTAGCTAATGATTTAGTGTCTTTTCTCTCTGTAACCAAAAAAGAATGGTTTAGTGTCTTATAATTATTACACTATCGAATTTTGAGTTTTACAGACACTGATTATTGTTTGTATATATCATTCCTTTGATTTTTATAGTTGTTTTTTTTGTTGAGTTATGGTTTAGAGCGAGTAAAGCTCCTTTCTGTAACCTTATGGAAAAATGCTAAATTGCAAGTAATTTTCTTTCTCATCCGGGCGTGGAATGGGGTGCTATTGTTTTTGGCCGAAAGCTTTTGATGAGTAACCTTTTTTTCCTTTTTAACGATTCATTTGATAATTAACTTTAATATAGGCATACTAGCTTTTAGGTGCACTCAAAAAAAAAAAAAAAAAGAAGAAGAAATAGCTTTCACGTTTTATTGTTTTTCCCTTGCAAACAACTAGCTGCCTATTTAGAGAAGCTTTCTTTCGTCGCAACTACGCATTTTATTAAAGGGTAATTTATCTGTTTTTTAAAATTACATTAAACTTCAAAGTGTAGCAAAAAGAATTTCATACAAACAGGCTAGAAAGGTCTTATAATTCCGTGTCCGTTCGTGTAATTTTATCTGTTTCATTTCATAAAATTATTTCTGTATTTTCATTTAATAATTTCAGTTCTGGAGATAATTGACTTATGATATAATATTATAATTTTTATGACCAAATAATCTAGAATTTTAATTCTTGTTACTCTCTTGTTAAAAAAATATAAACATAAAGTAAATAATTGAGTTTGTCCACATTATTCATACTTCAAGCTAAAAAAGATTCTTGCATCATCAGAGAGATCTAGACAAATTATATTCAAATTAAATATAAGCTACATTTTCTAAGTGAAAAAGGGAAAAAAGGATCAATTTATAACATATGTTCATTTATTTTTGAGTAAATGTACATTTTGGTCCTTTGTGATTCTTGAATATGTATATTGGTGACAATTTAGCTTTAAATGAACAAAAATTCTGATTTATTCTAGGAATATGGAAAAAGTATAATAATTTTGTCTTATCATTAAATTTATGTGATCATTTTATTATTAATTTATAATATTCAAAGATTAATTTATTATTAAGTTATATTTTTAAAGATTAATTTAATAAATTATAAATTTTAGAAATTAATTTATTATTAAATTATATGCAAGATGAAATTGTCACGTATTTTATACATTTAGAGATTAAATCAACATTTTTTGGTTCTTGTAGGAATTAAATTATCATTGATTCATATATTCAAGGATTAAAAAACAATCATTTATCCATTGTAATTTTTTTTTATGAAAACAAACATTTATTTCAAAATAAGAACATCAAATTTTTATATGTTTATGTTAAAATTTAGATTTGAGTATAAATCAACTCTAACAATTAGCTTAAGAGATTAAGATTTCTTATTTATATATACTATTTTAATCATTTCACTTGTTAACATAAATCTTGGACACACTCTCTCAAGCTAAAGAATGAATTTTTCAAACAAAATTTTATTAGACGTACATATGTAGATAATTAAATAATGAATCAACGATAATGAGTGCCTTGATGGCCTAACAATCATCAATATAATAAATTTTGATATCGTATTAACATTTAAGTTTGATTTTAACTCAATAATAATAATAATAAATATCTTTTATTTATATGCACTATTTTGAGGATGAAATTAACAAAACCTCCAACAATTTAGAGAATTATATTTTAGCAAATGCTTATTAACATCGATCTGATATGTGCTATATATGGGGGGAAAGTGTGCACATATCACATGCAATATATGCCACATATATATAATCAATCATATCAAATTATGAATTATAGAGTAAAGCTTCTGTTTCCTTTTTAAATCTAACAATTAAAATTCTAGAAACTTCACTGTGTTAATTTTAAAATTGAGAAAAATCTAGACAAATGAGAAATTGAATGCATTATTCGATTGGCCTTATGTAGACTGTTTGCCTTTTCAGAATGATAACGAGATGCTTTAGAAAATTGTATTTATCTCCCCACGTAACGTGTCTGTCATTAGCATACAGTCATCTTATTATAATTCACAATCTTTTTTTTATTAGTTAATGGCCAATAGTTCAAGCTCATGTGACTCTAAAAAAATGTTTGAAATTATTTAATTCTGACATTAAATTCTATCTAAATCGTTTTGCCTCGAGTAGAGCTTATACTTCTTCACACAGTCTTAAATTTTGATATAATCAAGTGTATAAATTAATTAACAGGAAATTACTTTAGTTTAATTAATAATTTTAAGTTTGAAACCCTAAATATATAGAAATATTAAAGACCTGGAAGCAAAATTTAATCACTTATAATAATCTTATTTGGCTTAAGAAGGATTGTGTTTTGTACTTAGAGGATATCTGATCACAAATCATAAAACAAAGTCCGTGTAATCAAAACCTTTTTTTTTCTCAACTATTAATTTCTTTTTGACAGAAAACTCAATTATTAATTTCATATTCTTTTAATTATGAGAAAACTAACCATAGTTTAAGACACAAGTGAGTTATAAAGTTTAAACGATAGACATAGTAGTTACACACACACACACACAGATATACATGAAATCAGAATGCCAAGGAAAACAAATAATGTGAAAGTAAAGACGTTGAGTGTTTCTATTAAGAAGCACGAAGACGACACTATACTCAACAATTTGAAAGCAAGAGTCCACAAAAAGACAAAAATAATTGAAGGCGAAACAAAACAACCACTTCCGAATCACTACGCATTAGAGTGAAAAGAGAGGAGAAGATAGCCTCTTTTTTGGGTCCTTTACCTTGTTGAGTCCATATCATTGACATGTATATGGACATAAATTTTGTGAGGATTCAATTTGATGGGTGCTTTCCACTAAACAAGCACTGAATAAAATTTCACGTAATTTGTGAGGCATCGTGAGCTCACAGTATGACCATGAAGCAATTCTAGAGCACGAAAAAAATTACGAGGGGAAGAAAAGGAAATGAAATGAAAATCTTATCCTTGAGACCTAGAAAAAAGTTCTTATGTTAGTTTCGTGCTTAAATAATGCAAATGTAAAGTGGTATCAATAATTTAGAGCAAAAAGCAACAACGACCATATTTGGCCGTGAATTACTAAGATAATAAGGGAAGGAACCTACACACGCTACGTTGCATAAACCAATCGATCCATAGAAACAATATAATTCTAAAGCATTCTACAACTGTGAACTCGAAAGTCACACCCTTTCATTATTAAATATATCAATAATTAATCTTTAAAAAAATCACTATTTTAATATTTCATATAATTATTATATTAATTTTAAACAAAATCTTTAATTGATTTTTCAAAATTGTGTATACAATTATATTAATTTTCAAACAAAATTGATCATTAAATTAATTTTTAAGAAAATTTTCACTACTTTAATATTTCAAATAATTCATCAAAAATTGGTTTAATTAATGATTTGACCCTTAAACCCATGCACCATCATCTTGAAATATCATATTATATGTTGCTTAATTTAATTTAAATGTTTTATTATACCTTACAATATCACACTTAGGGGGCATTCGGTAGAGAAGAAGTTTTTTTCTTCAAAATTATGGCTTTTGAAAGTAAATAAAATTTATTTGGTTGCTTATTGAAAATCTTTGGATAAATTTCTTAAGAATCAAAGAGGTACGCATATTTTTATTGATTATTTTAATTGTTTATCACATTATATAATTTAATAAAGAATAATATTATTTCTTAGGAATGTTATTTTTTTTAAAATACGTACCCAAAAAAAACTAATTTTTTTTATCTATGATTCCCGATAAATAAAAAAAATTCTCTCTTTCCAAATGTTTTAATTTCTTACAAGAAAGTGAACAAATGTGGAGACTTCCTTTGCCAATTTTGGTCATGAACGTAATTCCCTTTTCATGTATTAGATTTTAGTCCCCCTCAACCAGCTTCTCTGATTTCAGATGACGCTAGAGGGGTGACCATCCCATGTTTTGTAGCTGTGTAATTACATTTTTTCACCTTTCCATGTTAATAAAAAAAAGATTTTTTTTTTTTGCAAAATGTATAAAGGATTGATATTATATGTTAAAATATGTCAAGTTATATGTTTGTCATATATGATGTAATGCATAGTATGTCATATTAACAGGTTAGTTTTTGTGCTGTATGTTTGCAAAATATGTGAATATATGATATGACTTTATATCTAATAAATCCTTAACCTCGACTTTGGTGATTTAGGCACTCAACATGTTTGACAAAATGAAAGATAGAGATTTGTACACTTGGAGCAATATGTTTTTTGGTGGCGGGATATTGGAATTCAATTGTGGTTGCGTATGAATACAGTGGCAAATTTGTCGAAGCTTTGAGATTTTATGGACAATTTAGAAGATTATATGGGGTATAATGAGTTTAGCTTTGCCAGTTTACATGTTTTGATTGTTTCTGTAAAGTTGAAAGAATTTGAACTATGAAAGCAAATTTATGGGCAACTTGTTGTGCAAATATTATTCATTTCTGCTAGTGCATATGCATCAAATCTCCTGTATAATTACTAGAGAAATAATGCTTGTACACGTCAATTTTTTAGTATAGAATAGACAAGAGAGATAAATAAAAAGTAAAGGAAAAGAGAAAAACGGATAGATATAACAAATGATTTGGCGAGAAATGAAGAAAAAAATGACATAGAAGTTTAGTATCTTTCTAATTATTATTGTATATATGTTACTGACTTCACTTTTTCTTAATTCACATGTATAGAAAGTCTTCATGTTTAAAATACGATGAAAGATTTTTAGTAGGAGTTTAAATTGTATTTCATTATATATTTTATCAGACTACTTTCTTTTGCAAAACTTAACCCTATGTTAATGTCATATGTGATAAACTCACCACATAAATCCCTGTTTTGATTTTGGCATGAGAGAATGGTCGTCGTCAAATACATTGCTCGTACTCGGCAAAGAGATTTTTCACTAAAGAATGTCAAGGTTATCCAAAAAAAATAACCCTACCCAAATTGATACTTTGTTTTATTCAGCGGAAAAATCAAATTGATAGTTAATTATTTAAGATTTAAGAAAAAGATTGTCCTAGAAGATACATGTATTCTAAATATAATGTTTAAGTAAACCAGAAGAAAAACAATTCAGAAAGTCCTTTCAATGATAAAAACGTGATGCAGTTTGAAAGGGGAAGTGCCCTTTGAGCGTTGTTTATCAATTGCTTCTTCTGTAAACAGTAGAGAGAAGTGTTATAAAAACGAGGGGGAATGACCCCAAAGGGAAAAAGTAAAAAAAAAAAAAATGTCAAAAAAATATGAATAACTATTTGTCGCACCTATTTCAAGTACAAAGATTCAAGTGGACAATAGTTATGGCCTATGACATTTTCCTGCTTAAATATGATTTTCATGAAAGATGGATGCGTTGTGATGAAAATGGTAACTTCCGTCTCTTACTAATATAAAATCAATTGCTTTGTTATTGCCCATCAAATTATGATTGTTATTATAACATAATTGCTTGGTTATGATATTCAGTTATGCTGCTTATTTACCTTTTCTTTTGCATTCTGAAATTTGATTCTATTAACTATTGGGTCCTGATTTGATTGAATTTTCAGGTGTGGTGGAACTACATTGCTTTGAGGGTATGTACTTATATCTCCTTATTCTTTAAAATTCACTAAATTTATAAATAAAATTTTATATTTTTATATTTTATTTTATTTATATTTATATAATTGAATCCACTGATTTTATTTTTTATAATTTGCATCCACTAACTTAGAGTCTTGGATCCATCGTTGCGAATCCATATGCTGCAGGATGGAAAAGGTAGTGCCAATTTGAATTTTTAATTTTATACTTGTATGCAAAAAGTAGGATGAAAGCGGTTTTAATTTGCTGTAGAGATATGTTTAAAATGTTTGTATTATTATAAGCCATGACTGGACACAATAATTGAAATTAAATACGATAATCTCAAAAGGTGGGAACAAAATGCAGAATGATAGGTAATTGCAGAGCTTTCAAATTGTTCCTTATACATGTAAAAGCTTTCTTTCAAACACCGCCCCAATGTATTGTGAGTCTAATTTCCTGAAAACATTATGCTGTGACATTTGGAAAGATTTTGTAGCATCTCATCTTTGATTATCCAAGGAATTTGTGTAACGTATGTGATTGTCTTCAAAATGTAGAAGACAATTGATACTATTGTGAGTCCGTGACATTTCTAATAGTTGGAAACATTATGCTATGACATTTGAAAACATTTTGTAGCATCTAATCTTTGATTATTTAAGGGATTTGCGTAACGTTCCTGATTGTTGACTCTTCGATGACTCTTACATTATGATATTTCACATAATAAGCATGTAACATCCCAAATAAATCACATTGGAATAAGAGAGATGCAAAGACTATACATGTATGAGACTGTATGATAGAATATGACTTAAAAGAATTAATTAGTATTACCTATACTGATAAGATGTATCTACTTTTCAATAACATATCACTTAAGAACTCTACAATTAAGCATACTTGATTTGGAGTAGTTATGAAATTAATTTTCTTTTGGAAAGTTTCCTAGAAAGTTTGAGTGAAAAGAAAATATGCTAAAAAGTCTCGTGTTGTGTGAAAACAATCAATAATCGTGAGAGTAATCGAGCAGTGTCAAAGTTAGTTGTCAAGGTCTCGAAAAAAACTACTTATAAAGGATTCTGAACGGTGGAGTAACAAGGAAATTGTGTGAAGTGTTGTAGTGTGTAAGTCATTGATAAATCGATAATTAGGAATATTACAAATGATATCAAAGTATACCTCTCTCCTCATACAGTGGGTTTGAGGACAAACCAGACGGAAACTAATGGACATGTAACTCCCAAACAAATCACATCGAAATGAGAGTGATTCAAAGACTATGTAGGTATGATACTGTATAGTTGGGCATGACTAAGAAGAATTAATTAGTACTACCATACTAACAAGATGTGTTTACTTTTCGATAGCCTATAACTTGAAAACTTCACAGTTAAACGTGTTGATTCGTAAAAATAGTCAATAATCTTGAGAGCAGTCATGCCCATGCCAGTATTAGAGTTGGTTGTCAAGGTCTTAGAAATGACTACCTACAGGGGATTTTAACCAATAAGGATATTAAACAAAGTGTCTTCCTAATGTGAAAATCACCAAGAAATCGAGAATAGGAAGCATTATAATTTGGACTTTGGAGTACCTTCTCACATATGAGCAACTTCATGTTGATGATGATAATTTTGATTTACCAATCACTTGAATCATAAAAGAAATGACTAATCTTTGTAGGACATTGTAAGTGCATATAAAGTAGGCATTTTCGTAGGCATTTTCCTCTGAATATAATTTATTTCATACCCAAGGATCAATCATAATACGGATCCTAATTACTTCATTAAAAAATATGAATCGTTATCATTATGTCAATCGCTAATGGTAATTCCTTAAATAAAATAAATTGCTGAAAAAAATAATAATAAATAAATTAAAATGTGCTTTCCCAAGAAAAAAACTTTGTAATTTAAGTGATACATGGTAATTTAGTCAGTGTTACAAGGCGGCTTCTAGCGTGCATGACCTTCGTAGGTCTCGCATGCAAAAATGAGTTTGGATCGTACAATTAAAATGAAGGACAAGATGAGTGACGGTGCACCGAATGGAAAAAGTACCATGTTCATAAGCCTTATTCCTCTTTCTCTGGAACCCTCCACAATTCGACCTGATCCCTCTTCCCGCCGTGAAGTCGAAGACACGTGTTGTTCGCGGCGGAGTTTGCTCCTACCAGCATCGACCACTTCGGATGTGTTTTCACTGTCAGTTCAACAATAGTTTACGACAAACCGAAAAAATTACTGGCTGAGTCACGGACAATGTCGCATTCTTTAAGACGTTTCGTGGCTGCCAAAAATTGTGGAAGCAAACTATCAACCACAATGTCCCCAGGATAAAACAGCCTAGATCACTGTATAAGATTTCCACTGTACTGAGGAAACCTTTTCTAGAATTACACCCTCTTGTATGAATTGAAAAGTCACTCTAATAGCCAACCGAAAAATGTGACTTAAAAAGTCACTCTTAAAACCAACCGAAAAATATGACTTACAAAGTCACTCTTAAAGGCAACCGAAAAATATGACTTACAAAGTCACTCTTAAAGGCAACCAAAATTTTAGAGCGACAGAAAGAAAGAGGGAGAAGTTTGCCAGAAATGCATCGGCTGAAATATGGGAGGGAGAAAGAAAAGTTGAGAAAATGTTTCTCAACTGGGGCAAGGAAAAAAGAAGAAATGAACTCTCTATATATAGGAAGTGAAACACTATTCAAGTGTTTATCCTGAGCGATGTGAGACTTGAAATTTTTTTTCTTTTTTTTTTCAAACTTTCATTTATTCTAACAGTTCCATCTTCAGAAAGTGTTCACGACGGGATTTGCTCATACCAGCATCAACTAAGGTGTTATTTGTCAAATCCACTTCGGAAAAACCAAGATTGAAAGACAGTTTCTGTTCCAAAAATGGGGTATTCTTCAAATTAGAATTTCAACCTAGTTGTATGCATTGATTCATTGGAATCGAAATGTTATTCAGCCTATCTTCAGTTCTATATCATGAGATTGGTTATTTCTATTATGAAAATCTTGATCTAGATTGTGTGTTTTTTAGTACTGCATAGTATTTTTAACAGTTTTCGCAATGATAGCCCAATGAAAAATTGATGTTTAGTTGTGAATCCTGAATATATATATTTTTTGCTTCTTTTTACCAAGTAATTTTTTGGGTAATTTTGAGATGTATTTTGAAATAACATTGAATTAGTTACGATAAAGATGTGAAAACCTGTGGAGTGGTTGAGATCGGAGAAGATGGTGGCTGTTAGGCCTGAATAACTTTTAAGTTTATATTTAAAAATAAAATAATTATATTTCACTTTTTCCTTATGGGGTATACCCTCACCTATCGGAGAAGATGGTGTCTCAAAAATATTTACGCACCGCGGGAGACCAAGGAAGGTTACTCTGGCTAGCAGGTGTCATGTCACAATTACATTTAGATGTTACCAAAAAAGATGCACTTTCAGATTCTTTGTTCTTTTTCTTGTTTAGTACTTTTACCGTAGAAAGTTCCCCTTTAGTCATGGAAGCAATGTCGAAAGAAAAGTAAAAAAATGCATAACTTATGTTGAACTGACACTTCAAAACATGTTTTATAAGATGATACATACGGCCATCAATGATACTTGCTCTGAACTTATATATATATAAAAAAAAAAAATCATCTTATATATTTAACTTAAATATAAATAAATCTAACTAATTTTAATAAGATGGAAACTGCACAAATCTATGATCCCACCATAAAGTAAATGTCTGTTAAACTAAAATGCCGTGAGAGCGAGTTTGTGAATTGGTTGTTTTAATTTCTTGAATCAAAACATCTATTTGTACCAATTAATTTTTTATAAACAATTCTATGGTTACTTTATAACATAAAATAATAATAAGTAACTCTACATTATAAAATATCTTTAATAATTTCTTTTAACTTTTTTTTACTAATTTATAATTTATATTGCCATCCAAATTCCAAAGCAACAAATTTCTCCATTTTTTTCCTTCTCATTTATAGGAGTGAGCAAAAACATCTAATCTGACCAGAAACCAAGAAAGCCGATTAAAAAAATAACGGTTTCGGGCAGTCAGATTCGGGCTTCAGGTTGAGATAACCAAAAAAGTCAGTTATCAAACGGGATGGATGTTTATGTCGACCCAACCCAAATCCAACTAACTTAATTTTTTAAAGTTGCCTACTAGATGGGGCAAATTTAATATAGGGGGTTACTTTTAAAAACAATTTATGGAAGAGGGTCTCTTTTAAAACAAATTGCAAGGGGGTCTCTTCTGTACGTGGGTGTCGCCATTGACATTGGCGGGAAGCTTGAACCGCCAGTGACAATGGTAGGATAGGGGATGCCACTATTCGTAGCAGTGAGACAGGCTGACTAGGAGAGAGGGGGTACCGTCATTGGTGCTGGCGGGACGTGCCAACGTGGACAGTCCCGCCATTGGCACCTGCGAGACACTGATCTCGCTAAAAGCATGCCGTCAATAAGAATGACGGGACATGCCAATAATTTGACATATGTATAAGTTTATTTATTCAAATTTACATTAAAAAAATATTTTGTTGTTTATGAAAAATACAAAAAAATGCTTAATTAATAAAATAGTATCTCAACAGTACAATCATGCATAGACACTTTAGTCTTTAAAATAGTGAACGTGTACTAATTTATTCCTTAAGAAATTATTAATAACCTATATTTATAATCTTGATAGAATATTTAGTCTCCTTTTTTTTTCTCATAAATTAAATTAGGTTGAGTGATTTTTTTCTCAAGAATCAAATTAGATATTACTCTTTTTTTAAAAAGAAGATATTAATCTTTTGTAGTAAAAAGTTAAAACAACTTTTTCATTAAAATTAAAAATCTTAAATAAAGCAAGCAAATGAAATTACACATTTAATTAATGTCACAATATCCATTGTCCATTGATCTAGACGTTGAAGCAAAGTTGATTAAGGCACCGAATGCATTCAAACAAGCGTGATTTAATCAATGTAAGGTAAACGTCAATATATCAACAAATATTGGATATCTCAAAGTAAAATTACTTTGACTTGAAGTATGCCGCCAATAAGAATGGCGGGACATGCCAATCTTTATTTCGTCATCTATTTTCCTTAAATTTAATGAAATTCTAAATAACTTTTATTTGATATTATTATTAATGTAACGAAATATTTGCCAATCCAGTAACAGAATATTTTTATGTACATTTGAATATTTTTGTATTTTTCATAAACAACAGAATATTTTTTTTATGTAAATTTGAATAAATGAACTTATACATGTCAAATTATTGGCATGTCCCGCCATTCTTATTGGCGGCATGCTTTTAGCGAGATCAGTGTCCCGCAGGTGCCAATGGCGGAATTGTCCACGTTGGCACGTCCCGCCAGCACCAATGACGGTACCCCCTCTCTCCTAGTCAGTCTGTCCTGCTGCTACGAATAGCGGCACCCCCTATCCCGTCATTGTCACTGGCGGTTCAAGCTTCCCGCCAGCGTCATTCGTACAGAAGAGACCCCCCTTGCAATTTGTTTTAAAAGAGACCCTCTTCCGTAAATTATTTTTAAAAGAAACCCCATACAATAAATTTGCCACTAGAGGCATAGATGGCATGTGCTAATGCTACTGCCTCTAGCACTCTGCAAGACTTGACAAATGAGAAGGCATTTCTCCTTTCACGTTATCCAAGATTTCCTTTTTACCCTTGAGACCCTTCTTCCTTTCTCCTTTTTTACTTCACTGATCTCCCATTTTGTAACCCAACCTCAAGACCAACATGTTATACAAGTTCACCACCAACGCCAGTCTTGGCCCCCCTCTCAAAAACGTCAACAATGCCTTCTCCGACACCGAATGGTACACCAAACACCACCAATCAGTTCGTCATCAGCATCATCTTTTCCAACACCGGCTGGGCCCCCTCCATCAACAGCCCATCCAACGAGCCCAAACCCAACTAATCCAAAGACCTTCCCGGTTGGCTACAGCCGTAAAATGACAGTGTTCACTTTTGGTCGGATATGACTGTTCAATTTTGGTCAGATTGAGAATCTTAGGCCCTAATCCAACCCAAACCGACCGAGAATCTTAGGCCCAAATTCAGACCAAACCGAACTGACCGATGCTCAGCCTTTACTCATTTCTATGTATCCGTACACTTTTTCTAGACTCATTGGACACTTTTTGAAAATTTCGAAATAAAATGTTTCTCGAGAAAATGTTTTTCTACATTTAACCAAACATTTTTCAGTCTTCTCTATTTTCAAAATGAAAACGGAAAATGAGCGAAGGAAATGCATCCTTTCCCATCCTTTCTTGTTTCCATTTTCACTCCTAATCCAACGTGGGGGAGGGATGATGCAGGGAATGCAGCTTTCCCCAAAAATTCAAGCAAAATCCAAACAGCAAGATGTAAATGACGCAAAAAAATAGGAAAATGCTCATATAATCTTAACACATCCGGGATATTCAGACCAAATACGTAACCAATTTATAAGTATCAAATAATAAAGTTACAATTTTGAAACTAATTTTGTATCAGTTTGTATGCATCATCGGACAAATGGTATTTTATTAAAATGCAATTCCTAGCCACATTAACAGTTCTAACCATAGGAGACACAGGGCACTGATGCAAACTCCCAAACAGACAAATGTAGCAGTTACACACTCAACGAGGCTCCAGAGTTCTTCCTGCATTCTGCAAGCATATCCATGTAAAACTGGCACTTGCTAAGGTCACTGCCATAGCTGTTCAGGCACTGCAACCAGATGCACATAAACATCATCTACTAAGGTAATAATATTATCTCAACTAGCAAATTCATATAGACAGTGAATCAAATCTAATGTAAAACAAAACACAAAAAGACACTACAGATTTCAATTCAAAAACGAGGGCCGAGGGCCTGTAAAATACGATGACTACAATAAATGAAGGTATTGATTCAATGAAGGCTCAGAATCCAATAAAACCACAATGGTGCCAACATATTAAAATGAATCCCACAAGGATCAGGAAGCAAAATATGGATATGAATGTCTATATAATAATTCAAAATATTATAAAATTGAATACTTAATGGATTGGGTTAATAATCATTTCAAGATCAGTGACATTGTCACACACTAATAATTTTTATAGAAAATCATCAGCAATTTAAAGACCTCAACAGTACCATATTGCTAGACAATGAGAATGGCAGAAAATATTTATAGATCACATTTTTCTCTTTACATTGCACATCCTAATGTGATTTGTCATCCACACATAAGAATCAAAACCCAACTCCCACCCTTCCAAAAGAAAGATTATAACAATATTTTGCTTAGGAGATAAGTTAATCTCGATTAGTTACCCAACAAAAGAAGATATATTTCACCTCCCACATCTTTGTAGGCACAAAATATATCCTTTGCAGTTTGTATTATGAAATGGCATATGTTCACAAAACATTACACACTAGTGCAACTAATAAATAAGTGTTGATTAGCAGATTATATACCATGAAACACTAATCAACAATTAAAGGAAAATTTCAAGAAAGGTAAAAACTCTAGGTAAAAAAACATACATCCTGGAATGCCTTTGTATGAACATTGCATGCATCGCCACCAAAAGTATTTGCAGTGGGTGCAGGGGCAGCAGCAGCAGCCTCCGTGACTACTGCTTCATGTTGAATGGTACGAGGACCCATGACAGCATCCACAGCCCTGTGTGCCACTGCACTTCCAGTGCCAAAAGCCATACCTGGGAAAAACACCAATAGAAACCAGATAAGATGATTTTTCTTCTTTCACAGGATTCCATAAGGCAAATGTAACATTAATCTTCCTTCACATACCTTGAGCTATGGTTGAACCAATGCCACCAAGCATAGATCCGCCACCGCTCTGAGCAGGGGCTGGAGGAGGAGCATGGTGAACTGCATCAAGACATCAATGACAATGTTCATTAGAGGAAAAAGAAATTTGCATCCCACAATTTCTTGTTGAAAGCCTAAAAGTGCATCTTCTCAAAGCTTCAAGTATAATATACAATTCCAGTATTGTATTCATGCATACCTGGAGCAGGACGAGGTGCTGCACGAGGAGCAGGACGGGCAGATCTTCCTAAAGTAAGCAATGAATCAATAGGGTCAAATGGATAGAAAACAACATAACAATGCAGAATAAAGATGATCCAACCATTATTTTACCTAAAGTAAACATTACCATATTATGATCCATAAAAAAAGGTACAGCATATGAAAATCTAAAAAATAATAAAATATTTTATCTTGATCAAAATATCAAAGTATTTCAGTATTTGTAACAAAAATATTTATTGCCAATATTTCAGGAGTTTGGTTTAGTAGGTAGCTTTTTGCAGAAAAACTCTCAAACCTGATCCAATCATGAAAGCAGTGGATCAGGTTTGAGAGTTTTTCTTCAATCTGACACCCAGCCCAAATCTAACATGTCTAGATTGGTTCAGGTTAAACCAAGGTAGATCTATTTTTCAACTCCTGATTTGGGACATACTCATTGGTGCTTCTCTATGATCTTCACTACCGTAATATATAGAGCCTAGCAAGAAAAAAATCTTTAAGCCAATAAATAAATAAATGTGGCTACACAGGTAGGGTTAGATTGAGTGTGCCACCCTAGCTTTACAAGTCTGATGCTTTCAGACCTAAACCAACCCAACCCATAATCTGAAATCAGCATACTGGCACCATTGGTTGGTCGGGTTAGGATGGTTCACGGATCGTCCTGAACCATGGAGAACACCCCAGCTCAACATTAACAGCAGAACAGAACACTTCCATGTACAACAGTACAATGCTAAAACATAACGACTACACTAGCATTACCATCAGCAAATACCAACACTTAAAACATACATCATCAGAAATGAAAAACAAAAACATGCATCTTTATAAATTAAAAGATTTGTGACGCAAAAACAAATCTAAGAAAAAAACATCAAAACCTTCCCAAAATCTGGGAGAGAAGCAGAAAAAATATAAAATTAATTCATCTCATGTGTTTTAATCTTGTTTGGGCTAATAAAAAAATTAAAAGGCTAAAACCAGATTGATGGGGAAGTTGGTTAATAACTCTATGGAAGTTACTATTTTAAGCTGCGTTATCTCACGAAAATCAGGTCTTTTCCGAAGCTATCATTTTCTTGTATCTAAACAAGCATCAAATCTTCCAAGATCATGTAGTGGTTTTCTGATTTGAAAACCCTAGAAGAAGAAAAACTACAACTAAAAAAATAACCATAAAACATGGGGAAAACACGATTCATGAATCAAACTATTCGTACATATAACTTAGAGGCACAAAGTTAGTAAAACAAAGGGGAAATAACAGGAACTGTCAGATTTATCCAAAGCCCCAAAAGGGAAGGAAAAAAACCCTAGAAATCATCGAAGGTGCAAAATAAACAGAAACATGTTATATTATTAATAATGAATAAATGAATCGAGAAGATAAAAAAGGAAAATAGAATTGAGATTGGAGATTTTACCACCGGAGCTACGGCGAGGCATGGTTGAAATTAGGGCAACGAAAGGGGCAAAACGAATCGGGGAGGGGGAGAGAGAACAGAGGTATACAGCATATACCGTTTGTGAAGCGTGAATGTATTTAAACCCTAAAATCCTTTGAAATAGTCGGGGAGACACGTGTCGCGTTTGCGTTGGTTATTTACTCGTTTCGGTCGAGTAGTCTAGAATTGAACACATGATATATATATATATATATATATATATATATATATATATATATATATTTTTTTTTTTTTTTTTTGACATAACACATAGTACTTAACAGGATTAAATACGCTAATGAGTAATCTCTTCGGCTTTGTAATCCCAATCTCAATATTTTTAATATTTTTGTTGTATGTAGGAATAGAAGATAATATATTTATAACAAGTGGTGCATTCTGTTATGTTAGATCTCCTTGACAATTTTCCTTTTTAATATAATAAAAATTAATTATATCCTTTAATAAAAAATCCAATATTTTTGTGTACTCTACGAACACATGATAGAGCATACAAAATACTTTTAATTTTAGAAAATATTAAATTATTTTTAATATATTTTCATATTTATAATTTTCTTAATACGTGTTCACGTATATATTTGAAAAATGATACAATTAAGTACTTTTGAGTAAAATTTCATATGCACCCATTTTATTATCCACTACTCTCAACCAATAAGAATATTTAAGTAATTATAATATATATTCTAAGGAAAAAAACTCAACTAAACACATATTTTAACCACTCCGGCAAAAATGTTTGTGCCAAAAAATTACTCTTGAAAATATAAAAAAAGATTTTCATCCAACTTAACTAAATACATTTTATTTAAAATACTTCAAAATAATATTCTCAACTTATATTCCCAATAATATTGCCTAAAATAAATACATAGTCTATAAAATAAATGTCTCCTATGGTTTTCTTTCATATTATAAGTGCAAAACATTGATTGACTTATTGATAATTAATTTTTGATGGAAAACTTATTCGACTGCCTTTGGTCTTTCCTCTTAACTACATCTTTTTATTATCTAAAAGGTGCCTATATATATATATATATATATATATATATATATATATATATATAAACAAGATAAGGTTTAAAGATCAGATATCTATTTGCAAAAAAAAAAAACATAACTTAGGAAATTTTAGTACTTTTTCCCTTTCATTATTATTTTTAAAAATAAGAAATCAAATTTAAATTTACAAAAATAAGTTATTGTAACAAAGCACGAGTAACAATATAAAAAAAACGAGTAAAAAATCATGAAACTAAAAAAAATCAATATTGCCAGCCATTTCTAGCTGTTTCATACAGTCAACCTGCTAGTCATTGTCGACAACAAAAATGAAAAAATGCATCAATCTAGAAAATTGCTATGAACAATAGCTGACCAACCACCAAAACAAAAATGGTAATATATACATTAATACAGTGAAAAAATTCTCTCAGCTGAAAATCCATATGCTCCTATTATTCTTTCTGGGGCCTTGGTATATAATGCTAGCGCTATATGAGAACAAAAGGGAACTTAGATAACGAAACCACCCACCAACACTCAGGACCATTTTAATGGGAAAAATAGTAATTGAATGCAGTCCAGCTCCAGCAGGAGTTGCAAACCTCAAAAATTGCATAAGCATAAACAAAATAATAAAACGCTTGAGTCAAATTTGTTGGACTAACAAGCACAATCAGCTAGCTCATTCATCAGCCATTGGATTAAAACCTGACGTGTATGGCCCTCCATTTCCATTTGAATCGTGAAATGGAGATTGGAGTTCCCCAGAATGTGAAGACTTTCTAGACTTTGTGTTCTTGGGAGAAGCTTCATAATAGTCTCCCAAACTGCCGGTAGAATACATAGACGAAGTAGGCAATCCACGAATTTTAGGTAAGCCAGTAGTAGTTTCAGGCAAACTGTATCCCCTTTCAACTGTTTCAGCTTCAAGAGGCAGTTCGTTCAAGTCCTACCAAAGAGGAAATAGTATCATTAGAGTCCAACCATAGTTGCAACTTGCAACCAATGTAGTAATGTAGATAGTTCATGGATTTCAAGATAAAATTAATAAATCTTGGACAATATATACATCTGGAAGTCATGAGAAGAAACTGAATCCGTAAAAATGATGGATCAATTCATGCATGTAGAAAGCATCATGTTACAACCCTAGTGAATGACAGCCTAATTACTCACAAAAAATCATGGTTTTAAATAGAAACTCAACAAAAAACCAATTACCATATGAAAAACAAATATCAATAGTCAACAGCTAGGATCAAAGAAAAAACCAAGTTTGTCTTGCAAAATATAAATTTCATAAGTAGCAAGCAGACTGAAAGGGGGAGACTTGGCACAGTGTTGGATGATGGAATTAGTGCATGTTTGCATTAAAGTTTGCAAACTTAAGATTGGGTTAAAATTAAGTTTGCAAATTGAGTTTGCAAAAGCAACCCAAGTCTTGCTTCAACAAAACAGTTTTTAGACAAAATTTTAATGTGCAAACGTATTTTTGAAGGTCACCTAACATGTTACCAAACTAAGTTTACTCTCCAAACTGAGCTTGGAGTTGGAGCTCCCCAAACCGAAAATCAAATATAACCGTAGCCTTTCCATAATGAATCTAACCCTTCCCTGGACCCCACGCATAAAGGGAGTTTTATAACATAAGGCCGCTCTTTTTTTATAGGTGAGTACACCAATGTGAGCACCAAAGATCATGAGCATTTCCACAGGAAGTCAAAGGCGTAGAACTACCTTTAAAGTAGAACCAAACTTTATCAAATAAAATAATACAGAACTTCAGCTAGACAATGCTGATTAAAGAATTATAAGCACTCACTTTAAAAGCCTGTTGATAAGCCCGGAGCAGTTCTCGACAGTGTTTTCTTTTCTTGGCTACCTCTTCAGGTTCTTGCAACATCTCTTCAAACAGATCCTCTCTAGTTTAAATATAACATTCACAGAGGAATAACCAAGGCACATCAGACAATATATATAATTCCAGAATAAACATGAATTAGCAGGCTACAATCACTATTAGTATATAATACCTGTATAGTTTTTCAATGAAGACATTGTGAAGCTCTCTCTTTGTGTTGTTTACCTAGTTATCAAAAGCACGGAAATTCACCAATCAAGTAGCATAGAGAATATGGTAAGATAAAATGAATTTTAACGGTTAGAATATCTAGAGACATCTCAGTCTCACAATATCATTGTTGCATAAAATATTTTATAGAGTATATCTTAAATAATAACTTAGCAGCAGTTTCATATTTCATATATTTCCATATTTGTTTCCTTATTTGATTTGATTAGGATCAGGTATTCAGTTGATAATGTGCTCCATTAGGATCAAAACAGTAGTTACTTTTCTTCCCGTCAATGATCATTTTGATGGTGACTTCTGACTTATATTGGCTAATATTCACCATTTGCAGCATCTAATTAAAAAACTATTTTGCAAAGCCTAGAAGATGAATACGAAGTACCAAGAAGTGCATAATTGCTTTGGGGACAAGATCCTCAACATTTTTCCTGACAATGTCATAGTATGATTTCAAAAGCAACTTTGTTACTGTGATTTCAACAGCTTCAGTCTCTGAATTGCTCTCCAATGGCCTCAAGACAGGAGGGGGCTACAAAAACCAAAGTACACTAAGTAAAATATACCCATACCATACGACATAGTGATCTAGCTAATGAAGGTGTCAACCATATATATACCTCTCTCAAATGAATAGTAGAGAATGACTGCACAGTATGGACTGGTTCAGTATGTGGTTTACTAGCTGTCATTTCCTTCACAGACACACGGTTATCACCTCCACCAAAAATGGATGAGATCCCCCAACTTGATCCACCAGTGTTTCCTGGGATAAAGTATCATGCATTAAAGAGTTAATAATGTACAACACGAATGATGCTGGTTGATACATCCAAGACACTTGATTGAAAACAACCAATAGGAAAGCACAAAATTAAATTCATGATAAAACATGTGCCTCAACAAACTCAAACATTAAATAGAATAAAAAATTACCAGAGGTCACTACTTTTTCAACATCTGATGCAGCACGAACACCCTGTTTTTTTGTTTTTTTTTTTAAATTCATAACATTAGAATTGAAGAGATCAGAACAAGACAATAATTTAATATCCCTTATTTGATTTCTCTGAGGTATAAACCAAGGTACTGTATGCATATATATAAGAAAAGTTTAGTCAACTAAACAGGATAAAATTACATAAATACCTGATCAGCCACTACTCCATTTGCATGTCTTGCGAGAATAGATCGAGACTTCCCACTTCTCTCAGAGGCTGATCCCTTATCAGATTCCAGTGCATCCTATTGGAAAATAAGAGGATTTTAAAACAAATGATAGGAGAGCATAAATTAGCATTCATGTCTAGCATGAAAAACAGAGCATATAACTGGATGAGAGGCCATAATATGTATACCTTCACCCTAGAAACTGGTAAAGCAATTCTAGAAGACCTGGTTTGTTGCACTGCAGCTTCTATTGCCTTACTTCCGCCAATAAAATTTGGGTGGGAAGTGTTTATGTAGTCCATCTGTAAATTGGTGTAGTTTGAATAAGAAATTATCGACAAGGAATTTAAGTTTTTCATCAGATAGATTGACATCACTATTGACATTAATAAGCTAAGTCTTAAGGTTTCTACTTTCTACTAGAGTAGTAGATCCCACAAGATTCTCAACATTTTCAAGTCTGTATGGATTAACCTTATTTTCAAGAAAAAGGCCTCATTAATACTTAGACAGAGAATACAAAGTCAATGTCAACCAAGTTAGCAAGCAGTATATAGAACACATTTCAGTCTTGATGAAATATCTGAAACCTGAATCTCATCTGATAAAATTTGAAGCAAGACATATTCTAAGAAATGAGGGCTTCACATACCAAACAACTCCATTAGAAGTAATTAATTCCTTCTGTTTGTGTGAGAAGGAATAGAAGTTTTGCTTAATAAAAAAGTACGAGAAATAGGTCAAAGACCATAGTTGAAATTGGTAAATAACACACTCTATATGGCACCGTGTGGACCAGCATTAATAAAATTATGAGAGATAGGTCGAAGTATGAAGTGTGAAACTACTATGAGTTGCATTCCAGTATTAGGTTTCAATGTCAGTTGTTTAATAAATCAGGGTAGCGAAAAACACAATATAGCATCAGAGTGGCACAATGCTACCACAGGGCACTACAAGGCTTACATTGTGGAGCATTGTTTTGGTAAAAACCCCTACTTTACAACCCCCCCCCCCCCCCCTTTCCTACCCAAAAAAAAAATCTGAATGATCAAACTTTTGGATATTTTGTGATTTGACCTCTTTTTACATCTAAAACATATAGATATAGGTTTTTGTCTTCAACATGTAGCATTCCTCATTATCGACTTCTTGGCGGCTCATACACTATTACATTTCACACGATGACACTTCACTCAATTCCTCCTTAGTCAGAACCCTCCATAGGTAGTCCTTTCCAAGACATCAACAACCAGTTCTAACACCGCTAGATTTCTTTCAGGATCATTGATTGTCTCACAAATTAACATGAGACTTTTTGACATGTTTTTTCCTCACTCACACACTTTCCAAGAAATTTCCCAAAAGGTCACTCATCTCATAATTACTCAAAGTCAAACACGCTTAACTGTGGAGTTCTTATGTGATGAGCTACCGAAAAGTAAATACATCTTATTAGTATAAGTAGTATCAATTAATTCCTTTAAGTCATTTTCAACTATACAGTCTCATACCTGTAGAGCCTCTAGATTCCTCTGATTTCGGTGCGATTCGTCCGAGGTGTTATACAACACAATGTAAAATTTGACCTCTGTTTGGATGAAAAAAATATGAAGTACAACCTTTATTCATTTGTGGCCACTACTTGTCGATGTCATTTCCGGTCAACCCAATATTTTTTACAACCTTACTGCTTCTCAGTGTACAGGCATCATTGTTCAAAGCTTCTACCTTTCTTCCTTTAGTCTCTGTTCACATTAGGCATCATAGCTCAAGTGTATGTTCTTTATTTTTTTGGGGAGTGGTGTTCTTTCTTTATATTTCACTATTCATATTCCCCTAATTTGTCTTTGTTCTTTATTCTTTTATCCAACTCCCTTCCCTCGGTCTCTGTTCACATGACATGTTTGATTTTTTCTACTAATTCTCTCTTCTTTTTTTGCTTCATTCCTACATTCTTATTGCTCTTATCAGTCATGTCATCATCCACTCAACCACAACCATAATGCTATTGCTTTTTAATTTACTAGTTAATATGGCTTAGATTAATGCTGATTGCCTGTTTAATTTATAACGTTGATCATAACTTATGAATAATCTTCAATTTTGGGTAACTTTAGCATTTCTATCTATATTGTATAATCTATTGATCTTGTATGTATAATCTTTGTTATAGTAATCATCCTGCTATCCTCTATCCTACCACTGCATTTTGGGAGACAAGTGACAATGACCAGTATTGATAACTAAGGCATAAATCATTATTTTGATAGGTTTGTATTGTGCAACCAAGTTTAGACTCCATAACCTTAGCACTCAACTATATTTTTCAGCATCTGCTTTTAACATAATTGCAGTAGGAGGAGCAAGTATACATTTATACTTTAAAAATATCAAATAAGCCAAATCTCAGCATACCTCCATTTCTATGACGTGTGTTATCATAGTCTCCGAGGGTTCTAGGCCTTCTCGTAAAAAGTTCCCAAGAACTTCATCCATGCACTTTCTCAAGAAAGGGAACCGCTGCAATTCAGTGACCATACATCGATGGCTGATCTGAAGAGAAGAGATTTTAATTTAGCACATATTTGTAAGGTGGTGAAGTAAAGAAGCAGAAATAGCAAGTCATAAACCCTTACCTTCATTAACTCATCATATATAAACCTAGCACACTGAAGACTTGGATCCAATAGTCGAGATATCTGCCTGCGTACAAGCACTTCAAATGGGACCTAATAACATGAAAATAATAGATAAGTATTTTTTCAGTTGGCCAAATAATTTACATATTTGGTAGGATAAGAATGTGGTTTCAACTAAGAAAATATCAGGGGTGTGTGTGCAATAAGAGGGCGATTAGACCTACTTCTGGAACAAACAGTGCTGATTTAGGTCCAGTGGCATTCTGTATGGCTGTGCGAATATCATCATCAGTCAAATCTTCACATGGATCCACCTCCTGTAAGATAAAATTTTATTGCATTATATAATAGGACTCAGGAGCTAGCATTGAAGAAATGAACAGAGGAACATGATCATTGGGTGGTTCAATGGAGTGAAAGTGTAAAACATATATTTTGCCTGTTGCCTAAAAAATCTACATTATATAAATGCCATATGAAATTAATACATTTTTCCATTTCCCTAGAAATCATTCAATTAGATTTCAATTATATAATTTATAGTTTGATTATACAGAGTTAGACTATTAAAACAAGTGAAAAAAAAGAAGTTTTAGTTCAACACTTACAATCAAATGATCATGTGAACTCAAACAGAATATTTAGCTTATTAAAAACTATTATTTCTATATATTATACTTGCTACTTATTAGTATTATTTATAATCATAATTTTAATAAATTTTAAAAAATATTGGGTATATAAATAAAATAAAAACTACCATATATAAGTATCTACTACCTCTAAGCTCTTCACAAAGATGGATTGAAAAATGTAATGAATTCGTGCACCCCCAGAAAGCTCAAATGTAGACATCTCCTCATTCTTTCCCTCTACCATGGAGGAGAATGCTGTTTTCAACAAGAAGAAAAGATGACATAATCAAATTTGGAAGGTAGTTATATAAGGAATACCAATAAATGAATATGAAAAAAATGAAATTAAATAACAGATGTAAAAGTTGAAGAGATAAGAAACCAGATAAAAGGGATGACTAAGTACCATCACAGTATTTTGAAAGAATATTAAGGAGAAGAGCACCCTGTCCAGCCTATAGGAGGCAAAGAATCATGGATAAAATTAGGTAAATGACCAGTCAGAGTAGAAACGTGTCAGTTTAACATTGATAAGTTATAAGGACACATCCAAATATTAACACATGCCTTGGACTCTGTGATTTCTCCATAGCTTGCATGTTCTTTCGCAAGAGTCACTAGTGAAGCGCTTATACGTGCTCTCAGCCCTGGTAACACAGCCTTGATATGTTGTGCAAGAATCTGCAGAGATATACAAGCAAATAAACATATGTCATGCTTTAACTTCAGATACTGGAATCCTATAAGAATTCGTAATGCTAAGATCTTTCAGGGAATTTCTAAGAAAAAGAGTATGCAGAAGATGCATTTAAGGCCAACATTTGAGACAGTAACAAGCTAATTTGTGTTTTCAACATTGCAAATTCTTTACCTTGTTCAACTTCTTTGCCAATTGAGAAACACCACAACTATCTGCTAGGCCACTGTATATCTTGAAAAGCATAAATTAAATCAGTATATAGATGTGAAAATATTGATTATTACAAAACAATGGTACTTCCTTACAGGATGACTGCAGAAAAACTTCTCTTCAGCAACAAGAGCATCCTTTATACTACGGTTCATTAGAATATCCTAATTTGGCGTGAAAACAAACAAGTAAATTTCAGCATTACACATACAATTACGATCAGCAAACCAGCCAACCAACCAATTCTTTTAAAAACAGCAAGTCGGCCGACCAATTTGCAAGCAAGCTATGATGACCTGGTAGAATAACATCATTACCTCTTGACTACGATTCACAACACCAACATAACCAAGTCGGAGGGGAATAACTTTTCCTAGCAACAGATTCCGGGCATCAGTACCTCTATCCATGATATCCAACTACAACCAACACAACACACCCCCACACTTGTCAGTAAACAGAAACACCACAGCAAACTTAACAAAAACGTTCACACATTTAAAACAGTACAGCACTATAAGCCTATACCTTCGTGATGACACCAATTGTTCTGTTCCCTGCAACACAAAAGAAAGACAAATTAGAAAATCCAATCACCACCACCAATCAGATAGACACAAAATGATAATCACTTCAGACACAAGGAATAAAAAATCCACCATCAGGATCGGCAATTCCAGCCATCTGGAGAGCATCCGAGTTCGCCAAATCTGAATTCGCCGGCGTCACCGCGAGAATGAGACAGGTCGGAGTTTTGATATAGGACATGATCATGGTTCTAATTTGAGCCTCGATATCCGAAGGCTGGTCGCCAACAGGAACCTTGGTGATGCCAGGGAGATCCACAAGCGTAATGTCGAGAACATTGGGCGAAAAAATCTTCAAACGAATCTGCTTATCAGACACACCTTTGTTCCCTCCAGCTTCCCTATCAGTCTCAGCCTACATCAACAAAAACAGTGATATGGCACTTGAGTAAAGTTCAAATTCAAATTCGATTGAAATTCACCTGAATTTCGGCGCGAATTTGGGAGAAGTCGTGGAACTTGCGGCCAGGCAAGTGGAGGAACTCGCCGAACTCTTCCTGGGAGGGGGGTTTGGTTTGGACGAGCTGGAGGACGAGGGGGCGGCGCGTGCAGATGTCGTTGCCGCGAGGGAGGAAGTCGCGGCCGACGAGGGCTTCGAGGACGCTGGACTTGCCGCTGCTCTGGCTGCCGACCACCGCAACCTGAGGGAGGTCGATGGCGGAGTGGCTCCCCACACGGCTGAAGATGTCCTGGAGCCGGTTCACCAGCGAGATCACCGACGAGCCGAGAGGAGCGGCGCCGCCCGCCACCGCCATCGAAGCTAGAGCTGGGTTTCTTCTGAGATTCGAACGGAGAGTGACGAATTAAACAAACTAACTGCGTTTGTGAAAAGTGAAAGGGAAGTAATGAGTAAATGGTGTTTGAATGAGGGAGATTATATATGAGAAGGGGATTTTCTTGCACCGGAAATCAATTAGAGCTTTCTTTTTTATGAATAGTATTAATAATTAATTATATTTTATTTGTATCATCACTACATGTGATTTTGAGGTTTAATTCAAGTCTAATAATAAATTAATAAGTTAATACAGCAATGTTCTAAATCTCTCTGTTTTCTCTCAACTAAATCTCTCTTTTTTCTCTCAAAAGAAAGTTCATGATTGGAGAAAAAAACAACAAAGGATCAGCTGTTTCTTGCTTTACGCAAAACACGAATGAAAGAAATGAAATTACATGTAAAATGCAAATAAGATGAAAGTAAAATGAATGAAATAAGTAAATAAATTATTAAGTATGAGGAATCCACGAAACAAATATAACATATAGTCAAATTAAATTAAGTATCAATAACCATTAGAATTAGAAAAAATAAGTTATGCATAGTCTAAAATGATTTGTGTATGATCATTAAATTTTTAAAATTAATTATTGAATTCTAAAAAAGAGAGAAACAAAATATATATATATATATATATATATAATCATGGAAAAATAAATGTGAAATAGATAGGGAAAAATGAGAAAAATTAAGATGAATGAAAGGAATAAATAATATATAATATAAAATTTAATCTTCTAAAAAAATGTAAAATTTAATAATTAAGATTAATTTAAGTATGCATAGTGAACAATATCCATAAGACATATGTAGATGGAACTAATTCGAGCATACCATCTTTCACCACTTTTGTCCCAGAAACCCTCGACAGCCCAACTTTTTCCCATTGTATGATCCCGTAATAC